>NW_026622786.1:9522018-9825048 GCF_023065955.2 Ursus arctos
TCCTGGTGTTTCCATCAACAGCATTGAAACATCCCCTTCACTTGGTTCGCATGGCATCACTCTCCTTCATTTTGTCTCACTGACTATTCCTGACTCTTCGTCTTTGCTGGTTCCTCCTCATCTCCCCCAGTCCTACACGTTGGACAGCCCTAAGGATCCGTTCTTGCATTTCTATGTCCTCCCCCTCCCTAGACGATCTCCTCTCCTGACTCTAAACACCATTTAGACACCGATAACTCCTATGTTGATCTCCTGCTCCAAATTCCAAAGGATTTTATCCAATAGCTTAACACCACCACTTGGAGGCATCCCGGGCACCTCAAATTTCAGATGTCCACAACAGAACCCCAGTTTCTGATTCTCACTTCCCACCTGCCTGTACTGCTTCTCCTGCAGTCTGCTCCACATCTTAAAAAGGAAAGTCCAAATCCAGTCTTACAGGTGGTAGAGTCAAGGGCCTGGCCTCTTACGCACCACACCCAAACCATGGGTGAATCCGTTCGGCTGTCCCTTCAAACTACATCTGCCAAGCACTGCTCTCCACCTCCACGGCCACTATCCTGGTGTAAGACACCAAGATTTCTCCCCTGCCTCCTGGCTGGTCTCTCTGCTTCCACCCTTCCCTTCCTGTGGCCTGCTCTCCCCTCAGGCATCAGAGAGGTCCTTCTGAAATACCTCAGATCATGTCACGCTTCTGCTCAACACCCACCAACGTCTTCCCATCTTACTCAGACCAAAGCCAGTGTTTACATCGGCTTGTAAGAGCCTGCACCCCGGCTCCCTGCTCTCCTCTCATTTCCTCCCCCCCCCCACCCCTAGTCACTCTGTTCCAGCCCAGTCTGCCTTCCTGGGGCTCCGCAACCTCTCCACATACTCTGTGTAGCAGCCTTTATGATCGCTGCCCTGCCATCTGTAATGCTCTTCTCACAGATATTTAATGATTCTCTCTCTTTCTCCTCAGGTTTCAGCTCCTGTGTCAAACATCATCTTCTCGGAGACGTCCCTAACTACCCTGTAGAAAATAGCAGCCCCCACCCAGGGCTCCAGACCGCCCTCACTCCGCTTCACCACCACCTGACATACATATTCTACCTGTAATGTTTATTCTCTCATATGAGGCTGTCAGCTCCACGAGGGCAGGCATTTGACATTCATCGACCCCATTGTCCCTGTGTTCCTGGCATATAATAGAGGCTTAATCAACGTTTTGTTGAATAAAAAAAGATCTAATTTGGTACAAGTTGTAGTTTGGATCTCCTTGGTATCTGTTTCTGTAAGCCAGACTTTCCTTCCCCCAAATGCCAATATTTGTCATTTAACCAAATACCACTTGGGGGAAAAAAAAAAAAAAAAAAAAAAAAAAAAACCTCAGCCTTCTCTCAAACCTGCTGGATAAACTGTATGCACTTCAGGGACCAGCCTTGAATTTTCCAATGACCTCAGACATCCAGGGAATTGCTTTGCCGTGAAGAAGCTTATTGTATTACATCATTTCCCCCCGTGTGTCTTTTAACGAATCAGACTTCACAGAAGCGAGGACAAAAAGCTTTTCAGTTACTTCAGTTGGAAAAGGGTTTTGGTAATTGTAGAACTCTACCGTAGATGAAGCTCTATTGCAGCAGAAAATTTGTCAGACATCCAGGTCCTGGCAAATGTCCTATCCTAGCCTTTAAGCAGGATTGATCGTGGCAATTCCGTTACGAACATTAAGATCGTTTGTGTGGGAGGAGGCGGTGGCCTGTTCCTTGGCCTGCCATACCGCGGAGTCTGAATTCACCTGTCCTGCCAGCTGACAGACCCGGCAAAGTTCAGAGTGATCTGCAGAGCCCCAGACTCCTAAGGTGAGGGGGAAAAGCGATCTGAGGATTTAGGAATTGTCCCCAGTGTCACAAAGTGCTTCAGAAATCACCCTTGAGTCGTGAGCACTGAAGCATCAACAAGGTACGGCGTTATGATGTAAGTTTTATCTCCAGTGTCACAGGTAAGAGAAAAGAGCCACAAATTACCGTCTCTGTCCCCTGGGACGTCGTCACAGGCCAAACACCTGGGCTGTCTTGGGTAACACACACACACAGATACGCCCACGCTAATCTCCGAAATGCAGGCCTCACTCAGCTTTACTCCAGAGGATGCGTGCTGCTAAGTTTGTCTCGAGGAGCGGGGTTGGGTGAAGTGACCCCTAAAGGAAGCAGGATGTAGAAAGAGGCACGGACTTCCATTCCCTCACCAGTTTCCCAGTCTCCCCACCTGGTTCTTCTCGCTCTAGCTCCTTGTTCTGAGCCCTCCCAGCGACCGCACCTCTCCCCTGTAGCACTTGACACCACCACTGTCACTCCACAGTACCCGGGATGGGATTCATGCCCGTCTCCCCTAGGAGACGGTAAGCCTCAGGGAGGACAGGGATGGTTTTAGGTTTTGCTTTTACCCTTTTGCTTTCAGTGCCCACAGTGCCTGGCACATTTAATATATATTTTTGAACCAACGTACGAACGATTTAGCAGTGAAAGTATTCTCCCCATCCTACCTTGCATACATCATCTCTGCCTACTCTCAGATTAGCTAAGGATTCTGGGTAAAAGGACTCAAGCCGGGAGAGAGGTCGTGTAGCTGCGTGTCTGTCTGCCCAGTTCCCTCCCTGGCGGTGAGGCCCTTCCTCCCTTCCATCTCCACCCCATCTACTGACTCTTGGGGGTACTTGGCGCTCTAACCGACCCTAATTTCATTTTTATTTCTGAAAACATTTTCATCTAGGTTACATGCTTAAGAATTCTAAGTTCCTATTATAATTCTTTGTGCCTGCAGCTACGCTTTTTGAATTCTTTCTGCCTTTTCTTCGGACAAGATGGCAGTAGAATATCCCACTTTGTAAACCCAATTCTCTCAAGGCATCGTGGTCAGCATCAAGATTCCAGACAACCACGTGGGTCACACTGAGTCCTGATGGCCCCACGGTTATCCCACTAGTACGCAAGAGTCTGGCTTCACTTTGGAGCCCAGCTGAAAGCCACTTCATTGGGCAACAGAGACAACCAGAGAGTAAACAAGCCGGTGTTCACATACAGCCGTTCTAAGTCCCGCACACAGCTGCTCGAGAAGAGGGTCGGATTCCATGGAGACGTCATCCTACCTACTGCTGTTCATCACGACTGCGTGGCAACAGGAGGCCTCGGCAGGATTTTTAGAGGGTTCAGGATTCCGTGCAGCCATGGCGTGCACAATGCCCTTTTTTGACCAACACCGCTAAGGAGAAGTCAAACCGTAAACCTGCCGTGAAGGCAAATCCGTCACATGAGAAATCCCTTGTAAACTGGGCGCTTCGGTGACTGACACTTGCTCTAGCTTTCAGCTGCACCCAGGCTGCTGTCTTACTCTCATATGCCCAGACCCAGTCCCACAGCTGTAACACTAGCACTTGTATGGCACTTCATGGCTTAGAAAGCTTCGGTGACATCCTTTCGTCCTCGCCCACGTCCGGTTGGGTAGGCAGGCAGCCGTAAGAAAATCCAGCACATCAGGAAGGCTGGTTCACACTGCAGAGCTTCCGTAGATCACTCGTGTGGGATGCTGCCCGTTGCTAGCAGGGGCAGGGACTCACCATGTCCGGGCCTTAAGAAATGCGCTCCTAGTAACTAAGATGAATGTGAGCCTGAGAGACACCAGAGTGCTACTTAGAGTAATTCATGAGAAATGCCGCTCCGGGACTAGGATTTAAGAATGCCATGGTTTGGTACGTTTCACCCCATTGAAACAATGGTTGCAACTTTTTCTGCATCCGCCACACCTCCCTAGCATCTCACTGGTGGAGGAACACTTACCTAAGACATAGTTAGGTGGCTCTATCAGCTTAGAATCAAAACAAGGAACACTCGATAAACTGTGTAAGGTACCAGAAGGAATTTTAAGAGATTACACGTCAGTGGGCTCTGAATACCTGGTGATTATAGGTTATAAATTCCTGCATCCGTCTCCAAACTGAAGCAAAAATGCTTGAACCTCAAAGATAACAGTGCCTCTCTCCTAAACAATGCTTGGAATGCAGTGGTCATCTAATATGCCTTCTGACAGATATGACAGACGTCCATCTCGCCAAACAGGCTGCAGTACATAGGAGTTACCAAATTCCCAGTGGAGCGTGATGAAATATATGCTAATCCATCCATCTTACAGATGAAGGAGCTGAGCCGCCCAGGGAATCTGTAGCTAGCCTAATAGACAATGAGCCCAGGGCAGAGCCAGGGTTTGTAACATCTTTGCTGGCCTGGGAGCCATTGCTACCCGGGGACTGTGTCTTTGCCCGGTTTGTTGATCTTATAACCCGCAAGAAAGGGCACTCTGACTTCCTTCACTTCCTGATCTCATCACGGACCTCACGGTAGTTGCTGGGTCTGAAAACAATGCCCACCTTACGAATGGGGCAACCAAAGTGCAGAGAAGTTACTGATCCTTTTCAAATCTATGCCCCCAGCTAAGACAAAGCTGGAACTCGATTGAAAACTGAGTTCTATAACAGAACTCTTCCTATGGGGCCATGCTGTCACCTCTGTAGTTCTTCAGACCTTGTACTGAGAGTGCCTTTGCTCACCCAGTCTCCAGTGCCGTGGCCCAGACTGTGACTGGGTTAGCAAAGGGCTTCACCTCCCTCACCCCTGACTCAAGGACACCACTATTGGTTCCATCTAGGAGAACTACAATCCTTTCGCACAGAAATTAGCAGATATGTTTTGGAAATGATTGCTAATGGAAAGAAGGAAATAGGAACAGTTTCCCAAAGTATACAAGTCTCAAGAGTTTGTATTAGAGTACCAACTGCTCTCTGAACAAGCCCAAAATCTCAGTGACTTAAAAAAATTTTATTTCTTGGGGCGCCTGGGTGGCGCAGTCGTTAAGTGTCTGCCTTCGGCTCAGGGCGTGATCCCGGCGTTCTCAGATCGAGCCCCACATCAGGCTCCTCCGCTATGAGCCTACTTCTTCCTCTCCCATTCCCCCTGCTTGTGTTCCCTCTCTCGCTGGCTGTCTCTATCTCTGTCAAATAAATAAATAAATAAAATCTTAAAAAAAAATACTAAAAATAAAATAAAAAAATTTTATTTCTTGATCATGTGATAGTGCTATGTGGGTGAGCAGGGGTGAGAAAGGAGGCACACATGCAGAAGGCTTTGTTCCAGTCGCTCGGGAACTGAGGCTTACTAGTCAGCCGATAGGGTCCATGGCCCCAAAGTAGGTTAAGAATCCCTGATCTAGTGGCTTCTCTAGGGCCTCATAGGCTTCCATCAGTTCCTTGGATTTAGTGGGCCGATGAGGGAGGAAACAGTGTGATGAATCACTTGTAAAGTTGAAGGGGAGATAAGAAATGACTTACATCACCTCTCTCCTCTTTCCATTGACTAGAACTCAGTAATATGGACCCACGTAACTGCAGTGAACACTGGGAAATGTAGTCTCTCTGGGTGCCCAGGAAGAAAAGGAAACGGGCGTTAGCAAACACACAATATTATCTCCGCTACGCTGTCAAGCACACATTTAGTGGATTATACCAACCATAACACAACTACTAAATGATACAATACTAAATGAGAGAATGACACTACGTGCTACAAATACTGTAAATTTGTAAAAATGCAAATACAGGAATACTTTAGACATTGCAGGTTCAGTTCCAGACCCCAATACAGCGAATACCATAGTAAAGTGAGTCAAATGAATCTCTTGATTTCCCAGTGCATATAAAAATCATATTTACACTATACTGTCATCTGTTAACTGTGCAACAGTATGTCTACAAAACAGTATGATGAAAAACTCTTTTATTGCTGGGGCACCTGGGTCGCTCAGTCAGTTGGGTGTCTGACTCTTGGTTTTGGCTTGGGTCATGATCTCGGGGTTGTGGGATCAAGCTCCACGTCGGGCTCCACGCTCAGTAGTCTGCTTGAAATTCTCTCCCTCTGCCCTTCACCCCACTCGCGTGTGTTCTCTAAATATTTTGAAAAAAAAATCTTTTATTGCTAAAAATGCTAACCATCATCTGAGCTCTCAGCGAGTTGGTGGAGGGTTTTGCCTCAATGTCAACGGCTGCTGACTGATCAGGGTGCTGGTTGTGGTAATTTCTTAAATTAAGGGGACAGTGAAGTTTGCCACATCGACTGACTCTTCCTTTCATGAGTGATTTCTCTGTAGCGTGGAATGCAGTTCGATAGCACTTTGCCCACAGCGGAACTTCTTTCAAAGTTACAGTCAGTCCTCTCAAACCCTGCCTCTGCTTTATCAATAAGTTTATGTGATATTCTCCATCCGCTGTCATCATCTCAACAATCTTCAGGGTCTTCACCGGGAGGAGATTCCATCTCAAGAATCCACGGTCTTGGCTCATCCACAGCTCCTCATCTGTTCAAGTTTTATCATGAGATCACAGCAATTCAAATATAATAATGACAGAAAAGCCTGAAACACAGCCACGACGTGAGCAAACACTGTCGCAAGAAATGCAGTATCTGCAAGGTGCAACGAAGGGAGGTCTGCCTGTACCGTAAAAATGCCAGGTAGTAAACTTTATTTCACAAGCAGCACATGATACTACAACAATAGGAGACGATGGAACAACATGAAGTGAGACGATACCAAATACTGGATGGTACAAGGATACCCATACCAGGCATCTGTTCACGGAAGAAGCACCTCCTTGCTCTGACGCAGGTGTGGCAGGACTGTCTGGCCAGAGACAGCTGCAGAGGCTTGGCCTCGGGGTCCTCTCTCTGCCCTGCCCAGAGACCAGTTAAAAGGAGCAGCCTCCCTGGCAGAAGAGAGGGCGAGACGGCCTTGGAAAGGGTAGTAACACTCGTCTCCCATGAGCTGAGAGGAAAAAGGCAACGGAGGGCTTTCTGAGCTTTTACTGAAGCTTTTTTTTTTTTTTTTTTAAAGATTTTATTTATTTATTTGACAGAGATAGAGACAGCCAGCGAGAGAGGGAACACAAGCAGGGGGAGTGGGAGAGGAAGAAGCAGGCTCATAGTGGAGGAGCCCGATGTGGGGCTCGATCCCGGAACGCCGGGATCACGCCCTGAGCCGAAGGCAGACGCTCAACCGCTGTGCCACCCAGGCGCCCCTTACTGAAGCTTTTGTACAACTCCCCCGGTGTCATTTTCCAAAATTATCTAACTCTAAGGCATGTTCTTTTTTCTGAAGTAATTTCTTGGCTTCCACGTCACCCTTAAGTAAGTCGATTGATTCACCTGACTGACGAGCCAAGTGGTTGACATGATCACTGGTGCCCAGTTCCAGCGATAAGATGGCGCCTCCCGAGAGGGCTCAGAGGGCCATGTGTAGGTCACTGTTCCAGACCCTACTGCAAACCCGCAGCGGCACCACCCTGAGCCCCATACACAGGAAGTTAGATGCCAAAAAGGACTTTGAGGTCAGCCAAAGTGAGCTTCTTGACAGATTTGCCAGATCCTGATAGGACCTGTTTGGCCAACGTTTTCTTCTTCTCTTGGAGGTGTAGGATCTTCTCTTCCACTGTTCCCTCACAAATAAATCTAAAAAACAGATAAGCAAATACTCAGAAACCCAGAACAGCATATTTAATAACATATTCAAACTTCTACTTATGCTTTAGTTTTTACGTGACATTTCTTCCTTTACTCGGGTTTTCTTAGGTTTGGTTAAAAACTCCATGTTTACGAGATCCAAACGACCTTGACTCACATGTGCCTGTTTAAATGATGCAACTCAAATTATGTTTCATTTCCTTCTGAAGCTAAGGTAATTGGAAAAACGCCAAAATAGGCAGATGGTATCCCTAAACAAAAAAGTGCAGAGATCCAGCTTTCACCCAAAACGCACAACCTTGATCAAGTCAGAAGGTCTTAAAGCTTATCAAGTTCCTGCCAGGTGTATGTGTGCCGGTGTAAGCACAGTGTCTTATTTCTTGGCTAATTCACACTGAAAACAGTTTTTACCACCTGAAGAAATGCCGCTGTTGTCACGCCCTCATTCGACAAGCACCGACTGAACTTTTACAACGTGCCAAGTGCTATGTTAGGTGTGGGGACGGAGAGACGTATACGGTCCAGTCATGCGCTCTCACAAAGAACACCGGAAGAGAGGCATGAAAATAAACCACCCTACGAGCCGGAAAGTGCTACAGAAATATGTCCCGTGTGCACAACGAGTAAAAGGAAACGTCTGGCTCTACTGAAGACTGAACTCGTTACGTGTGGCTTGTGGGATAAGCAAGGGTCTGCCAGACGGAACAGAGGGAGGGCGTCCTAGGGAACGGGAATGTGGAAAAATCATGGCCGAGTTTAGAACACGGTTAGGTCGGAGGAAGATCAGGCGGTCCAGTCTGGCCAGGGCAAAAGTCAAAAGGACTCCACCATGTTGCAGAGCAATGGCGGAAGCTCGAGAGGCTGGTGGGGGCCAGGTCATGCGTGGCTTCACGTATCATGCTAAGAAATTTAGATGTGGAAGAGGGAGGGCGCAGTTTGCATTGGATACAGGGACACTATTCACACAGATGAGGGATTCAGAAGCACCGAGAGGAAGGAGGTGGTATCTCACTTCAGTCTGCGACTTCTGAGTTCCTAGACCATGTCACAGTACTTGCTGCATAGTGACTGCTCCACAGGTGTTAGATTTAGGAGCTGAATGAGACGAGTGCACGAGTGAACGATAATGGGGACGTGCACACTCGGATTCAGAGAGTTAGCAGGGATTTGGGTATCTAGGTCTGATGCTGGAGACCTCGGGGAAGAAGGCTCAGACTTTGGACTGCCTGGAGTGGACAGGATTACTAAGGGAGGTGCACACAGGATGAGGTGAGAGCTAACGACAGGGAAACCAGCATGATCGCTGTGGAATTCCCGTAACAGGACTGGTTTCAGCGGAGCAACAGGGGTGAAAGGCTGAGGAGTGAATACGAGAGGTAAGCAAGTCAAGACGGTCAGTGATTTCTAATTCTTCAGGAAACCCGGCTGCTAGACTGGATTGTAGCATTAATGCTGCTCGTGGTTTTTAAGGAAGGAAAGTCCTGAAGAGAGGGACATTCTCAAAGTCGTTGGCTTGTGCGCTTCAAAAACGTCAATGTCATAAAACACAAAGGAAGACGGAGGTATTGCCCCAAATTAAAGGAGACAGAAGAGTCAGGGCAACTCAATGCTACGCAGGCTCTAGGATTTTCCTTTGCTGCGAGGGAGCTCACGGGACAAGCGGCAAAGCGGAATGCAGCCCACAGCTGAGATAGTAGCATTGTATCAGTGTTAACGTTCTGACGTGGGGCATCTTACTGCGGCTATGTAAGAGAGTGTCCTCAGTTTACGGAAACACACCTTGAAGTGTTTAAGGGTAAAGGAGCATCACGGCTGCAACGGACTCTCAAATGGTGCAGAAAGAAGTCTACGTTCACACGCACACGTGGGACAGCACGCGAGCAGTTTCCGGTATTATTTTCACAAACAAGATTTTGGGGGATATTATTCTTTTAAGAACTTTTACATTCATTTCTCCATGTCCGAAATTATGTCAAAATAAAAGTTAAAAGCAAAAAACTAATAAATAAAGGGTAGGGCTACTTTCCCTAGCCCTAATACACAAGGCTTTTCTTCTCCTGCAGGGACCAACCCCAAGGTCACCCCCAAATTGCTTGTGTTCCCTTCTGGACTGTGAGTACCAAGGAGGCCATGCCTCGGGAGCTCCAGCAGGCAAGCGGTCACCAAATACTTTACGTTCTGTTAAAACACGACCCAAGAAAGACTTGTACAAAAGGAAAGCTTGTGAAGGGGCCTAAGTTCCGGGGGGCCTTTACTCACTTGTGAACGACAACATCTTTCTGCTGCCCGACTCTGTAAATTCGGTCACAGGCCTGGTCTTCAAGTGATGGATTCCTGTGAGAAGAGAGGCAAGGCTCAAAGGTGCTGCCACCTGGACTGGGTGGGCAAGTCTCCTGGGCAGAGCCAGCCTGCAGCTATTTCTGGATGGCTCTGCAGCTACAAATGGTGGTCGTGATTTTAAAGGGTTGAAAAAAACCAAATAAACAAAAAACCCACAGTGATGAATACAGGACAGGGACCTATGTGGCCTGCAAGGTCTAAAACAGTTACCATCTGGCCGAAAATATTTACAGAGATAGTTTGCAAATCCCTGTCTTTGGCTATGTTGGCCCCAGGAAGGCTAGTGTCAGATACCTTCTTTCCCTCGAATGAGAAACTCAGGTCAGTTTGCCAGTAGAAACTCAGCACCACCGTCAGCTGACGACTGTAAGTAACACAGGTGAAACCAATGCTCCAATTCGGTCACTAACTAGTTGGACGAACTTGGGCAAATCACCTCACCTCAACCCTCTGCACTTTAGATTGCTACTTGGAAACGTGAGGGCTGCCTAATGATAGGGAACACCTTTCTTTTTCTTTCTTTTTTTTTGTAAAGATTTTATTTATTTATTTGAGAGAGAGCGAGAGCACAAGCCGGGGCGAGGGGCGGTTGGTGCAGAGGGAGAAGCAGACTCCCCGCTGAGCAGAGAGCCCAATGCAACGTGGGGCACAATCCCAGGACCCCGGGATCATAACCTGAGCCAAAGGCAGAAGCTTAACTGACTGAGCCACCCAGGAGCCCCGAAACACCTTTTTCACTTTTAATATTCTGGGATTCAACTAAAGAGACTTAATTTCTTTCCTTCTTTATAGATCCTACCAACTCCAAACTAGTTTCTCATCTTACCCCTTTAAAATCTTGGACAACATTTCTCCATTTCAGAAAACAGCATTTATTTTTTTAAGATCTTATTTTTAAGTAATCTCCACACCCAACAGAGGGCTCAAACTCACAGCCCTGCGATCAGCAGTGGCACGCTCTACCGACTGAGCCAGCCGGGCACCCCCAGAAACCAGCATGTAACTCCCACTCTGCTTTCCTCCCTCAAACGTATCACGGAGTCCTAAGACCTAAACACATCCTCCCGGAAGATGATCCCAGGTTGGCCTCCGTGCGTCAATCTGGGCCGCCTGGAGAAGCAGATGAACGTGCAGCAGTCTCCGCTTGGCATAATTAGAAAACCCCAAACTGAGACTAATTATGACATTTTTCTCCTACCAACACACAAACTCATTTATCTTATTTCCGGGAAAGTTGCGGTTACGCTCCCCATGTTGCTACTACATGCGCGGCCAAGGGCCTTGTGTTAAGTGTATTCCGAAACTAACTAGAAAATTCCTTCTCCTTTTCCTGTTGGAGTAAAGCTGCTTCTTCTTTTCCAGGGCTGAGATTTCCCTGGATGTCCACAAATGGCATGAAATGTGGTGTTCTGAAGAGGTAAAACTGAGTGCTGTAGCTCTGAGCCACGGGAGAAAACCTTCTTCCCAGTTTCCATGGAAACAGATGTAAGATTAACAATAAGGTGAATGCTATTTTAAGCAGTCATTTGAAGCCTTGCTTGCTCAGGAAGTCAGGGCCATCAACAGCCGCACACCCTGTACAGACCAGTACCTGTACACAGGCAGGCAGCAGGGGTTTCCACATGACACAAAAAGAGCATCCTCACCAGGAGTCAGCACCCTCCTCGGGCACCCTGACCCCCCCCCCCCCCCAATGCTAGGACAAGGCAAGAAAAATCCAGTCATTACCAGTGCATATCCAGAAGAAAAAGGTGGTTTCCTCCAGTCAGGTTTAGACCCACACCTCCAGCCGACAGAGAGATGAGCATAACCTGAGAAAGAAAGCGCCGCATTCCCTTTATACAGACCTGATCTCGTAATACATCCCTCCCTCTGTCTCAGGTTCAAGCCCAAGACCAATACAGATAAGTACCATGCTCCTATCAGATTTCCCTCTGCTGTCAAAAACCTCTGAGATGCACTCTCCCGTGCCTCACCTTTAAGAAAACTCTCACTTCCTATTTTCTTGTGACTCAACCTCAAAACACGAATTGTCTGCCTGCCAAAATACACACACGCTACAATTTAGAGCACTGGGGGTGCCCAGCTCAACGAACTTTCCATTAACCAGATTCCGTCCACTCCCTTGGTCTCTGCACCCCCACCCCCCGCCATTGCTACTCTTCCTGCCGCCTCCCCCCCAAGGCCACCAGTGTTTTCCACGTTCTTGCTGTCCCTCCACGTCTCCCCACACTTCCTCGTATCAAATTCCCACCTACCCTTCAAGGCTTGCCTCCTCCACAAAGATCGCTCCAGCCAACCAGCTCTGCTCTTCCTCTGCTTTCAGCCCTCGTATTTCACTCTCTTTAAAGTACCTGCACGCTTCGATGCGCACCCCAATAAATGTCTAATAAATTCAAAGCGCGTGGAGGGATCAAGGCAACGAGCGTGTATGCTCGGAGCGGCTACACTGTAGTTCTCGCTGTGCTAACTAAGAACGAGGTGCGCTCCGTGACAGCTCTGCTGTGACCCACTCGTACCTGGGGGCCCCTGGAGCTGTTAAAGGCCTCCACCAAGTCCATTCTCTGTTTGGGGTTGACAGAGCCGTCGATGGTGGCAAAAGTCAGGCCATGCCTCTTCAGGTGCCACGCTACGACCTGCAGCATGCTGGTCCACTGGGAGACCACGACACTGGAAGGAAGGGTCACACAAAAACATCAACCCCCCGAAGACATGAACCAAATTCACCGGCAGGGTCTCAACACCTCTTGAGAGTAACACCACGTTACTCTTGATTCAGTCATCAAATGTGGACCAGGAAAGGCCTTCTGCAAAGGCACACGCTTAGGTCACACTTTAAGGTGAGGATGCTTCCAGTTGTTTCCAGATCCAGGGTGTAATTGGTCTCATGCTAAATGAGGTCACAATAAAGCGGCAGCCGGCCTAAAATAAGGACTGCAGCCTCCTATTATTTGGAGATCTGTGGTCCTGCAGGAAAGGGATATACGGGCCGCCCTCCCTTTGCCAGCCACATCTAGCTGCTGGGACGTCTCTACCCCACACCCCATGCTATGCTTTAACTAGGGTTCTAAGTTTTTAAATCAAAATATCCACATATACAAACGCAGATCCCTAACACACATGAAAGGGTAACAAATAATGAATGGATCCAGGCACCCAGCTCCAGAACATTCCCAGCACTGTGGGGCTCCCTGTCTGATCACACAGCTCATCCTGCCTTTTGCACCTGTTACTCCCTTGCTTTTCTTTAGCTGCTTCTCTACTTTAAACACTTCTCCAGATGCTTAGCTCACTCTGACCCTCCAGTGACTTCCTTCTCAATCAGTGCTACAAATATTTTAACTAGAAATCAGAGAGAATGTGTGCTGTAACCTCAATGCTTTCTGCTGAGGAGGATTCAAGGTCCTGGATTTATAAAAAGCTGAGATTTAGAACTATCAGCAATATCAAAGTTTCTTGATTTATCACAAACAATACTTGGATAATAAAATAACACATTTACCTCTTTTGGGACGCTGAATTTCCTCGGATTGCCTCCAATTCCACCAACAGAGATGAAACCTGGGAAATGTTATTTAGTATATGTAAGTTGTAGCAAATTCGCTTTTCTCCATCATCCCTCACCTGAACTACTGAAGTGGCTTCTCTCCCTCTGGTCTGACCCCACCATAAGCCACTCTCCTCTCTGCAGCCCAAGGGCTGTTTCTAAAATGCCATTCTTTCACTTCCTTACCCTGGCTGCAGCCCCCGCAGGGCCTTCCCACTGAGCAGCAAGCCCCAGCTTCTGACATGACCTACCAGCTCCATGCTGCTCTGGCCTCAGCTTATGTCTCCAGCCTCCTGGCTCACTACCCCCTCCTCAAATGATGCTCCCGTCCTACCAAAGTTCTTCCTCTGCTAAGACATGCTTTGTCTCATCTTCGTCCACTCTGTCCCCTCCGCCTAGAACACCCTTCCATGTCAGATCAACGTCACTTCCTGGAAGTCCTCTCTAACCCCAAAGTATGGGTTAGGGGCCCACTGCCTACCTGCTACTAGGGCTTTCATTCCTATTATCATGGTCTTTTCCACCCCACCCCTTGTATATCAATCATCTCTTGCTATCATGACTTGACGTGCTCCAAGGAAGCAGAGCCAGCATAGGACAGGTTCGTTTCTGGTTCACACCCCTAGCATCAAGCACGTAGCTGAACCAGAGAAGGTACTCTCTGAACATGTGCAGAAACAGAAAGAGCAAGAGCTTTACCCAGTTTAGGGCCCGCTCCAAGGCTGCTGAAGAAGAGGAACCGCCCAGTCAGAGAGACACTTGCTAAGTTTTCCCCCAAAAGCTTTCTGAGTATTTATCACTCCCCCAGAGCACATTCGAGTCCACGAGGGAGCGGCTGGGCAGAACACATGAGCTCGACTTGGAGAGCAGCTGGACTCATCCCTCCCAACCGCTAATGCAAATGACCTTTTGAAAGCCTCGACGGGCCCTGGAGTTCATCTCCAGGACGGTGGAGGAAGAAGAAAGCTGGACAGGGAATCGGGAGATGAAGAGAGTTCTTCTGTTGTACCCTTCGGGACTCCTGGTGAAGAGTGCAGATGCCTCACGGCTGAAACAAGGGGCCGCCCGGACGGACTCTGGGGTGCCCTCAGTACCTACATCCACGCTGCCCTTGTTCGAGTGCTCACCTCCAGAGGTCCCCACCCCCCACAAGGCTGCCTTCCAATCTCAACAATGTGCTGGACAGGAAGTGAGGACAGCACCGGACCATTCTGAATCCGGAAGGAGAAAGAAAAGCGCCTGGTGTCCTGGCGACTTGAGGTTGTGTAAGTGTTTGGACTGCCATACAGAAACGCTGGCAATGGGTATTTTGAGACAACTTTAGTGGGAGAGCCGGACTCACGGTCCATGAGCTGGCGTCAAATTCCAGGAACATTCTGCATGGGTTTAGGTGTGCGCTGCCAAACTCCCTTCCCTGCGTGCAACAACCTTAAATGGTTTGAACCACTGTTAATGGGCTCGCATTAAAAAGCCCTGTGAACAAGTATTACCCAAGTATTAGATGAGGCACACAAAGTATGGGGACTCTAAGTTTTCATCCAGCAGCTAACTCTGAAGGTGCCAGGACATGAAGTTGGTCCACAAACCGTGTTCTTCCTATGTTTCTTTCACTTACTAGTGGTGAAGACCTCAGTAAATGTTTTCAAAATTTAATTAAAAGTAATTCTTAAGTAACAGCATTCCCGTGGCAGTGACCTCATTTCTAGTTACATTTAAAGAAAAAAAAAAAAAAAGCCTTTGAAGAGAAGTTGAGGCTGGGAATGGCCGCTTGAGACAGCAGCTGAGAGAGCCTAGCCCCACTCTCAGGGTACGCAGACTGATGGCGTATGCTCCAAGCCAGCCAACAGAAAGGCAGGACTCAAGTTACAGCACACCTCAGCCTCCCTCTGCTACAACGCTTCTGCCTTGAAAAGCTGTAATGAAAATAGGACAAAATGACTAATGAAGATAGAAGGCAATTTAGGAAATAATACTCACAGATGGATGCATTTCAACAAGTCCAAGCAATTGGCGCTTAGATGTATTACACAGTCTCTGGGGTCAAGCCTTTGTTGTTTTCCTTTAAAGCTTTCCCACAACAAATTGCTCACTCACGGAGGCCCTGTCACTGCTGTAAACCTGATAGGCAACTTTCCCAGTGATCCATGACAGAAAACCTGCCTTGCTGCTGGGGCTGGCCCAAATCACTCTCTGAAAGCCCACTATGTAATAAGACTCGTTTATTCGTGAAATAAAATGAGAATTTAAGACTGGAGGGGGAATTGGACCAGCTCAAATCTAATAGTTCCAGCGCTGCCATGCAATGGCTGTACGCACTCAGACAAACATGTCGCTCTCACGCACGGAAAATGTGAGAGGAAATCCAAGTTTTTCTACCAGAACAGAGGTGACAAAAGTACCTTGCTGCTCACTCTTGTGTTCTCAAAAAGCTCTGCCTTGAACTGTTCACCGTTAAGGGAAATGATGGGAGACGGCTCCGTGTCACAGAGTTCAGACAACGTCATAGCACTGAGCTGCTCTTCCAGAGAAAGGGCGAGGCCCTCACTTTTCAGTTCTGCTGGGTCCAGGGCCTGAAGGGAATACAGGAAGAGGACGGGGGGACAGGTGGACAGTTGAGGCAGCAAGCCATGTTATTTGCCAATGAAGTGACGACTGTTTAGCATTTCATACAGCAAAATGTCTTCTAATTCACCATCGGTATCTCCTCAGAGAAACCCTGATTAAAATGTAATCTTGCAAGTTTTTCACCAGATGAAAGATAAATCAAATGATGGAACTTCTTAGAGATTTGCCAGACAGATTACATGATCATTCTGTTTTCCCCAGCTAAAGCAGTATAGTTAATTAAGCTATTGATAATCAAAACACATTACCACAGCTCCTCAAAAAGACTAACAGACTCATCTTAATTATGGATGTGCCTCCATCCAACGTAAAGACAACTTTTCCAATTGCATAAATACTTGCTTTTTCATGACTAGCCTTAAAAGCCCCAATACTGCCTGAAGGCAGAAAGAACTAGCAGCTAAACTGGCTTTATGACATCCTAAAATACCGAAGTATTCATGAATGGTTTACCAAAATGACACTTTCCCTTCTAAAATAAAGTTTATTTACAAAAACAAAACAATAAAAGCTGTTCCAACACTATGGGAATTATCTCAAGATCAATAAAAACTAATATAAAGTAAAATAAAGCAGCTTCCTCTTCTCCGCCCCACCAGAAAACAGAAACACCCCAAATGCCATTCCCCTCGACCCGCAGACACTGTGGGGGAGCACACGAAAGGCCCTTCTTACCGACTTCAGCAGAGACAGGTGACAGCAACACTGGCGAAGTCTCAGCAACTGGGTCAACAGCACGTGGGGGGTGCCGGATCTCTGCGGGTCTGCCACCACCCGGGGCCCGGGCCCACTGGACCCAAACTCCTGGGCCACTTCCATGAAGGAACACAAATCACAGGAAACAAGACAAGGTTTAAAACAGTAATATGGGGAAGAAGCACAAACTGAAAGAGGCCATCTTGAACTTCTCTGATCTGCGAGTCAATAATATAGCTGTAACTGACCTCTCCATCAAGGAAGCCAAACGAAATACTGGTTTTCTTTATGGACCTAGTTGCGTTTTAATAATGCGGATTTCAAGAGTAACTTAAAAGAAGTTGAGATCACCAGGTCTGGCGATCGCTGATCAGCTTATTTTACTCTGGTCTGAGGTTCCCAGCTAAGGTCAAGTCTCTGATACCAAGCATTCATTACGTCCTGTAGCCGTAACTTTACCAGATCTAAAACCACATTTTCATTACTTGTACGTACTCATGAATGTCCCACGACTTACCTTTCCTGAACGGATTATCAGGGCTTCTTCCGGATTGGTTGCCCCCGCATTCATGCCCTTTTAGATAGGATCGCAGAGCTGACCTGCCTCAGATTGAAAGAGAAAATGCACTTGTAATGTTTGCTAAGACCAAAGAGGTTTACCAATGGTCACTGCTTAACTGTAGGATCTTGACTAAAACTTGTTAAATAAAGTCAGGCTCATGGCGGGCACTGGCCAAAGGTAAGAAAATTAATTATTTTAAAAGCCAAATCATTTTTAATTAAGTGTCAATAAACATATTAAGAGTATAAATATTATGTTTGATGATAACTTACTGTTAATTTATAACATATTACTGTAATGTTAATATTAATTAGTATTGGCTTATATTTATCAATAAATACGATAATATTACATCAGGTTTACAAAGAGAAAAAAAACATAGTCACATTAGAAGTAGACGTACCAAGTGGGAGAGGGTAAATCTAGAATTTCAGGAAGGACAAGAGGTTTAGAGAAAGTACAAAGAACAGGTGACAAGAAGGATTACAGAGCAGTTTGTTGTTTTAAGTTCCAATGAGATGCTGAGTAACAGGTCAAAGGTCAAAGAGATGTTCTTTCCCAATATGGCCCCATAGGATCAGGTCACTGGTGTACAGTGACCACACTGCTTGGCTCCCACGCAAGGAAGCCAATGGAGAACAGGGTGAGTGTGTATACAAGACACAGGTGAGCGAGGGAGCAGGTGAGGAGAGAAAGGGAGATTTAAAAACCAACACAAACAAACAGAAAAAGGAACACAGACATCCAAGTCATCAATAATACTATAAATGCAGTCTGAAGAAACCTGACCCTTAACTCACTCCCAAGCAAAGACCGGAATCACACAACAATCAATGGGAGGTGCTTCCTCATTGCACACACCTTGATCTTGCCAAAAGGACACTGTAAACATTCTCTTCATCGTCAGAAAGCTTTAAATGGTGCACTTGAAATTTCCGCTGGGGCAGCATCACCTGGAGGAGAAGAAATCAGCTGGTGAAGTCAGACAAATGACCTGGGCTTTGCAGAGTACCTTCCCCACGGAGGACACTGGAAACCTAGTCAACCCCTGGGCAGCACTCCCACCTGCCCTAAAAACAGGATGGCTGTGACACATGGCCACCTAGGGCCCCCTCACATGCAGATGGGACAGTCCGAGGCTGCCAAGCAAAGCAGATGGCTGTTCAAGCCAAGGGGAGGACGTATCAGCCTCCTTCCCTGGCCTCCCCCAGGGACACGTATAAAGACATTACCAAGGGCTGGCCCGTGGAGTCCAGCTGATCTTTTGTTCTCCTCAGCAAAAGGCTCTTGGTTAAAATACTTAAGCGTTCTCCTCCTTTCTTTGAACCATTGTCAACCTGGCTCTTCCACAGCCGGAAATCATCGAATGGAGAACAACGAAGAAATCTTTTTGTTGTTGAAGAAGAAGACAGTAGGAAAGAAGAATTGGAGAATGGTTTAAGGAGTAAATAGGGGTCCAAGGAAACACAGCAGATGAGAAACAAATCCAATTTTCTGTTACATCCTTCATTCAATCATTTTTTAACAGTGAATTTCATAGCAAAGTTCTGAGAGACACATCAAAAGAATCTAAGTCGATAACAAAACCGTATTATAAAATGTGAATTTTCCCATTAACGATGTCTGTATCGTCAAAACAGGACATATAACCAATAGCTGGAATTTATTCCTAAAGCTTCAAAGGCCGGCAAAGAAATTCCATATCCTCTTATGGGCTGACTTGAATAAAAGCAAAGGCTTTAAAATGAGCATTCTTTTCTGTTTGCTTCGAATAAATAGTAGGCCTGACCCTAGGCCATACGCTTTAAAGCAGAAAAAGCCCAAAACATTCACTGGGCTGAAGAAAGAGGACTTTTGTTCCCTTTCATTTTAATCCATCCTATATTTTTCCATATATAGGGGCTGGATGTAATCATAGCCCTGTATCTGCGAGTCCATCAACCGATTATCTCCTAATAAATATGAATTCTTTTGCCCTTTAAAGGTCGAGAAGCTTGCCCTCCGCTCCATGAGATAATCTGGTGCACACTCTGGAGCTTTGTCGTGAGATATGGGATAACGATGAAGGGTTAACTGACATGGTTCGCATTTACATAATCCGGAGGAGTTCTACTCACTTGAGCAGGGAATACATGTCCAACAAGGTGTTCTGAATGGGGGTTCCGGTGACAGCCCAGCGGGCCTGGGCTTGGAGACTGCACACAGCCATGGAAGTCTGCACTCGGGGGTTCCTCACACAGTGAGCTTCATCCAATATGATTCGAGCCCAGACTATTTGCAGCAAAGGTGTTTTCACACTGTCCTGGAAGAAACCCAAGCGCCATCATCAAGGGTATGGGAAAATGTACGTGTCTTCAAGAAGAGAAGGGGAAATAATGAACAAGTACTGAGGATCCACTCTTACTATCCAGTTTGAGGGCTGAGATCAGGTATACCGAAATGAGAATTAAGCTGAAGAAACCAAAGTGGAGACGGGGTAGAAATTAACAAGTCGACCCGAGAGTCCCAATCCTTGAGTTTAAGACGCTTAAGGGCGGGGGCACCTGGGTGGTGCAGTCGGTTGGGCCTCCGACTCTTGGTTTTGGCTCAGGTAGTGAGCTCAGGAGGAGGGGATCGAGCCCTGCATCAGGAGTCTGCTTGAAATTCTCTCTCTCCCTCTCTGCCCCTCTTGCTCATACTCGCTCTTTCTCTCTCTCAAATAAATAAATCTTTAATTAAAAAAAAAAGATACTTAAGAGTCAAGTGTTTTGAGTTTTCAAGTTAAAACTCAAAAGTGAGCAACAGCCGTGGGTCAGGACTACGCCAAGTGTCGAGCCTGGAAATTCACTCATTTCAATAAAATACTTACTAAATTGACAAAAATTCACTAAAAATTTACTGCAAGTCTACTTTTATAACGTAAGATACAAAATCAGACATAAAAGATAGTTCCCAGCCTCAAGGAACTCACAGTGTAGCGGGAAGAAAAACAAGCAGAAAGATTAATTACAGCACGATGTTTATATATTAAGTCCCACTGGATAATCCAATACATGCTGGAGGACCCTCGTCAGCGTGGTTCACTGCTGTATCCCTGATAGCTGAAATAGCATCTGGCACATAGCAGATACCCGGTATTGGCTGAATGTGTGCAGGGCTATGACATCAATAAGCACAAGGTGCTAGGAGAGGCATTTAACCAAAGGATTAAAGGATTCTTGAAGCAGGTGAAAAAAACACCCAAATTAATGTGGAAAAGGCACGAGGCAAAGCCTTCCATTCAGAGAGCGCGCAAAGGCACAGCAGCGTGACAGAGCAGGGCAGACACAGGTCCCCTGGTACTGCGCATGCGCTGAAACAGGGAGGGCTGGGGCGCAGGAGACAAGGGAGGGGCAAGTAAGGCAGGGTCATAAAAAGCCCCATACATCATGTAAAGGAACTCCAGTTTTATCCTGAAAGCAATGAGGAACCACTGAGGAATCTGAATAGTTCATTATCAACAAGAGTTGGTCTGACTGGAGAAGCATTCTAGAGATTTCCTCAAATACGGAGATCGGACGAAAAATAACATGCAAAAGATTCGTTGTGGGAAGAGCACTGTATTTTCAGGAGAAAAACGGCCCACAGTAACTAGGCAATAAAGCCTCTACGCTGTGTAACTGAGACGACCTTGGACGCCCTAGCAAACACTCAGGGTTTTCGACTGGTTATCGTTTAGCCTCGGGCCCCTTTGTGGCCTCCTTGTTTGCAACCTCTTTCCCTGAGAGGCAGAAGAGAGGCAGGCAATCACGACTTAACACAAAAATACTAGTACTCAAATCCCAGTCTTCACATTAAATATAAAGAATACCCTAAGAGTATACCCAGAGGACTCTAAAATACAGCGCGACAGGTGGGGCTTCCCACATTCACGTGAGGAGCACCACTATGACTGGGACGTCGTGAACATTCGTTCCACACAACAATGACCTACTGTGGCGAACCTCAACCTCTACTCCTGACAAAGTCTATCTAGAATAAACAGGAAAGGAAGAGAGGAAAGAACTTTCCGTTTCCACATGTGGAATGTGTAGGCCATTCCTGCCCGCACAGGAAGGTACCTTTGCTGTGTGTGACGCTGCGGAAAGACTCCGGTTAACTTATGAGGTGCGGCTCCCAGACTCACCTTCCCCACGCTGGGGTTTGCCCCAGGGATCACTCCCTCTTCTTTCTGTGTGGGAATCTCCTTGGCCAGAAGGTTATAGGTAGTGATCACGATGTCATATGTAGAGAGGCTGCACAGACAGGACACCAAGCAAACAGTAAACAATCCCTCCATGACTGACAGGAGAGGTGGAGTTGATCCCTTTATAAAAATGCCTGCAGCTGCAAGGACAGTTGGCAGAATTCATTAACTCATGTCCTCAATCCACACATACATGGTTTGGGAGAGGTAAGTTTTACTCACTTGCCTTACGTCTTACCTCTGATCATTGTTAATAGTCTGGTTACTATAGCTAAATGGCCTCCCTGTTCCCCTCCCATGAGTCAGAAAGAAAAATCTCTGGCTGGAGTCCTATAAAGCTGGATAGGATCTGGCAACAACAGAAGCAGGGTAGGGAATTAACATTTAGTAATGATTTGAGCTAGATTGATGCTGAAGGTCCAGGGAAGTAAGAAACCCTCAAAGCATTGTCATCTAGATCTGCTCTTGCGCCTTATCATTCTATAACGGATTTCTGAAAACCCATTAATCCAGCCTTGACATTTGGGTAAAAAAATACATGCTGTAAAGCTTTGCGTTTACCTTGCCTATACTCTTTACATGTAAAGATTCTTAACAAAAGGCACAAATCTTTTTTCCAATGAACTTAATATTGTGCACCTGGGGGAACATCCATAAATACTTTTTTGATAAAAATGATATGCCTAATTCAGAGGGAGCACTGTCTACACGTTGACTTAGCATCATACAGAGAAAGAAGAAGGATTAAGGATGATTCCAGTCAACCAGTACATTCTGAATACCAAACCAGCTATGACTGAAGTGCCAATCAAGTAAGCTTTCCTGTTTATTCTAATAACTATCTAGAACAGGGGTGCCTGAGTGGCTCAGTTAGTTAAGCGTCTGCCTTCGGCTCAGGTCATGATCCCACGGTCCTGGGATGGAGCCCCATGTTGGGCTCCCTGCTCAGCAAGGAGTCTGCTTCTTCATCTCCTGCCCCTGCTTGTGTGCACTCTCTCTCGAATAAATAAAATCTTTAAAAAAAATAGAACAAAGGCCAGTCACTGGCAGTACTCTGCTGGAGAAGGCACGCAGGCCTGTCACTGCTGCCCCATCTGCTAAAGTGACCCTCACTCATGAGAGTGGGTATAAGACTGAGGACCCCCAATTTTGCAACTCACCCCTGAAAGACTACTGCCCTGTTCTTTAGGAGATAAAATATCCAATATGACAGGTTGGGGGGATTATTCAGAAGCAGAAACAACTCTATTCTTGACTAGATCAGCAAGTATTCAACCCAGCCCATCATATTACAATTAGGAACAAAAACCAATATCTTTAGGGGAGCCCGGCTCGCTTGGTTGGTGGAGCATGTGACTCTTGATCTCGGGGTTGGAAGTTCGAGCCCTACGATGAGTGTGGAGATTACTTAAAAATAAAATCTTAAAATACAAAAAAATCCTTTAAAACCAAAAGGCAAAGACTAGGACTAAAATTACCATCTGGGGAAACATTTTCCTTCCTCCTTCCTAATCCTCCCCCTTCAGGAATTCAGTTAGGTCTAATCCTAAAGTGTTGAATCTAAAACTTCTTAGATGGTTCCTATATGAAAAACACAGCCAGCCGATACCAACTAATCATTAATATTCTACCAAAATCCTCTTTAAGACTGGGCTGGTTGCATACACACAAATGGAAAAAGACTGTGAATTTGGAATCAGAAATTCAACGAGGATGAAATAACCGTGGCAGAGCCTCGTGTGCCAGGGCTCCCTGGCCAAGAGCTCAGGCATCTCAGGCCACCTTGCACGGCAGCTCTCGTTGTGGATGGCGACAAGGATACAGCAGAAGAACACCATTCTCTTTCAAGATGCATCTCTTAGCACAGGTGAAGGATGCTGGGTGACAACGGTGCCTTCAGTCTGCACAAGTATCATTAGTCCTGACTACACGAGAGCTCAGGGAGAATAGGGAAGGCCAGTATGGCCGCTCCAGCCAAGAGGCTGAGGGCTCGCACTGACTGCCATGTTTCTGCACTTACACTTTTGCACGTTGATCCCGATTGGGCCCATGATAGAGACAGACTCTTAGCGTGTTGTTGCTCACACGTTTCATCACCTCGTTTTTCCAGTGATGGATCAGGGAAGCAGGACAGATGATCAGCGTTCCACGGGAAGTGAACTCACAGGAGTCTTGAGGGGAAAAAAATCAACACCTCATTGCTATCATCAAATAATCTTTAACTCTAAAGGTATCTCCTCTTCTTCTTGATTTTTATTCCTTCAGTCAATATTTTTAACAAACTGCTGCTCTTATTTCCACACACAGCGTATAATAGAACGGGAAATGAAAGGGGTGGTCTTTTAACTCAAAACACTTCTTTATTTTCCCCTGTAAAAAGGTCAGACAGAGCGAGTAGCTAAAGAGAGAGAGGAAAGGGTGCGGCACCGGGCCTCGGTCTAAAAAAACCGAGGTGCTTCCACAGTGGTCTAGAGGTAGAAGCAGGATCATTTCCTACCTCGTCCTGAGTTGATCCCCCTGATAAGGGGGTATTATTACTTTTTGCTGAAAAGCATAACTTAATTACATCCACATTATAAGTACAAAACCCCTAAGACAGGGAAAGATTACGTGGGAGCCAGTTAGTGATGGAGTATTTGTACCACTGCCCCCCCACAATCTCTTCGCGTGTACACAGTGTCACTCCTGTGCCTAGGGACACAGGACCCAGCTGCCACCGTGCTCAGGAGAGGCCCAGAGAGAGGACCGCCAGATGTGCGCCCGGCCTGCCAACCGAGCAATGTCCTTGCGTACATGGCAAGTCACGTGTGATGTGGTGTTGCCGACACATTTCATACAGAACCTCTAAAGTACCAGAACAGTGGTTTTAGCTTTACGACAGAGGTGAGGTGAGACAGAAATTGTCTAGAATTGGGAAACTCACAGACTTTCAGAAAACATGGAAACAGCTGCTGCTATGGCGGCTAAAATCGGAGCTTGCGACAGACCCTCCTTAAACAAATTATATATTAACTCATTTGGCCTGCCGTGGAGTTGTGTCCTCAACATTAACAAAAATCATCATCAGGGCCATTCCAGAGCCTCGGCTTTCTCTACGCACTTTTTTCTTTTTTTTTTTTTTTTTTTTTTTTTTTTTTAAAGATTTTATTTATTTATTTTGACAGAGAGAGATAGCCAGCAAGAGAGGGAACACAAGTAGGGGGAATGGGAGAGGAAGAAGCAGGCTCCCAGCGGAGGAGCCCGATGTGGGACTCGATCCTGGAACGCCAGGATCACGCCCTGAGCCGAAGGCAGCCGCCTAACGACTGCGCTACCCAGGCGCCCCTACGCACTTTTTTCTAATCACAGGTCAGGGTAAGTTTATAACCAAAGGGGAAATGATCACTGGTAATGAGCAGACTCAGCCTCGGAAACGGTGCCACAGTTCAGAGTCTAACACCGGTTTTCTAACGGATTAGTGACATATGACCAGATGTATTCTTTCATAGCTTAAACATGTCCACTCTCTGCTGACTCAGACAATTTAGGAAATAAGACGCTACGAAGGCATTTGTGTTACCATCTCTGGAAAGCCAAGTCAATGCCGTGTTTTTGTCCCCTGCTTTGTTCTTCTCTTGATTCTTCTGGGTCAGGATGAGTGCAATCATTGTCAGGGTTTTCCCTAATCCCATATCATCCGCTGGAAAAGGAAAACCAAAAGTCAGAGAGTTTATTACTTCGGGCGAAGAATCCCCTCCACTTCAAGAGAAGAAACCACCGGCAGAGCTTAGCCCTTGTTGTGCTGCTGCTACTGGTCCAGGCGCTATTCTTTCCGACCCTGAACAAACCCTTGACCTTGTGCACGAAGAGGAACCCTAGTCCCTGCTCGTCATCTAGATCAAAGACATTCACCAGGACTTTTGTGAAACGTAAAGCTTATTATTTAGACCCTATTCCAGTGCGCGTTATATTCCTGCTTATCTAATGCAATCACTGGTATCTGTCTCAGTTTGGTGATACTGTCTAGTCTTTTAATTTTTCACTCCCCCGAAGCAGAAAGATCCAGCAGACGGAGTCCATTCAAAACAGTCCTCCATTCCCTTAACTTACTCATCAAAGAACGGCATAAACTAACCTTTCTCGGGTCCTGTCATTGTGCTGGTCCCTGAACTTCCCGCACTGAATTTTCTATTTACGCACGATAAAATATTCTTGTCCTCACTGTAACAGTTTAAATGACCATGCTGACATAAGCAGAAGTCAAAGGTCACAGCATGGGTTCTGGTTCAAATTCTGGCCCTGCGACTGTGTAGACAAGGAGTTAACATAGCAGGCCTCACCAGCACCCTCCGGAAGGCCTGCTGACAGGGCTGGCCCTGGGCTGGCATCTGGGAACTCCAATTCAAGCAGGGTTCCCACCACTCCCAGAACTTCTAAGAATGGCTCACTGTGCCTGCACCGCGTGCCCAAACATTATGGTTTATGCTGAACATCTGCTTTTCTTCTGGAAACCTGGCATTTCAGGACCAACCAGGCCTGAAGCTGCCCGTGTGACCAGCTCCCAGTAAACACCCGGGGCCCAAACTCCCCCACTTGCCAACATTTTACACGTGTCATCACAGCTCACCCCGTGTGATTTCACTGCAAAAGGCCTCTGGAAGCTTCCACCTGGTATCCCCTGAGCGTTGCCCCGTGGGCCTTTTCTCTTTGAGATTTTGAGTTATAACACATCAAAATGATTTTGTCTCTTTACTTTGTAATAAACCCTAGCCAGGAGTACGACTATACACTGTGCATCCTCCTTGCAAATCATCGAGCCTGGAGGTGGTCCTGGGGAGCCCCGCCACAGCCACTTACTAGCCACTGTGGCCATCTGTCATGTTTCCTAGAGCACCTTGGAAAATTTTAGTTTGATGAGTCTCCAAAGCAGAACACAGAACGCTTGCTTTCCAAGTTCCCTTGCACCTAAGGCCCTGGCAGCACGACTTGGCTCTGGAGAGCACATGTACTCACACGAGATTTCGACTCAGACAAGCAACTTGAGAAAAGAGGTTCCCTGTGAAATCCTTTCTGCAGGAAGGGGTGGAGACAGGAGTCTCTGACTCTGGTGGGCGGTGGGGGGGAGGGCAACGCTTTCCTTTAGAGCCTGATGGAGCAAAGCAGCCACGACAGTTCCCACAAGACGCTCAGGTTCTTACTTGGCTTTGGCCATGCTCCTAGACGTCTGGCCTCCAGCCCGGCTCTCCACATCTCCAGAGACTCCCTGTGCCAGCAGAGAATGAACGCTTCCTCTGCTTAATTAGCCACAGTCAGCTTGTACCGCCTGCAGCCACGACCTGACTGATCCTACAGCTGTGTACTCGACCATGTTGCTTTGCCACCCTGCACCTCAGTTTCTTCATCTGTAAAAGGGGCTGCACCGTGCCCACCCCAGAGCTGCTGACAGGATCAAATGAGACAACATACAATACGTATGTTGGCTCCTATCATAACAACAGACTCACCCAAAATTCCTCCGTGTGGCTTCTGGCTTTCCCGCCATAGCAACCAGGCCAATGCCTGCTTCTGATGCAGCAGCAAGGGGACCTGACAAAGGGAAGAACCAAAAGCTGAGTATAAATTCCCAGAAAGGGCTGGACCCTGACTACACGGACTCTACGCTCTCCTCTCCTCTTTTCTCCCAATATGCCAACTGTCATGGGGCTGCTCACTGCACCTCGGAGGTCCTTGACTCCACCTCCCACCCAGGGTGACCGTACGTCCTGGTCTGCCCGGGACAGACTTGCCCCTACTGGCCGCATGTCTACAAGAGCGTCCCCCACCCCCTCAAGTCACAGTCTCGCTCTGTCTGCTTTAATCAGCCTGGCAGTTTCTACTGCCTCCAGCCAAGACCTCTGCCCGGCCACCTTCCTTTCACTGATGAAGCCGTTCCGATGGTTCTTCCTCATTCTCTCTTAAATGCGACTCTCCTCTCTGCAGGCAATGTCCCGATCTGTACCGTGAGTCATGAATTTCAACAGCCCTTTGGCGGACACCCCCTTGCAGTCTTTTCTTAACTCAGTTCATCTCCTCCTCCGGGACGAAAACAACCTTCAGCCAACACTGGCTCAAGACCCTACGTGATTTTGTGCCAGCTCCTGCGCAAGGCTAGGTGAGCTGCTTCCCTGTGCCGGGCTGCCCCACAAGGGAGACCCCCGCTCAGGGACGTCACCTGCTGCTCCCCGTCTTCACTTGCCAGTGCTACTCCCGCCATCTTCTCTCCAGCCGGAGTGTCTGGCTTCTACCCTCTGTGTTTCCCCCAGGCTTGCAACTTCGTGAAGACACGGGGTAGGCAGGCAACGAAGAATTCTTTACCTACGGTGGCTTTTCCCTTATTTTGTATACCGTCCGCAGTCCATTACGGTGCACATTTCACCTCTGTTTTCGTGTCGTTTTCTAGTTGTTTCATATATGTTGTCGATGCACTTCCCCCCAACTAGTTCCTTAAGAGCACCAAGTCCTTTGCACCCTTGTGGTACCTACCGGAGCTCAATAAACGGGTCTTTTATTGCTATCGACCGCCAGAACTTATTGGCTTTAAGGAAAAAAAAGTAGGTTTTGTACTTTTTTCTCACTGTGAACCAGGAGGAGAAAATACTAGAAGGGAAGCCACGAAACTGTTATCTGTAGGAAAGATCCATCAGGAGGGCACTCTGCGGGCAGCCCCGCAGGGTCTCCCCGTCCGCGGCGCAGGGACACTTGGAGAGGACACTCGGCACCACGAGGCTCCCCCAGCTCACCTTCAGCCCAGCCGGGTCCTCCGCCACAGCCGTCTCACCGGGCCGCGACTCAAGTGACGCGTGCAGCTCATCGATGGCTTTACTTATGATTTTCCACGTGGCATGAGGGCCGTCTTGTTTCGTAGGGCCTGCGTACAGACAGGTGGTATCTAAAGATGTCACAGGTGCTCCACTCAGCACTTTATGATTGGGGGGGGTCAGAGGGAGGGACAAGCAGACTCCCCCGCTGAGTACAGAGCCCAACACAGGGCTTGATCTCACAACCCTGAGATCACAACCTGAGGCGAAATCAAGAGTCGGACGCTTCACTGACTGAGCCACCCAGGCGCCCGAAACAAGTGCATTTTCTGTTCCTTTTTAGGCTGGCCTCGGCTGTATCCGGCACTGAGTCTATTTCTTACCTCTGTTAACTATGGCTCTTCCACCTTCCCCCTTTCTTCCTTTCTCTGCTTCCTTGCTTCTCTCCTTTCCCTTTCTAGATCTCTAGCAGTCCTCAGCTGGGAGAAAACTGAGTTAGTTTGCCCAGGCGCTGCCAGCCAGCCTGACCAGTGAGCTCAAGTCCCGTCTCCTGACAGCAAACTGACCCATCCTAGGACATGTGATCTTTATTTGCAGTGACTTCTGAGCCATCGTGTTTGGGAAAGTTCAGGACGGAAACTCATTTAAATAGGGTGTCACTGCTCTCGGCGGGTCTTTGGTCATCAGCTTGACGTCTGTCGCTTCTCTGCTCTGCCTTAACACACGCACAGGGGCAAATGTGCCCGCTGGTCTGCCTCCCTCATCATGGTGTAAGTCTGAGTTTTCCTTCATAAACATTTCCGAGAGATTCCCACGTGCCGGCCCCTGGGCTGACTGATCACGGCCCGCGAACAAGGTCAGTGAGCAAGGCAGGCACAGCAGTCTAAACAAACACTGTGCAAAGCTCAGCTGAGCATCCCAGTCTGTATCAGACGGGCAACTTACAACTCCAGAATGGCTTCTCCTTCACATGGCCATGGAGACATCTCCCGGGCAGCATTTAACTTGTAGGGGCAGCTAGTCACACCAGGGCCTGGCCCTTGGAGCTTACCTCCAAAGCACCAACCGGATTCCCCAGCAGCTCCCGGGCAGGCAGCCCTCAGTCCCTGAGAACCCAGAGACTGCAGACCCTGACCCTGCAGGGGTTGGGCAGGCACCAAGTGAGGGGGGTCAGTGGTAGTTTTGGTGGAGTTTCTCTGTTGCAGTCCTGGAGTGTTACTCTTCTCATTAGTGTCTGCTCAAAAAAAACAAGGACAGAACAGGCTACAGTTCAGGAAAGCAAAGGAACTGTATGTGTGAGAGGAGGTCAAGAGAAGTTGGGATCACTACCACTCCAACGAGCTGGGGAAGACCTCAAGAGCACAGCACTGAAAATTCCTTAAATGATGGGAAAGAGTTGAGTCCACAGGAAATGAAGGAAGTTTTTATAAAACACAAGTGTAATTTTAAAAAGCTCAGAAGTAGATAATCAAATGGAAAGGTGAATGAATCAACATATTCTTTATCGTAAGGGCTTCTCGAATGTCTGTTGTAAAGTTCCTGTGAACCCCGAGTTCTGCGGGCCATTTTACCTGGCTCTGGGGAGAGGGCAAGAGCACCAAGGGCTTCCTCCAACTCCTGAATTTGCTTGAGCAACTTCTGACCCTTGTCTGGAAGAGCCTGGATGTCCACCGACTTCAGTGTGCTCTGAAAAACAGATCCTCTAAGATGATCTCTCGTCCCAAGTTGTTAGAAAGACAGTTTCAGATTAAAGAAGCCTAAGATGTGAAAACTCTGAAATTAGGGTCCTTTAAGTATATGTGTGAAAACCAGGGTTTGTTTTGTTTTGTTTTTTTGCAGATTTTATTTATTTATTGGACAGAGAGAGAGACAGCCAGAGAGAGAGGGAACACTAGCAGGGGGAGTGGGAGAGGAAGAAGCAGGCTCCCAGCGGAGGAGCCTGATACGGGGCTTGATCCCATAACGCCAGGATCACGCCCTGAGCCAGAGGCAGACACTTAACAACTGAGCCATCCAGGTGCCCCTGTTTTGTTTTGTTTTTTTTTAAACCCAACTGATTTACCCATCCTGAAAATATAAACCCAGGGAAAGACAGAACCTAAATATCTACCTACAAGACCTTTCTCATGTTGACATATTTCACTTGCTTGTGGCCCCCAGCAAGCAATGCTCTGCACTTAAAAACAAAGCACACAGCAGGTCAGTAGTTACCTTCTTTTGCTTCAGTTGTGTTGTGAGGTACACACGCTGGGCTGCTGGGTCTGAAGGCTCTACCTTCCTGGAAACACCTGAGGCAGGAGATGCTTTTCTTTGCACGCTTTGACCAGAGAATGGAAGGTTCCCCACCTTCCGGGAGTCCAGAGTTGAGTCAAAGAACAAGGGAGGCTTAGAGGAACCGAGAGCAGCATTATTCTCCTCACGGTCACCATGGCTGGAGGCCGCTTGTGGCCTCTGCCCCAGGGAGCGGCCCGTGCCCGGTGGTGCACGCGTCGAGGCTGGTCCCGGAGCAGGGCCGTCCCCAGGCTCCGGCTGCCGGGTGGTCTGCGAGCTTGGGTCGTCCCTTGCCTTTGTTTCTCCTGCCTCCCGGCTCTTGGGGTGCTCTTTGCTCACGTGTTCCCCTTTCCGGGCCTTGCTCACTGGGTTCTGACTATGAATAATTCCAGGCAAAGGCTTGGTTTCCTTTTCCCTCAGAGGCTCTGATTTTTTTTGGACACGATGACTCTCAACGTCCGATTTCTCCTGAAGAGGCCCAGATGGTTTTCCCTGCTCCTCACCACGGCACTGCTTGGATTTAACCTCAGAAAGGTTTCTTGTGTGCGTCCCTTCAGTCTCCTTTGCTTCACACTGAAACTCTGTCTTCTCTCGCTGCTGCTCTTGAGGTATAGATTGTTTTTTCTTTACCTCCAGGCCAGATGAGAGATCTTGCTTCATCCGGCAGTTGGATTCGGGCTTCTGTTCCTTCTTTTGATCCAAGAGCACATCTCCCTTGTCCTTTTGCTTCTTATCAGCCATCTTCTCCTCACCTTCGCCTTTGGTGAACTGTTTCCAGAGGGACGGTTCTTGATTCTTGTCCAGTACCTTGAACGGGTTTCTCTGCTGGGTGGAAAGATAATGAAGAGGCTCAGAGGCATGGTGAGACTTGCTGGTTACAGAATGTTCTTTGGAACGAGGCTCCTAAAAGACAAAGAAAATAATCTTAATATATTATATATTAACGCGAGCATCATATTTAGAATGCCTTTTTTCCAGAGGAAATGGAAACAGTAGTCCAATATTTCGGAACATTCCTGGGACTGTTTCTGCCTCTTGGAAAGACTACGTGCCTAACTCAGAGTATTAGTTTCTGAACAGTTACTTTCAATGCTCGGCTCCTCTGTCTGTGACCACTGCTTTCCCGGGCCTCAAGGTCAAGTAGTGACCAAATCAAGTGCTTCTGCAGTTGTAATAGCCACAATGTACACCTTTCACAAAAAATTATTCTCTCGAGATGACTTTATCCCCAAACACATACAATGTCCTATGCTTGCTTTGAGCTTGGCTTTAGGAAGGTTTCAGTGTAGGAATCCCGAGTCACAAGTCTGAGCTACACCTCGACCAATGGAATTCTCACTGCTTCCCTGCGCCAAGCCCCCTTTTGCACTGGGCATCAGTCGGTCTCTCACGGTCTCGGAGTTTACGAATGACACCTCGTTTATACCAACATCAAGGAGATACCAATCTCTAAAAAGATGAAGTCAGTCACGTAAATCTAAATTTTTTCCTAAATAGAACAGTGACTATATTTAAGACCTTGAAAAATATTTAAGTGAAATAGGAGGCAAATAATTAAATCTCCACTATAACCAAACAGTCCTTGGAAGACAGGAGCGATTCCTACCTGCCATGGGATACTTCCGCACCACTGCTTCCCCGCCGCCTTACTTCTAAGGCACTGGAAGAACAATCTAATGAAGTATAAAAAACAAGCAATCAAGGCTGTGGAAATCCATTACGACAAGATAAACTTCTTTTTCATCCAAGAAAACATCTTGCAACTATTTGGCGCAAGTTTTGGAAGGTCACTTGAAACCAATTACTCCTATATTTACATTTAAAAATTCTCTACTGCACGGTGTTATGTATAAGGGCTAAGAAGTGAAAGAAAAGAGGTGTCATGGACACCAAGATGTAAACAGGTTTATTCTTTTTACGCTGCACAGGACTAAAACAGAAAGATGATCAGCAGTGGGAGCTAAAATCAGAAAAAGAGAGATAACCAGACATTAGGTATCCCCGATGGGAAACCATGATACGACCTATACAGTAAACAAAACAAAACTAAGCCAAACCAAAACAAACAAAAACAAACCCGGATCAGGTCAAACCCCCAGATTCAATTACCAATTTACGGGAAATACAAACAACAGGAACACACAGAGCTCAGCCACGGGGATGTGATCTGTAAAATCTTGACAGTGAGAAATGCTCTATGACGAACAACTGCCTTCCTTCCAAAAATAAATTACAAGGGAGAAAAACAACGGAGAGAGAATTCCAGAGACTTCAAAGACATATCAATCAATTGCAACTGTGAGCTTTATTTATTGATTTAAACAAATAAACAGAAATTATTAAAAATAAATTACTTAGGACATCTACAAAGGTCCTGGAAATCTGCACTCCAACTGGTTAAAAAGAGAGAAAGAATCCCTATCTCTTAGAGCCATTCACTGAAACGTTTACAGAAGAAATGATGGTATCTGGGATCTGTTCCAAAATATGGCAGGAGCTGGGCGGTGGAAGCAGTTAGAGTACACACGGAACAAAACTGGCATGAGTTGGTAATGGTTGAAGCTCATACGCTTCATTATTCTATCTTGCCTACTTGTATATATTTGCAATTTCCCATTAAAAAAAAAAAGATTGTTATTCAGACATACAACCCTATACAAAGATGGTCCCCGCACCAGTAAACACAGCCTACACACCCACTACACAGAAATGGTTACGCTGCTCCATTCACAAACGAAACCACACACATGCTCTCCGGCACCCCAAATTTTGCATGGGATTCTCCCTCTATCCAAAGGATGTCCTCCTTATCCCTATCTGCCTACCACTTCCCCCATCACCAGTTGGCAAAGTCCTACATGTCCCTCAATGTCCAGTTCAAGCCATACCTCCTCTTTAGCAAGGTTTTCCCACATTTCCTTCCCTGTTCATTCACTGTATTGTTTCTGTATTTCTGTTGCATTTAGTTGTATTACACTCATATCTGCCTATCTACCTGACTATATTTTCAGCAACTGGAAGGCTATAATCATATGTGATCTCTTTATTCCCAACTATGCTTTGCCTTTTGTACATAATTGTTAATCACGGAATTAAATAGAGCCAGCTGATTTTTTCCTTACCCAAAATGATTCCTCAAACGCATTTAATAATCAAAGAAGAGCTTTCAAATACCATTTTACTTAATTGTTTAACTAGGTAATAAACTCAACCAGAAAGTATAAAACGGCCATGAAAAGGATCCTCTCACGGTACCCTACATGCCCAGTTCCCATCTCTTCCAAGTACTGATTCCTATTAGCTTTCTGTTTACCTTTCCAGAGATTTTAAAATGTATATTCAGATCAATACAAATATATGAATCTTAATTTCTTCTTCCACGCAAATGGATAGCATAGTATACATACTACTAAATACCTTGCCTTTTTTTTTAACAATGTCTTCAAGATTTTTCTAGAAGAACATATAAAGGGGATGTGTGTGTGTGTGTGTGTGTGTGTGTGTGTGTGTATTTTTTCCCCTACAGCTGCACAGTTTCCCACTATCTAGAATTCCATTATTAATTTAACCAGAACGCTCCTGATAGACAGTTTGGTTGTTTCCAATGTTGTGCTACTAAAACAATGTCACAATGAATCTTAATACATCTGTAGGGTAGCTCCTTATTTCTCATATTGTATACTACAGCCTTCTCAGTTTTTCCTGATCAATTACCTTCTAGATTTTACTTACTGCTGTTGTAGAACTCATTAAGTTCCATTTTTACCTACATTAATCCTTTCTTTCAGTTTAATTTTTTGCTCTTTTTCTAACTTCTTAAATTAGTCCCATGATATACAACGTGAATCATGACAGTCTGAGTCCTAATTCAAACTCCCCTGATGTCATTATCTCACCTGGACATTTAAGCAAAGATTAGCCTCAAATGAACACGTTTCCATAAAAGTCAAACTAAAAAGAAAATAGGTTCAGCCCTTCTCATACAAACTCTCAATTCTCCCATTCAAACCCACAATTTTCTGAAAAAAATTTACTGGTCTCTTTAGTTTTTCTCACTGCAATAGGATATTATATTGAACACGTGTAATAAAATTTCTGAAATGCTTCGAATGCGAAACAATTCAAAGTATTGGCAACTATTAGACCATACCACTCCTTATAAAAGCAAATCAAGAATAAATTGCTGCTGTTTCAAGTGTATCAAGCACCTGAAATCTTCACCGACAAGAACATTTCATAAATCATATCTATTTGAAAGCCCAAGCCACTGCAGACTTTCAAAAGGGCAGGACTTGGAGACCAAGAAAGGAGAAAAGAATGCATCTACCATGCAATTACTAAGCATCTACTGTGTTCTAGCCACAGTGCTAAAAATGCTTGTACTTGTATTTTTATTAAAACCAATCTGGGTGGGCTTCTCTGTTTTTAGGATAAAGAGTTTGTTATGTTTATTAAATTGCAAATCAACAGAGAAAGCAATGGAAATATATTCTTAGAGAAAGCAAATATTGATTCCGCTATGAAGAACAGCGTACTTTCTGCAGTATGTTCATTATTTTCCAGGACATAAGTAATAAACAATAATGATAAACACTAGAGGAAGCCAGACCTCTTCAATGCTTCACGAGAAGGCATATCCTCCCTTCTGCCTGAAGGCTGATTGTCCAACCCAGACTTACACTGTCAGGCATGTTCACTTCAGCCAGGCCCGGATTCTCTCCAGCTCCAGAGTCATCCTCCCTTGGTTTGAATCCCAGCCTTACTAAATAATTAGCTCTGAATCCTCAGATACCTCATGGAGATATCTGTGCCAGTTTCCTTGCCTCTAAAATGGCCACAAAAAAAAAAAAAAAAAAAGAAAAGAAAAAGTACCTACCTCGTATGATCACTGTGAAGACTACATGCATTGATACATGTAAAGATAAGGTTCAGATCAACACCTGACTCATATCAAGGGCTTGCTAAGCAATAACAATCTTAGTTCACTCTCTGACCCTCTTGCTTATTCCTATATCCACACTTCCGCTTATAGCCCCCAAATATTCCTTATCTTTTATATAATGTATCCAAATTTTAAAGGTCATTCAAGGCCAAGCTCATGTCTCAACTCCTACACTTTCTCAGTAACTTGCACCAACATTTACCCCTTACTGCGGGTCTCACGAGATCACAGAAGCGCCTGCATTTGAACACATCCAATTTGGTGCTACGACATGTAGATCGTGCTGGCCGCCAGCCTTCGTGTGTAGGACTGCTCCCCCAGTGGTGTCAGAGCTCCTTAGAATACAGGTTCCCTTGTTTATACGTGCCAGCACTAGAGAAACACAAAGCTGGATTTCTACCGCATCCTCTTACATTGAAATTCAGGATGGAACAAATACATAAATGTAAAAAATGCAACTGTACATGTTCTGGGGAGAAAAAGAGAGACGAATTTTTTTTTTTTAATCCTAACGTGAAGAAGGCTTTTCTAAGTGGGACCTAAAGCCCTGCAGCTGAGAGGTAAAAGATTTAAATTCTGGCCACGTGAAAGTTTTAAACTTCCCCCTGAGGGGGCCACTGAGGAACAGCCCTGGAAAAAAAAGTTCTAAACTTTCATATGGTAAAACTACCATTAGCAAAATTATAAGACAAAAGGCAAAGTGGGAAAAGTAATTGTGACCCATATTACAAAGAGCTAATATCCTTCACGTACAAGGATCCCTTCCATTGCGCAGCACAGTGCGTGACACTCCACAGCATAGATACTGGACAGGATGTACTAGCTTTATTGAGGGGGCCTTTTAGGGGCGGGAGGACCTGAGGTGCTTGTGCACGGGCCTGGCTTATACCCAAATTTCTCCCTGTCAACTGCCCAGAAAATCATCACTGGGCTCTATCATCTGCCCCCCATTTTTACCCAATAACCAACCACACAAGCAGTCTGCTAGACATGCAAAGATTCAAGTGTTATTAAAAATAAAATATTCTGAACATCCCACAACGACCAGTTATTTAAAGAACTAAAACTTGTTTTACTTCGTTATAGATAAAAGAATACTTTCATCTACTTTGATTCTCTATTCTTGAGAAGTTGGAAGACAAAGGAGAGGACGGGGGAACGGGAGGGGAGCAAACAGGAACTCAGGAAGCTCAATGACAACGTCCAACATTTGTGAACCAAGGTGTGTGTGCCCCATTATTCAAGTCAAGGCAAGAGTTCTTCCCTCTGGTTCTAGTGAGTGACTGTTCAGTGTCCCTAAACAGAGGGCCAAGGCTGAGGGCCAGTCAAATGCTGGTGAGGAGCACCACCTGGTGTTTAAGTTCCAGAATTGCACACAAATGCACCCACGTGCCAAGGGATGAAAAATGGGCATCTCGGCCCCCCAGGGGCTTACACCTCCTTCCCATGACTCTGCTGCACCTGTCTCCTAGTCTGGTTATGCTTTAAACATACTGGAATTAAGTCAAAGATGTAAAGTACTTTAAGTTCGGTTTTCATTAGAAAACATTATATTCCCTGAGGTCATTCTCCAGAGTACAGGGGTTCTGGCTAAATGCCGTTACTATCTGCTAAGAAAGTCGTCTACTGGTGTACCTAATTCTGTTAAAATTTTCAGTCTGTACTACCTATCAGGGTACTTGTTTGTTTTTTGTTTTTTATTTATTGTGTGTTGTGTAACTATTTTATTTGTCTTAAAACAACCTTTTTAAACCTCCAGTAATTACCTTCTAGTAATAATGTTCTAGACTTGGGCTAAAGGAAAAACATTTGCATACTTTACTTTTCTATTTTATTTATTTTTTTATGGGGGGGGAGGGGGAGAGGGAGACAGAGAATCTTAAGCAGGCCCCACGCCTAGGGAGAAGCTCAACGCAGGGCTCGATCTCACGACTGGGAGATCATGACCTGAGCCAAAATCAAGAGTCGGACGCTTAACCAAATGAGCCCCCCAGGTGTCCCTTTACTTTTCTATTTTAAAATAATGATCAGCTCTCAGCCTCATCTACCTAGTATAAAGAATGTTCATGATAAATTCTCCAAATTCCATCTTGAGCCTAGACCTTTCTTTGGAGCTGCACTCACTTTTCTAGCTGGTTTCATATATACATAAGACGTGATTAGTTCAAAGCTGTCTGTGTTGGCCACACATCCCAATCCTCTATTGATGTTACCTTTCTTTCCCTGTCTTGCTTAATGGTGAACTCATTACCCGTAAATCCAAACTTAACAACCATTGACTGAGTGCTGACAGCGAACCAAACGCCACACCCCATGCACTATACCCATGACCTCACCGAATCCTCACAATCCAGGGAAGTGGGGACTGTGAGGAACCCTATTCCTGAGGGGAAAATGAGGGAGAAAGGCACATGATTAAATGCCCTACCAAAAAACTGTCTTACTGATTTTCTTTCAGGAAGTTTTCTGCAATCTAAGTGCATCCAACCCCACTGCCAATGCATCAATCCAAGCACAACTTTCACGAGAGACTGAAGTGGGTACATCTAGAATCTGCTAGACTGAGGTTTGCATCCCAGCAATGCCACTTGACAACCCTGGGACCTGCTTCCTTTCCCCGACCTCTCCCAATGTTAGTTGCCTCATCATCCTATCATAGAAGAGTCTATGGCGGTAAGCGCCCCTAACGTCAGCTCTTCCCAAAACGATCCATACAGACTCAGTGTAACACCAATAAGGTTTTCTAAGGAAATTTAGAAGTTGATGATACATTTTATATGCAAATGACCCAGAAGAGCCAATCTTGAAAAAAGAAGAATGTTAAGACTCACACTATCTTATCTGATTGTATCAGGACAGGCAAAAGGACCAGCAGAACAGATTAGCAAGTTCAAACAGATCCATAACATGGTAGTCACCGATTTTTTACAAAGTGCCAAGCATTTCCATGGGGAAAGAAAAGTCTTTCAAAACAGTGCTAAGACAACTGAAAAACATTCATTCAGTAATATATGGAAAAATAAATGAACTACTCCTGTCTCATAAGAGACCCAAAATTAAGTTGAAGTAGGTGACAGACTAAACAGAAAAGCCATCAAGAAAGCAAACTATAAAACCTCTAGAAGAAACCCTCGGAGAAATTTGTGATCTTCCGGCAGGCGAAGATTTCTTAGAATGTTTTCAGAGAAAACATAAAGCGCAAAGCACAAAAACATGATAAACTGGACTCTATAAAAACTAAAAACTTCTGCTTTTCAAAAGAGTTAAGAAAATGAAAACCAAACACTTGGAGAAAATATTCATTATATATGTATTTGCCAAAGTACTTGTACAGGAAATATGTAAAGAACTCTTCCAATTCAATAATAAAAAGACAACACAATTTTTAAAATGGGCAAAAATCCCCCAAAGTTACACTTTATGATTCCACTGATGTAACATTTCTGAAATGACAAATTTTAGAAATGGACATCAGATTCCTGGTTGCAAGAGATGAGGTGGAGGGAGTCAGGGTAGAGGAATTCAGTGGCGAAGGAACTGTCCCATATCTTGACTGTGATGGTACATACAAAAAATCTACACATTAACTATAGAACTAAATCTATACACACACACATCAGTACAAGGAAAACTGTTTTCACAAATAAGATCAATGGACAGAATCGATAACCTGATTGTAATATTATATACTATTTATATACACTTTGCAAAATGTTCCATTAGGTAAAGTCTACAGGGGATCTTTTTGTACTATTTCTTATAAATGCATGAGAATCTACAATTACCTCAATAAAATTTTCAATGAAAGAAATGGGCAAAAGATTTAAACAGATACTTCACCAAAGAAGATACACAGATGACAAATAAGCACAAGAAACTGATACTCACAAAATGGAATTCGACTCAGCAATAATGATGAATTACTGATACACACAACCACAGGGATGAATTTCACAGATACTGTTACATAAAAGAAGCCAGACATAAACGAAGGAATCAAAACAGTGGTTGCCTACGGTGGAAGGGGAGGATTAACTAGAAGGGGGTCCAGTGGCACTTAATGGGATAACAGAAATATTTCTGTATTTGACTGAGGCTTGGTTATATCAATTTCTCAAACTCAACTGTTGAACACTTAAAATCTATGCATCCTACTGTACCCACAACTCAAATAATAAAAAGAGCAATATAGGCAATATTCAGCTATGTACAAATTGTGAAGATGGTACTGAAATGCCAATATCGGGGGTGGGAGGATTGATCTAGAATATATAAATTCTGAACTGCACAGAATATCATATAATGACCATCATATCTGGCCCCTCCCTTCCTGGTTAGCCTTATCTTCTGAAATCTCTACTCAAACACATGCTAAATTATTACCAAACCAAATGCTCGCAATTCCTGGTTATTTCCTAACTCTATATCCTAAGGCAGGGTATTGATCTGTTAAATAGGACCCTTTTCTTGCCCCTACTGAATTCCTACTTACCTTTCAATACTCATGACAAATATCACCTGCCACCTATATAGATTTCCCTGCCTTACCTCTGAGTTTTCCTAAAAAAGGGTAACCAACATTTATTGAGTGCTTAACATACTTTAGACATTTTTAGACATTACTTCATTCTATTACTAGAATGTAAAAGTTGACAAGTCACGGCAAGTTAATTACTGTTGGTGGGCCGATGTTACTGGCTCCTGAAGAGCTGGAGAGGGAGGAAGGTAGAGCCGTTGATCTGAAATTAACCAGATTCGCAAATTAACCAGTTGCTCAGCAGTGAGGGAGGGACAGCTCAGAAGGCATTCAATACATACAGAAATCCTCTTTGTTAAAAATGATTTTTACAGAAGAGTCAATCCTAGGAAAACACACCTGGCTGTAACTCTTCCAGGCAAAGAAAGAAGCAAACACACTTAGATGTTCCTTTTGGACACTTACCTATATTCTTCCTTGCCTGGCGGTAGAAGCAAACCCTGAAGCCCTACCACACAGTCCTCATGCAATAAACAATGAGAAACAGGAATACTAGAGGGGAGAAAAAAAAGGAAATTTTGTTTTAGGAGACAACAGAAATCAACCGTCTAAAATTAAATGCAAACTATGGGTTTTATTTATGTATTTGTTTATTTTTGAGAGACAGAGAGAGTGCGCATGCACGCACGCACACAGGTGATGGGGGAGGCAGCGGCAAAGAGAGAAGAGAGTCTCAAGCAGGCTCATGCCCAGTGCCAAGCTGACTCGGGACTCAATCACATGACCCTGAGATCATGACCAGAGCCAAAATCAATAGCCCAAGGCTTAACCGACTAAACCACCCAAGCGCCCCTAGTTTGTAAACCCCATACATATGTACATCTATGTGCATTCCTCTGGGGAAAGGCTCCGCAGCTTTCATTTTTTTTCCCACTCCCCTCAAAGACAGGATGACAATAAATACGCCTTTTTCCTGATGACTCAAAAGCTCAAAACTATACTGTGTTCTGCGACCTCTTCATTGTGAGATCCCCCAGGAACGGCTGAAGTATCTAAGACTGGCTGTGAATCTTCCCCAAGTTCTTCCATTATCCTCTCTCCCATAACAATCTGTTTAGGAGCAGGCTCTCCTAACCTGTTTCATGTCTGGCTTAAGTCTTTTTAACTCTCTTTTCCAACTTATAATGAGAATGTATATATGACACATGAGGCTACATAGTTTTGAGTGGAGATCTAAAGTACTCTCACATGACCTGTGGCGCTTGTTTCTTCCCTTGTTTTGCATATATCCTGGTTACCAGATATATCCCAAATCAGTCACGTTTCTCATATAACTGTAATCAAGTCAAATATTATATTGTACTAGTTTGATAGCAGTATTCCATATAACGGTTTGTTTCTTTTTCTTTTTTAACGATTTTATTTTCAAGTAACCTTGACACCCAACATGGGCTCTAACTCACAACCCCTAGATCCCATGCTCCACCAGCTGAGCCAGCCAGGCGCCCCAAAGGTATTTTTTTTTTAACATAAAACTGAATCTTATGCTACGTTAATGCTTATTTCCTATAAATCTGAACATGCTTCCATGTTTCATGAAACTTAAGCTAGGTACAGAACCTAAGAAACTCAGTACAGAAATTATAAATAAATAGTAAATCCTGCTTAATGATATGTTGTTGATTGCTTAACTGGCTTGTCCCCTATCTTAAGATTTGGCACTGCTTTTCTCAAAAGCATTTCAGATTTAACTAAACTGGATAATTTCTTTCCGATAAAAGGACAACTTACTAGAGGGCTAAGAAAGTATTTCCTCTAAAAACTTATTTGCCAATCTGAAAACAGATACAAACTCTTTCACTTAGCTTCAAAGCACAACAAAGACACAAATCATCTAAATCACGTAAGGGAAACATAAGTTAATATATACATGTTAAAAAATACTTTATATTCTAGTATTGATATCGACTTTGGGCCTTATATGAGATGGAGAAAATTTATGTTTCTCTACCAAATTAATTAGAGAGCAGGAAAAAATGTTTAATGTGATAAGGTTTAAAAATTCATATAGGCTGTGGACCTTATTAACACTTTATGACAATAGTATTAACTTTTCTCACTTTAAGAAGCTGCTTAACATTTCTGGGTCTCAGGTTCCAATTTTGTAAAACCAGAATGCCGGTCAGGTATCTGATTTTCTTTCAGCGTTAATCCCTAACGTAACCTGTTTCTTTGGATTATCAATCTCACACTTTAAATACAAAGAATCTTTTTTTTTCTTTTTTTAGATAGAGAGAGGGCACAAGGGGGTGGGAGGCAGAAAGACAGAATCTTAAGCAGGTTCCATACCCAGTGGGCAGCCCCAAGCAGGGCTCGATCTCAGGTCCCTAAGATCATGACCCCAGCGGAAATTAAGAATCAGATGCTTAACCAGCTGAGCCACTCAGTCGCCCCCAGAGAATCCTATTTAAAAAAGGAGTTGATAATCTGACCACCCCCAAGTTTTAACCTCAGACATTTAAAAACAAGTTCGGCCTGAAACTAGTGCAAAACGGGGACCAATTATTTTCTACTATGTCTGCATGTCCTCACTTAGCTGGGAGAGGCAATGTCCGAGCAGAAGTCCTGACAAGCAAGAAGAAACCGAGAGCTGGAAAGGACCATAAGGTTCCAGATGTAGTTGACCCTCCATTTTACAGGTGGGCGAAACGGAGGCCCAGAGAGGGTGAGTAAGCTGCCCAGGGCCAAACAAGCAGGAACGGAGCGCCTCCTAAACACGCTACGCTGCCCTGGGATCACCAACTTCTTAAAAGCCCTGGCTGCACAGACCAGGGTCCCCACCTCTCCTAGTGCCTGTGGCGCCGGGCGGAGGGGAGCTAGCGCTGGCAGACAGTCCTGCCCAGCTCGAGACTTACTCGGCTGCAAGCACGAAGCTGCAGGTGTTAGCCGGGCACACATAGAAGCTCTTTCCTTTATTCGGGCCATCGCGGACGCCGGTCTTAAGAAAGCAGACGATCCCTGAAGAGAGGAGGTTGACAACGATTACGTCAAGCTAGACTGACAGACCCCGGGGGCCCCTAAAAGAGGCGGACCCCTTACCGTGCTCGGAACACTTAACTGCTTCCATGAGCGTTCTAGTCTCCAATTCCACGGAGCCCGCCCCCAATGCCTGCTTCCGTCTTTTATTCCACCCGCCTCGCTCAGGAGCCAATCAGCATCGATCTTCTGCAGGCTCAACCCCCATAATTCACCGCGCGGGGCCTTAACCCGCCAACCCCGCGGGCGCCCTGAATTTAAATAGTGGGGCGTGGCTGAAGTTGTCGGGGCATTTTGGAGGGTGGCTGGGCGTTTTGGCCAGGGGCTTTCCGGGGGCGGGGCTTCTCTTGGCTGGTGCTGGGAGCGGAAAGGACGAAGCTGTGTCCGGGGGAGACTCCAGCTTATAATTGAGACCAAGAGGCGGCCCTAGAGGGAGCACGCGTTGCAACTACACAGGCGAGCTCTGCGAGGAAGGCACCCTTCTGCTGGTGGGCTGCGGCGCCCGGAGCTTCGCGGTGGTCTCCGACCCGGGGCCCGGGCGCGGTCCCGGGGGAGGGGAGGCCGGGAGAAGCTGCTGCCCCGAGAGGAGCCTGTGAACTTGCAGGGCTGGGGCGCGGTGGTGTGCGGGCTCCTGGGCGCGTAAGCTGCGCGGTAACCCGAAAAGTCTGGGGGAGAGCAGGCACAAAGCCTTCTGTTGCACCCCCTCCAGCAATCCTTTTAACTTTGCATTGCGCTTTAGACTTAGAGTGCTCACACACCCACGTCTCTCTTGACTCGGCAGCCCGGTGAGATGGGCAGCATGATATGGAAGACCCCGAGGTTCATAGAAATTTGAGTGACTCGACCAAGGTCACGGAATGAGTGAGTGGGCGATCCACGGACAGGTGCCCCGGGGACTGCGCAGCTGCTTCCTGTGGACTGAATGTTCTCTAGGCCCTCTTTATGCAGGAACCCTGAGTTGGAGAAGTCAAAGTGGAAACAGCAGGGAAGAAATAGATAACCTTTGATGAAAGCTACTCTGTATATTTTGTATTGTCAAACTTGTCCTATTAGTATGCTTTTGTAATGTTAAACGAGGCTGAAGTTAAAGAAAAGAAAGGGAACTATTTGAAATGGTAATCAGAGCTATTAGCAAAAAGGGAGGAATAGAAATCAGAGACATATTGCAATAGAGATGGATTCATATTACAGCTATTGAGAACCATATGCCCGGACATATGGTGTGACACATGCAACTGTTCTTATGGGACAGTAGGACAGAAAATCTGTAATGTCTAGGAAATCCAGGTTATATGATAAATGTAAGTTGGAGGGGGAGACGGGAGGCAGGGGCTTCACAGGAGGGGAGACAAACCTGAGGTATCATTGTTAATTAAATAAGTACTTATTAAGTAGCTTTTTGTTTATCCAGTGTGAACGAGGTGCTCAAGAAATACAGAATTCATTTATTAACACACAAGGTTTGAAACAATTATTCTAACCACAAGGAACTTCATATATGAAGGAGGCTGAGTTAGCACACATCAAACACTTAAATAACAAAGTAAAATAGAATTTCAACGTCAAGATGAGTTAGTAAACACTGTAAGTCTAGATAAAGGTGGGTTTGGAAGCAAAGTGGAGGTAGTTTATACATAACCGCCTCTCTGAAACACCTATCGATAAACTTAGAAATAAGGCAGGAACAAAAAACAAATAATAAATAGAGGCATTTTCCTTGTACCCAGATTATAATTCTTTCATTGAGAGATTTTTGTGTGTATATCTACCGGATGCTGTATTGGGAGAAGTAGACCGTGAGTACTGGAGCTGCAGGATGGGGAGCATGGTAATTTAATTATTTCTTGAATAGATAAGCTTTTGGAAACAAATAAGACAAAATCAGGGCCTCCTAAAAAGCCCATTAAAGGAGCTCTTCCTCTGCAGGATCTAAGGCAATGTCTCAATTACAGAAAGGAGAGATATTTCTGCCATAAATTTGGGATATGCGAGATCAAAATGTTCAGGCTCCAGGCGGTTTATCCCACCTAACCATATTTATGAGAGTGAGAAAACAAACAAGGCGGTCCTTGGGTGAAAGGTGGCCATAATATAAGGAATGAGGCATAAGCTATAAGGAATTATATAATATATGCTTTTCAAAATATACATTAGTGTACATGTATTAACTTTTATTCTTAATTTATGTTTAATTTATATTCTAATTAGCCTGCAGACCCCTGAAGAGAATGTGTTTCATTGACCTCTATTTTGAGTAAAGTTTGAGAGTTTTTTTTTTAAAGAAGTTTTTCTTTTTTAAGATTTTATTTATTTATTGGGGCGCCTGGGTGGCTCAGTCGTTAAGCATCTGCCTTGGGCTCAGGTCATGATCCCGGGGTCCTGGGATCCAGCCCTGCATAGGGCTCCCTGCTCAGCTTCTCCCTCTCCCACTCCCCCTCCTTGTGTTCCCTCTCTCGCTTTGTCTCTCTCTGTCAAATAAATCTTTAAAAAAAAAAAAAAGATTTTATTTATTTATTTGTCAGAGAGAGAGCACAAGCAGGGAAAGCAGAAGGCAGAGGGAGAAACAGGCTGCCTGATGGGGGACTCAGATCTCAGGACTCTGGGATCATGACCTGAGCCCTGAGCTGAAGGCAGACACCCAACCGACTGAGCCACCCAGGTGTCCTATAAAGTTGAGAGTTTTATTTTGTTTCCCTTTAAAGCTTAATTTGTTCAAAAGGAATACCTAGGCTAGGTTCTAAAGCTAGATGGTTTAAATCCATAGGGTAATGATCCAGTAAATTCTCCCTATGGGGCTGGTCAAATGCAAAGTATATGATGGAATTATTCTAAAATGAATTGTGGTAATGGCTGCATAACTGTATATGGTTACCGAGACTCGGACAACTGTATATGTTAGAGAATTTTATGGTATCTAAATTATCCCTCAATAAAGCTGTTAAAAACAAACAAAAACTCAATGTATGAGTCATGCCAGAATATCTGCCTGGAAAATAAAAGCTAAGGTCATCTCGATATTTTGACATCCTCAGGAAATAGAATGGGTGAAGGAGTAATATAGTAGACACTCATTAGTTTCAGATAGCGTGCTGGCTGGCATATATTAAACATGCCAGGCACCTGTAAGGAACTGGTGGTGAGAGGATCAGCTACAACAGTCATCCCTTGACGTCCTTGTCACTCTGTATTGTTTAAAAATAATCAGTGAGAGTGCCTGAGTGGCTTAGTCTGTTATGCGTCTGCCTTCAGCTCAGGTCATGATCTCAGGATCCTGGGATGGAGTCCCACATCAGGCTCCCTGCTCAGCTGGGGGTCTGCTCGTCCCTCTCCCCCTGCCCCTCGCCCTGCTCATGCACGCTCTCACTCTCTCTCTCTCTCTCAAATAAAATCTTTAAAAAAAAATCAGTGATCCCAAGTTATTTGTAAAATTCCAGCTTCTCTGCAGCCTTTGGCTTTACTCAGTATTTTAATAATTAAGTTGTTCAAATGTGTTTTTCCAATCAGTTGATAATTCTAAGAAATACATTTTGTTTTCTGAACTTCTGTCTTTCAGGGGTTTTGCTTAATCATTTTGGGGGTGGGGTGGGGAGAAGTAACTACTTCGAAATGTCAGATAAAGGATTTTTGCCCAGGAGGCACGTGATTATTGGTGGGAACCATTGCAGCCCACTATTTTCTGAAGAGTATTCTGAGTGTTTTTATGTCCATTTTCACATTTGGTTGTCACGCCGACCTTGGCAGTGAGTATTCTTTATCCCTTTTAAAGAGTAGAAGACTAAAGTTCAGAGTAGTTAGGAACTTATCCCAACGCCATGCTCCTAACTGCTGTCTTACAGAGAGCCTCTGCTTGAACTTGGGGACCAGTTAGGACCCACATATTAATCTTGTTTGGGCTCAAAGTCACAAAGCTCAGGGGCTGGAAGCTGTTTTTTGAGATTCCCAATCCAGTTCTTGCCACTACAGTATGTTTTTGAAGCATTAATTATTCAGCGATCCATTCCGATATTTAACCTACACACAACCAGGCACTGAGGTATTTGTGGTATACAGACATGGCTCAACAAATTCAAGGTTAAAAAAAAAAAAAAAAAAAAAGCAAACCAAGTGGTGTCATTTTCTAGATGATCACGAGGTGGCGGCATTTGAACATAAACACAAGGCCCTCCTCTTCTATTTCATTCTTTTTGTTTAAGGATATGTAAGTGTAACTGGATTTCCTTTCATATTGTGCCTTTCAAAGATAGGACCATTTTAAACTCATCCTTTGACATAGGCACCTTCAGGATGATGTTATGTTAAGGATAAATCTGGTTATCATTTGTAAAGCCAAGAGACTTAACAAATTCTTTTGTTGTACCATATTTCTTATTAGATGCCAAATGTCACTCGTCTTAAAATGCTGTCCCCAAAATGGTTCAGAGTGCCCCTTCCTTCATCTACGTGTGTGTGTGTGTGTGTGTGTGTGTGTGTTTGGTAAGTGTACAATTCAATACTTTTTCAGTAAACTTATAAAGTTGTGCAGCCATCACCATAATCCAGTTTAAGAACGTTTCTATCACCCCCCACACTTCCCTCAAACCCACGCATAGTAATCCTAACACCCCCAGTACCAAGCAACCACTGATCTGCTGTCTTTATACGTCTGCCTTTTCTGGACATTTCATGTAAATGGAATATACAGCATGGAAGCTACCGCCTCTGTCTTCATGAAGCACGATGCTTTTGAGGTTCCTCCAGATGTTGTAGCATGTATCCACCTTTTATTCTTTTTATTGCAGAAGAGTATTCCATTGTATTCACTCCTCAGCTGATAAATATTGGGTTGTTTTCCCTTTGGGGTTGTTAGGAATAATGTTGCTATGAATATTAACAAGTGTTTGTGTGGACATTTGTTTTCATTGCGCTCAGGTACACGCTGATGGGTGGAATTTCTGGTCGTGCGGTAAATTTAGGTTTCGCTTTTTAAGAAATTGCCCCACTGTTTTCCAAAGTGGCTGAAGCACTTTGAGTAGGGTATAAAGTTTCCAGCCTCCGCACATCCTCACCAACACTTGCTATTGACTGCCTTTTTTTCATGATAGTCATTCTCCTACTTGTGAAGTGGGATCTCCTTTGGGTTTTAATTTGCATTTCCTGATGACTTTCGACGTTGAGCTCCTTTTCATGTGCTTATTAGCCATCCTCTTCCTCTTTTGCAGTGGTTTTGAAAGGCTTTTTCCTTTAAAGATTTGTATGGAACTTAAACTAAAACCTAAGTAAAAATGACATCAATCGTTATTAATCCAAGGAGATCAAAGAAAGAGTTATGGTGTATAATGTTAAGTAACACAATTACATATGCAATGATCATAGTCATGTGAAAAATGCTTAACTACAACAAACTATTAACTTTTATTTTTGAGACAGAGAGAGAAAGAGAGAGAGAACCCTGAGCATGCACGGGATGAGGGCAGGGGCAGAGGGAGAGGAAATGAGAGAATCTTAATCAGGGTCCACAGCCAGCACAAAGGACTGCACGTGGGGCTCCACGCAGAGCTTGAAGCGGGATGAAGGTGGGGGGTGGGGAGTTGCTGGATCTCAGGACCCTAAAATCGTGACCTGAGCCGAAACCAAGAGTCAGATGCTTAACCAAATGAGCCACCCAGCTGCCCCACAACAATTAACTTTTAAGACTACATATTGTATGGTTCCATTCCCATGGCTCTGAGAGGTTGGGTTGGGAGATGGGTGCGATTTTATTTTGTGCAACTCACATGTGTTACCCTTAGGATTGAAAAAAAATCCAAATGTCTTTCCATTCAAAGCAGAGGCATAGGAAAAAATGAGGGAATGACCCAAACAACAATCATGCTTATTTAAGATGGTAGGGTTATCGGTGGCTCTTTTATTTTTTTTCCATGTTTCTGTACAGCATGTGATGCTGTCAGCCTGTCGGCGGAAAAGCAGTTGGAGGACCCACATCTCCACACCTCTACCACTGCGCCTCTTAAAAACTCCTTCACTTCTCAGTCCTGCTGGCTGGTCCTGACCTTTCTATAGTCCTTTCTTTCTTTTATTGTCTTTTTTCCCTCCCATCCACTTTTTGGTATCTCACTTCAAACCTTATAGCAAGATAATCTTTTCCCCTATTCCCTTAATTCTATATGTTTTATTTTGCTTAATTCCAACCTTATCCTCAACCCAGATTCCAAATATCAGTAGAAAGCAAGGACACTTCTCACTCATTCCCTAAAACCCTTGCCTCTTCACAAGTTACAGACACCCTAGTCTCAGGACCTCGGTGACTGTGCCCTGGTGTCACTGTGAGTTGCATTTCTTCAGGCACTAGGGTAGATTCCAGATTCTCAAGTGGAGAATGAAGAGTTCACTCTGAAGACTTTTGCCATGAAGTTTTGAGCCTCCCCAGGTGCTGGGATCTTCGGGCCTGAGCAAACTCTGGCAGAGTTCTGGCTGGCTCCGCGCCATCTCTTTGCCGAGTTAACCTAGGGGCTGGAGGAGAACAGCCTCTGTTTTCTGCTGCTGTTCTTCTGTACTAGAATGGTCTTACAGAACTCATCAACCTTTTAAAAACATGAATCGATTCCCTTACTCTTTGCTTAAAACACTTCGACTCGGAAACTCTCCATTCAACTTAGAAAAAAAGTTTAAATGCTCATCCTGGCTCATGGAGGGCCCCATGTGACCTTGGCCCTGTCTGCTTCTCTCTCTCTCTCACCTTCTGCCCTTCTCCTCCCCGCCGCCTGTGTTCCAGCCATCCTGACCAGCTCTCCTTGCCTCACTGCGCCTGGCTTTGTCCTACCTTAAGGCTGTTGTTCATGTTGTGCTTTCTGCCTGGAACGTTTTCCTAGTTCTTTCAAAGCCTTAGACCCTAGGTCTTCAGGTCTCAGCTGAAGTATCCCCTCAGTGAGAGTTTCCATGACTACTTAATCTAAGGAGATCCTTCCTTGCTCTTCTCTGCCTCAGCACCTTGTTTGCGTTGTGCATAACATTTAGTTAGCTTGTTGCTGTTTCCTTGTTGATGGTCTGTCTCTTCCTCATAGATTATATACATAGGTGCCAAGAGAGCAGGGACTGGTTCCGTTTTGCTCACCACAGTATGTAGAAATTCAATACATATCTGCTAAGTGAAATAAACTAAACCACAGAGGGGAAGGGACCTAGAGCCACCTAGCTTGCCCACCCAATCCCCTCCCACATCATCCCTAATGGATTCAGCAAAGGAACTTTGGGTCACAGCAAATTCTCTATCAAAATGGCAGTTAGTTCTAATGTATATGGAGGAGGAATCTGTCTTTCCGTCCGAAGCTTCCGCTTACATATTATCTGGAGTTACGCATCATACACTTAATTCTTTTCAATGTCACTTCCAAATCTCTGAATGCAGCTCTCTCATCCTCCCCACATCTCCTCGTATTCCCAGTCCTCAGAGAGTCTGCTCCAATTGCTGCAATCATTTCTCTCCCCTCCGGACCCCCCTACCAGCACTTTTCAATGAATGTTTGCTTCATTTGAGGCATCGCCAATAGAATTCAATATGAAGAATCCTGTGGGATAATGATCTCCTTTATTTTAGATATGACCATGATACGCATGCAGTATAAAGCAGCAAAAAATTTCTCTCTCCTTTCTAACAAATATGTCACGCTAGTAATTCCTATCAAGTGTGCAATCAACCAGAACCACAGCTTTCATTTTTCACGCATGAACTCGCATCTCCTTTACCTGGTGCATCTAATTGCCTGAACTTAACTCTGGGTTCTATCTTTCACCCTGTTAGTGTGGCTCCATCATTCTAACCTGTCTAGATCTCTTTGAATCTTGCTCCTGTCAGCTGACCTATTAGTGCTATCTCCTGACTCCGTGTCAACAGAACACTTGACAAGCTTACTCCCTTGGACGCCATCTGAGTTGCCAGGAGAAATGCTGAAGCAGGCAGAGCACTTCAGCACGACCTGGGGAGCTCTTCTCCGAGTAAACTTGGTGCCTAAGGCATTCTGACTTGGGCCATTGCGGAGTGCCATGTGGCTCCTTCCGGTTTGAGTGCCTTGCTGCCGCTCGTGCATGCTCTCTACCCGTCCCTTGACTTACCAGCCTGCGAAGTGGAGCGGAAGCGGAAGTGAGGTTAATGTGGGCGATTTTTTTTTTTTTTTTTTTTTTTTTTTTTGATGAGCGTCACAGGAAGAGGCCTGGAAGCTGCAGGGGGATGTGGTTCTTCAGGACATAGGCCCTTGCCTGGCGCCAGCCTAGTGATTCATTCAGCCACACCATCTCCCGTCTCGTCGACTTGCCTGACAACATCTTTCACTTCTCACTTCTTATCTAATCTGCCACCTCCCTCCTGGTTCTCTCTCCAGCTTTCCATGCCTTTGGATGAGGGCCAACTGGTTCTAGGTGAGGGATTTGCTCCAGTCCAACAATGGGAAGAAGGAGAGTTAATAACTCTTTTGATGAAGATCTGAGACGGCCTTCCTGGGTAGCCCAGGGCATCCCCTTCAAAAGATGGAGCTCTTCCTAGCTCTTCACTTCTCCTTTAGAGCTTTCCCACCCTCCCTTTCCTGGACCGACTTCCACCTTACTCTAAGTAGAGGTCCTCCACACAGCAGACAGAGCTTCTGGTCCTCCCCAGTAGCCGGAAGACAGCGAGGGCTGGCCTTCCTGCTGAGGGGCTTGCCGCCTCTCCTGGCATCTGGAAGTTTCTTCCTGTAAGCAGGCAGCCTCCTTCCTTCTCCCAGTGGGTGGGTTCCTTCAGACCCTGCTGGTGCCTGGTGCTGGGGATGTGACCGACCCACCTCAGCCAGAGAGAAGAGCTTGGGTGGGGCCGGGGCTGTGAGGTGGTGCTTTCTGTGGTTTGTTGGCTTTTTTTTTCTGCTTTCTCACTCTTATGCTAATTGCCTGATTCTTCTCTCCCATTCCTCTTTTTCTCCCACTTTCCCCACTACCCCTCCTGCCAACCCTCAACACTTCTCCTTCAGTCCAGCATTAAAGAGGGGCCGTGGAAGACGACTTGCGCAGGTTCTGTGTATGCCTGCCTGGAGCTCTGCAGGCATGTTCAAGCAATCCCTTTCCATCCTCACGCTTTTTTTTCGGATGACACAATTTCTGCCCTTTCCTAATTGCCTATGTCTGACAGAACAGCTGGAACATGGCTAAGCGGTAGGTGGGGAAGTGCTGCCCACGTGAGCAGCGTTGATGTTAAGCTGTATACCCTACCCGAGTGTGTGCACGTACAATAGAAAACACCAAATAACTTACTCCCTCTGAACCACGCTAACAGGCATGAAGAACACAGGTACAGAGCAAACCACAGTTCAGCTCGTTAATTACGCTGTCAATTCTTCTATGGACTGAATTGTGTCTCCCCCAAATTCATGTGATGAAGCTCTACTTCCCAGTGTGATGGTATTTGGAAGTGGGGCCATTGGGAGATAATTAGGTTAAATAACGCCCTGAGGATGAGGCCCTGATGATGGGATTAGTGCCCTTATAAGAGAGACTCTCTTCCTGTGTGTGTGTGTGTGTGTGTGTGTGTCTGTCTGTCTGTCTGTCTGTTTCTCTTTCTCTGTCATATGAGGACATAGCAAGAAGTTGGCAGTCTACGAGCTGGGAAGAGGCCCTTGCCAGTTGGCTGGCATCTTGATCTGGGACTTTGAGGCTCCAGAACTGTGAGAAGCTGAAGTTCTGTTGTTTAAGCCACCCAGTCTACGGTATTTTGTTATGGCGGCCTGTGCTGACTAAAACAAATTCCCAAGCTAATTATTTGCTACCTGCCATAACATTTGTTTTCCAAATGTGCCATTTGCACTCAAATCTACATGCAAATTGAATTAGCTAATTAATACAGGTATAAAGTACCTTAGGATAGGAGTCTCTGGTGATTCCATTCCCCATTAATTCCCATGTATTTATATATCTTCACTTGCAACTGCTGGATTAAACTACCCTGGCTCTTCATTTAACTATAAAGCACTCAGACAATTTTGTCCAAATGTTCCTCTGTCCGCATTGCCTTGATATGCTGACTCTTTCCAGCAACTTCATACTTATCCTTCTCTAAATTAGGCTCTTGGGCTGTGCACCCAAACAATGATCCTGTTTTGTAGCAAAGCCCATGCTTGCATTTCATGTCCATGCCCTGCTCTGTCCACTACCGTGTTAAGAACTAGAATGTCAAATGTAGGTATCTGGTTTCCTTTTCAGGAATAGAAAGGATTAGAATGCCCAGCTTGTCCATGGTGATAACAGTGATACCTAACGTTCATGAATTCTAACTCCTGTACGTGCATATCTCATTTAACCCTTCCAACAGACTCCATGAAGTAATGGGCATCCCCTCCTTGTATGGTCGAGGTAAGTGGGACAAAGGGAGATTAACTGGCAAAGACGACACAGCCAGTGATGGACGTCAGGATTTGCGTGCAGGCAGTCTGAATCCGGAGCTCACCTTCCCAACTGTTAAGAAACCGGATGTATTCATTGGACATACTATCTAAAAGGAGCAAAGAGTCAAAGTGGAGAACCCTAAGAGGGAGGAGTTTAGCGGCCTCCATTTTATCTCCCTGCCTCTTACTTCCCACATGGGCCCACGCTCTGACGATTGCTTTTGTGTGAAAGGATTACTAAATATCACAGTCCCCATTTAGCCTGCTGTTGCCAGCTGGGAAGTCTCTTGGTTTACTCTGTTTGAATGACCCCTAGTTAATACTACACTGAATACCTTCCCTCGGTCAGGAAAAGTTTCAAGTGAGGAATTTGGACCTAAAACTTAGACTTTAGAATTTGGTATGTGTGTATTAGGACCCGACGTTGGACAGAGCCAGTAACCCTTCTTCAATGTCAAAGCTAAGGCTAGGCACTCTAGACTCCTGTTCCACTGCTCCAGCTTTGCATTAACAGTGATGGATTTTCACAGCATCCCCATTTGTCAGTTCTAGGACTAGAAGGTTTTGGGGCCATAGAGAGTAATAAAGGCCATTCTGACATCAGTGCCATCTTTTTGGGCTGGTCCTATCTTGGGTATTGGGAACAGAAGATCTTCAAAGAATTTTCTGCCACCAGCAGGGTGGTACAAATAGCTGCCATCAGACCATTAAACAATACACAGATTCACTAAAGATAGACTCAAGAACTTGTAGCATTTGCCTTCAGTCATGGGAACTCATAACAAAAACATGCATTGGGTTAAATGGGCATCTGCAGCAACCAGGGCAAAGAGTGCAAGGGGATCCCCTGTTTTCTAGTCCAAATTCATCTCCCTTTTTTAGAGCAAACTGGCACTTAGCGTGTGACAAAGCAAGCACCTATCATTATTTTTTCTGTCCCAATGGTCCTCCTGTTCTACCATGGGTGTACAGATCTTCGCTCAAAATGAGAGGGTAGCGTCTTTACAACTAGAGGAAGCATACTGTGAGAGACTGTTGCTTTTGGAGTTAATGCACCTGGGTTGAAATAATAGCTATGCCACTCATACTTAAAGCATGATATTTAACTGCTTTTTCCTAGTTTATGGTTTAATCTCAGCTTCACAAGTTCGTCATAAAGAGCCAGTCCTCGTAACTCGTGATGGCTGCCCAATATAGTGAACGTTAACTCCTTTCTCCTTTCCTCTCAGAGAGAGTGGATGATGTCCATTGTTTTTGCATTCCTAGCTCCTAGCATACGTCTTGGCACATGTGGAATATCAGAAAATGTTTGTGCAGTAAATATATCTTATGTCCCTTTACATTAAGATCCCTCACTCTGGGTTGGTCATTGAGTTGGTTCTCAAATACTTTTTGAAAGAGAGATGTTGTTTTAAAAAATGTAGGTTTAAGTTATTTACACACTGTAAGTTATTTAAGTTATATATTATTATATTTCTATAAGTTGTATATTATTTACAGAAATTCTTCTATCTTAAGAAAACAGCTTAGTAAATTTTTACATAGGTATACACCCATGAAACCATGAAACTTTACCTAGATAAAGATAAGATACACCCATGAAACTTTACCTAAAGATAGAAAAACATTTCAGTTTCCCCCGAAGGTTCTTCATGCTACTTCCCAATCAATATGCCCCCTGCCAGCGGCAATGATTATTCTGACTTCTGTCACCATAGATTTGTTTTGCTGGTTCTTGGACTTCAAATAAACCGAATCATATAGTGCATACCCTTTCATGTCTGGCTTCTTTCACTAAAAAAAAATTGCTGTGCTATTCATCCATGGTGTCATATAGGTCAGTAGTTTGCTCATTTTTATTACTGTGTAGTATTCCACAGTATAAATAAATTCTGTATCCATTCACCTCTTGATGAACAGTGGGGTTGTTTCCAGGTTTTAGCAAAGACGGATAAAGCTGTGAGTAGTCTCGTATACATCTTTTGGTGGATATAGGTATTCATTTCTCTTGGGTAAATGCAAGGAGCAGAACTGCTAAGTCATAGGGCAGGTATATGTTTAACTCATCAAAAACTACCAAACTATTTTACAAAATAGTTGAGCCGATTTACACTGCCACAGCAATGTATTAAGTTCTGGTAACTCTGAATTTTTACCTGTGTTTGATATTGTCTTTTACATTTTTAATTATCCTGATGATAGAGGTATCTCATTGGTGTCTTAATTTGCAGTTTACTGCTGATTGATGATGTCGAGCATCTTTTCAGATGCTGTGGCCATGGAGGTGCACTACTCAAATCTCCCTTCAAGAGAACCTTCTGCAGGAAACAGAGCTGACTGACAGCTTCCAGCAGCTAGATCTTCACATCTGTCACCATGCTCATGCTGACGCCACATTTTCCCAGGGCTGCTTCCAGTCAAAGGCTAAGCATGGCAGGGATACTAGAGCTAAGCTGTTTCTGCCCAGTGGGGGCAGTCCTCCACCAGCCAACCTTTGTACAAGAGACTCCCATCAGCTGACCCAGATTATCTCAAAATTGCCCTGAGTCTGAAGTTCTTCCTATGTAATCCTTCATCCTTCCCTGTTTCCTTTTATAGATGTCAAACCTGCATCCCAGTCCAGGGCCCTCCCCACCTTCTCCAGCCCCACCCCTTTCTCCTGCATAGGCATTTCCCTCAGTAGACCCCTTGCACATCTCATTCCATCTTGGCATATGCTTCCTGAAGCCTGAACTGATATATATGGTTCCTGACTGTTCTGATAATTCTCTTTTGTAAAATCCCTGTCCAAGTCTTTTGCCTATTTTTAAATTGAGTTTCAGGCTCCCCCTCTTTTTTTAAAAAAAATGGATTTGTAGGAGTTCTGTTTATACTCTGGATGTAAGTCTTTATTAGATATGTTTTGTGACTATCTTCCCCCCCCATCCATGGCTTGTGTAATCACTTTATTAATGATGTCTTTGATGAACAGAAATGTTTTATTTTAGTGATGTCCAATTAATTATTTTCTTTTGTAGTATGAAATGTGAGGTAGATGTCAAGGTTCATTTTTTTTCATACAACTCTCCGGTTGTATCAGCATCATTTATTAGAAGAAGAATGATTTCCCCACTGCAATGGCACCTATAATGGAAATTAGGTAAATGTACATATGTAGGTATATTTCTGGATTCTATTCTGTTCCATTGGTTTCCTTGTTTATACTTGCCCCTATAACACACTGGTCTAAAAAAAAATACTACCACACTGTATTTATTTTTTTAAGTAACCTCCATGACCAACATGGGGCTCAAACTCACAACCCTGAGATTGAGTCACATGTTCCACCAACTGAACCAGCCAGGTGTCCCTATAACACACTATTTTGATTATAGCTTTATAGAAGGTCCTGGAACTTGAGAGTGTAATTCCTCCAACTTTTTCTTTGTAAATATTGTCTATCCTAGATTATTATATTTTTATTTATTAGAATGAGCTAGCCAATTTCTAAAATTACCTGGAATTTTGATTAGGATTCCATTAAATCCGGGTTCCTTATCAACACTTGAAATTTTGGGCCAGGCAATTATTTGCTGTGGGGAAAGGTGTCTGTCCTGTTCACTGGAGGATGACTGGCAGCATCCCTGGCCACTAGGTGCCAGTAGCAATCCCCTACCCCAGGCTGTGCCACACAAAAACACGTGTCCATAAATTGCCCAATGTCCTTTGGAGAGCACAACCGCCACACCCTCCCTCTCCCACTGATAACCACTGCACCAACTCTATAGAACAATTCAGAGAAAATGGACTTCTCAACAGTGCTGAGACTTTCAACCCACGAAAATGGATTATCTCTCCATATAAAATTGAAGCACACACTTTCAACACCCTGTACCATTGTGACCTTAAAGGCATAATGAATTTGGGTTTTCATTTACTGGTTATTTATGACATATGAGCTTATTCATACCTCCTATCCAAAGTGGTCTTCCATCTCAGCAAATTGTTTAATGTGATAATTATGCTTCTCATCAAAATACCTCTATTTGAAAGTCAGAGCTGATCTGGAAGGAGCCTTGGTTTTGAAGACGACATTGTAGAGGCTCCAAGTATCTAACAAGTAAATTAAACATAAAAGCAAGCATCAAAAGATAAGGTAAGCGCCTCTGGCTGTCTCAGTCAGTGAAGAATGTGACTCTTGATCTTGGGGTTGTGAGTTCAAGCCCCACATTGGGTGTAGAGATTACTTAAAAATAAAATCTTTAAGGGGCGCCTGGGTGGCGCAGTCAGTTAAGCGTCTGCCTTGGGCTCAGGTCATGATCTCATGGTCCTGGGATCCAGCCCCACAAAAGCCCCTCATGGGGATCCCTGCTCAGAGGGGAGTCTGCTTCTCCCTCTCCTTCTGCCCCTCCCCCTGCTTATGCTCGCTCTCTCCCTCTCTCTCTCTTGCTCTCACACACTCTCTCTCAAATAAATAAAGTCTTTAAAAAAAAAAAAAGGTAAGGCAAACGGAAAGCCAGCTAAGTGAAAAGATATAACTCCCTTACCTCTACATTTACCAATAGAAAATTAGGTTAACAAATATTTATTAAACAGAAGAAGAATCTCATAACATGTTATCATTGTATTTAACAAATATACATTAGCTACCTCTATGAGCTTGATGCAGTACTTGAAACTTCTGATAATTCAGTCCAGTCCTCAAACCTCACAAAGTTGGTTTTATCCCTGTTACCCAAATTAGGAAAGTGGAGGTTGTTTCCTGAGCTTGGCTGCCCTGCTTTGCCTTGGTACTGCCCCAGCCCTCACTCATCCCCTACCCGTCATCTGTGGGGCTGCTTTTTCAATTCCCCTAATGGAGAGCTGCTCCTCGCCAGCAAAATAACATTCAATGGCTCACCATTGTCCACCAAATAAAGCCCAAGTTTTTGTGCTTGGTCAAGATCTGTTCTCTTGCCCCTTCTCACTCGAAACTGTCCACATTTAACATCTCCCATTGCTCCATAAATCTGACACTTACATCAACCAAAGCTGTTCTATACACTTTGCTTTTCATGGAGCTGCCTCTCTCCCCAGACTACTGTTTATCCCAACTTCTCCTGTCAAAATATTTCCTGACTTTAAAGCCTAGTGCAAATGACATCTCCTTTGTGAAGTTGTCTCTGATTTCTCTATTGCCACAGCACTTTACTGCATCCGGGTAAAAATTAATAGCCAACATAACAGTAGTCCCAGCTGAGTCTGCAGGGAATGCAAACGTCCCTGGATCTGTCTGATGAGTGGGAGGACTCCCCAGAAGTACATGTTGCATGACTCAACTGCAGGGGAGAAGGGGGCCTGGGATGAAGATGTACTAACAGGTTCCCAGGAGTTGAGCATGGGAAATGGAAAACAGCATGATGCCTCTCTATCCCAGACTGGGCCCAGACTGGCTGGTGCTGGACCCTATGGAGCAAGGAGGTACTGGGCAACAGCTAAAGGACCTGTTTTCACGATCTTTAGAGACATGGGGGCACAAGCAATTTTGGTTTTGTTTGCAATCCAGAGTGTGATATGAGGACAGAATGAAAGGTGTTTTTCCTTGTTGACCAATGAACGCCGTCCAGCGTTGACACCTCATATGTTCCAGCATTCCAGCTGCAGTGGGAGCCCATAGATCTGAGCAGAGCAGCAGGAAACCATGTGGGAGTGGACCTGTTTATGAGCTCATATGGATTCCCCGAATGCTATGGAATCCCCAGAAATACTCAAAGAACGCTTTATAGATGGCCAAGACCCCGTGTAAGTAGTTTGCGGGCAAAAGTCTATAGTATTTGAGAATTGTTGATTTAATTTCATTTATGGGCACAGACAGGTGAGGCCTGAAAAAAAAACCTGGTTATGCCCACATTCACTTATGACTTAAAATGGTTTACAACTTATCTCCATGTAAGTATCTGATTCCATGCTCATAACAACCATGCGAGATGGATATTATTTTCACTAGATGGTCCCCATCTCTGTGACTTTAAGCATAGTGTCTACTGTGGGAAGCGTCTAGGATTGGTTGCCAGCAAACCTAAATCGGAGCTCTCACTCTTCTGGATGATCCTGGATCCACCCAACCCCTCTAAGCGTCCCTGTCTTACCTGTAGGACGGGAATTACAACCCCTTTTGCATGGGGTGCCCTGAAACTCTGAGATGATGAACAACTTCTGTGCAATTGTAAGAAAGCATTATCGCACTTGACTTTCTACCATTGTATTCATGTTCTGCCTACATCAGCTGTTTCCTAGACATGTCTTCAGAGACTAAAAAGAACAAAAACAGCCTATTCGTGCCTTAGTCACCTCCACGTCATCTCATCCCGCACAGAGCAAGAGCGCCTCCGGGGTGCTGAGCATTCCATCTCTAGTAGGAGCGGCAGAGGATTCACACTTGACAACGGCTTGGACCAGACACCAATCTGGAGAACCTGTATCTGGAGAATCGGTTAATCAGGTGTATAACAGATACCGATACAACAGGTCAGGGGTCCCAGGAACACAGGGCATGGTTAAGACAGAGCATTAGCCACTGAAACACAGCAGGGTTGGAAAACTTTTTCTTAAAGGGCCAGAGAGTAAACATTTTAGGCATCCAGTCTCCATGGGAACTACTCACCTCTGCTGTTTTGTGATGACAGCGGCCTGAGGTAATATGCAGACAAACGGGAGTCGCTGTCTTCCAACAACTTGTGTTTTAAAACGGGTGGTGGGCCGCGCTTGGCCTGTGGGCCATAGGTAGCCAACTCCAGAGACAGGTTTGTTCTGTTGCCAAGGAGGACTGAAAACCCAAGACGCTGAAAGGAAAACCAGGTGCTGACATAGAATGGAAAAGTTTAAATCGGTGAATAAAAGTGAAGTTCTCCACTAAGTGTTAGAGGGTAAAATGGAACGAGTGCCTCTTTGGAAAGAGAAGAGGTTTCATGTAAAACGTCTACTGACTTAGGTGAACACAAATTTTATTCGGTTCAAAAAAGAGAAAAGACGACTTTGGGGTTTAGTTGCCTAAAAATTCACAATGGGCCAAATAGCACAACGTGGCTTCTTAGAACATCCAGCGTGCTGTCTGAAAGCACAGCAGCCAGAAGAAACAAGGTGACGGCCTGGGGGGACCGGAGCTGTGTCTGGCTGAGTCCCCACGGGACCCCTCACACCTCTCCCGGGGCCGGGATGCTCGGCTCCGGTCAGCGCAGTTGGACATCCCGGTGTCCGCTCCATGCCTTGTCTGCGTCGGATTCAAACGCAAAGAAGTGGCTGGTGAGCTCTGAGCTGAAAGGCGGGACCCAGGTGAGGAGAGAGGGAAGGAGTCAGGGGAAAGACGACCCCAGGCAGGGGGCAGCACTAGAATCCACTCTGATTATCTGACGGGGTTCCATTCTGCTCCCTTTCCCTTCAAAATCCCAATTAAAATACAGGTTTCTGAGGGGGGGAAAAAGGCAGGGGGCACCATACTTTTCCAAGAAGTCTTAACTTTAGCTTTGTTTTCTGGAAAATATGCCACCCTACCTGAAAGGGACGAGACAAATGTGTTGACACATTTAAGGAAAACACTTGGAGTATTTTAAATGAGCCCATAAAGGGAGATGAGCGGAAGGGACCTATAGGTCTACACTGGGGTTCTCATAGCCGCCGATGCTCCCGTTGCAAAGGAACTAATTATGTTTGGAGAAGACATGTGTGCTTGATAAAATAATTAAAAATAAATTGCTCTCCTTGGAAATGCAAATTAGTGAGTGATAAAACAACCCTGTTGGTCACATAGATAATAAATAGATACGTCTCCTCAAGTCTGTTAGGTGGCATTGATCGATTTCCAATTCTGGCTACAACAGGGCCTGAGCAGCTTTTGAAACAAAGATGAGGAAACCTCAGGCCCGGTGGGAACAGTTGTTATATCGTGGGGGACAGCTGTTGAAAGCCGTAGCCACGACACTCTCCAACCACCCCCGCCCCCCTGACCATTCCTGGCTGAAAACAGGGGACCCTGAGGAACCAGACTTGACCCACTGCTTCCCCTAAGTGCCTCACCCCTGCTGGGGGAGGAGGGGAAAGTGGCACTACCACAGTGCCCTGTGCTACAACCTAAGGCCATCAGGTCAAAGAAAATAAGGCATTGGCTCAGGGCCAGGACCCAGATGGATCTTTTGGCATGGGGAGGAAGGGGAGGTATGAGGCCTTGGGGGCTGATTAGAGCACTGCTGTAAAAGATGATTTTCCCCTTAGCAATGACCTAATGCTAATAGAGAAAAGGAAGGAAGGAAGGAAGGGGAAAGAAAAGAAGGAAGGAAGAAAGAAAAGAAGGAAGAAAGACTACGAAATGCTTTACAATTTCATCAAAGGACCAATACTGATCAGACACCCTCTATGCAGAACTTACTCCTGAGTAGCATTTATAGATGGGATGAGGGAAAGATGGGATTTCTGCTTTAAAGGAAGTCACGCTCACATTGGGAGGCAGATCGGATGTGAATGAAGGGCATATCCCCAATACCTTTTCCCTTGCTGACATCAGGCCCCTTCCTACACCTCTTATCTGGGGCAAAAGATAAACCTAGAGCCAGTGTGACTGGACCACTCCGCGTGCTTTCCCAGGAGTCAGCGACATAAGGGAGGAGAGAGCACAGGGCATTCTCACCCGGGCTTTGCCATGGGATCTCACCGAATACCCAAGAGGCTGTGTGAGGGAGGGTCTCTCCTTACAGACAGGGACCCTGAACCTCTGTGAGGTATGGCCAGTGGAAAACAGGGTAAATCACCTAGCTCCTGGGAGGATGCAAGGGGTAGATGAGGGTAATACACAAAGAAACACTTAGGTGAGGGACCCCCCATACACGCTCAATAAACATTCCCTCTGATTCCTAGGTAACTTGCCCAAGGCCACAGACGCCAAGAAGGACCAATCAGGATTCATTCACTTTCACTTGCTGCTCAGTCCGATTCCAAAGCCTGCACTTTCCCCGGGCTGCCCCAGGGCTGCGGGCGGCTCTCCGGATTCAATGGTCTTCCTCTTCCTCTTCCTTCCGGTTTGTTGTCCAGTCTCCAGCCCTTTTCAAGTTCACCCAGAGAGCCTTTTCTTTCTGTGCTTTTAGACTCAGTGCTGACAGCTTCCTGCCCTTGCGGTACAAGCAGAAGAGGGAAATGAACAGAAGAACCAATGGAACGCAGGGGCAGACCAGTAGGAAATAGAGTAAAGATGTTGATGAGCACACCCTGGAAGGAAACGTGGGCTCTGCAATGAAAAGGAGAACAATAAAGAAGATAATTAGTCTCCAACTTACCTGCACTAATAACGATAAACACCTGGGGGATTTACTGTTACAGGCAAACACAGGTAAAAACCACGGGGCCAAAGAGCAGTGGGTCCTTTAAATCACATGTGGGCAGAAAGGGGGAAGCGGTGGGGAGAAGAGAAGTCCAGAATGGTGCTTTTCCAGCCTCGCTGCCTTCACCCAGCAAGTTCCAACCACTGGGGCTCCAATGACCTACTTAAAACCAACAGCCGCGAAGAAAAACAAAACAAAAAAGAAAACCTCTCCTTTAATCTTCTATCCTCAGAAAAGAGATCTATAATTCAGCCCTCGTTCTCAACTCTGTTGCCGGTCCTGAATTTTTAACTGAGTTATTCCCACCGCTGCTTCTTCTGTGCGGGTGCACACATGCACACACGCGTGCACAACATGTGCGTGTGTGCACACTCACGCAGCCTGTGGTCCTTACCCAACAGCACCCACAGTGAGCAGCTCCATCCCTCCCTGACTCTCCAGAGGGGTCTCCCTTGGGCACCCTCCTTTGGGCTCTTTTCCTGTGTGGCTCTCACTATTGCCTCCAACCGGCACACTCTCTGCACCCTAATCCTCCGGGTCCTTCTGACCCAGTTCAGATGACGCTTCCTCCCCAGGGTCATCCTACCCGCCTCAGGCACAGTCTGCCTGGATCCTCTTCTCCCGCACCCCTCGGTGTAGACCTCTTCTGTTCCTAGAGTAGTGGTGGGTAGGATACTTAACCATCACCTTTGTTTCATCAGTTACTTGAGTATGCCTGATAGTGTCATTTGTTTCCATGTCCCCTACAGGGCCTGGCACACCATGCCTGTTCACTTCCACTGATCTGAATTGAATCGGACTGAGTGCCACCACACGGGCAAAGACACTGTATAAAGGCAGGCTGAGGCACATGACCATGGGGCAGTTGCAGCCCGTGGGGAAGCACCGTCAGCACGCAGACATGCAGAGCACTCACAGCCGCCCCAAAGTGGTTCCCGGCCACGTGTGCAGGGAAGCAAAGGGACAGGACTGCAAACACCGCAGATTCCAGGAAGCAGCGCCCAGAGTTACTCGTCAAAGGACCTGTGTCAGACTCTCCATGCGGAAACACACACGCTGGGAGAGACACCCACTCCCAAATGTAGTCTTCCAGCTACACGTATTTATGACAGGGTATCTGAAACCAGGGCTCTTCCAAAACATCGGGTGCTCATCGTAGCTGTGCTTTTATTGGAAAATCGTAATGACATAAGCAATTTCTTCTTCAAAGGTTAGGTTATAGGATTCATGGGATTATAGACTCCTAGAGATGTAAACAGCTTTAGAGGTCATTTCCACCAACCTCTGCTGCAAGAATTCTGTTCTCGGCATTGCTGAGGCATCTTACACCTTGAAGAACGTCTCTTTGTTGGAAGTCAAGAAAAGAATCTAAACATGTGTCCAGCTCCTGCATTGTGAACTCCTGAAGGACAGGGCCTATGTCTTGTGCATCTTTTTATCTTGCCAGCACTTGGTCCATGGGTCATCAATGGAAACTGATGAATGAATTAATTGCATGAGTAAATTATACCCACAGGAACCCAGGGTGGCTGCCAGCATGCTGCATGGAGTAAAGATCATCACTGAACATGGGCTGGCAGCTCTCAGGACTCACAAGTTGCTACAGGGGTTTGTGGCCTGGGTTTTCTCAGGTCTCATTTAGATTCTCCAGCCTAAATTTGGTTTTTGTTTTTGAAAGGGTGGGCAATGATAAAGCTAGACTTTTAATTCTTATCACCCCCTCTCTCCATATCCTACCTGACCCCTCTCTCCAAGGCCCTGTTTGACTCCAATAATTCTCCAGCTCTTATCTGAATATATTTGAGGGCGTGTGGATAAGGAGGAGGTACAGATGGAGATGCTGAAAGAGAATGGAGCTGTAGGGAACAGTGAGGAGGAGTACTGGCTTTGACACTCCCCACTACTTACACACAGAGTCGTGAGTGGCTACCATCTCCAAGAAAGCTGGGTTCACATTCTGGCTCTTCAACTTATTGTTATCGACATTGGACAAGTTACTTATTTTCAATAATGATTAGTTTCCTCATCTATCGAATGGGGATGATAATTTCTAGAGTTGTGATGAGATAATGCACAGTAAAGTATTTAACAGAGTGCCCAGCGCATTTGTTGAGTCAGTAAGAAATAAATTTTAGTTGTAATGCTAGTTAGAATGTTAGGAAAATCATAGGCAACTGTCTCTCAAGAGATGGGACAGAGAACAGGGCTGGACCAGCTGATTCCGCACACAGGGGCCACACGCTTGGCCATGTTCTTCCACTGGCCGAGACTCTCCCTTCAATCTCTGGTCCCTCTGTCTCCATGACTGGGTGACAATCCACTGAGAGTCTAATGACTACTCAGTAGGAGACTCTGACTTCCCTTCCTAGTCGTGGGTGGCAGAGAATTGGAAGGTGAGAGTTCATCTCGGTCTCACCGTTGCTAGATGATGGTGTGATCATGAGGGGATGGGGCAGGCACACAGAAGGTGAAATCTGGTACTTGGCTTTTTTTTTGCCACTGAGACTCTCACCTTCAGCACGAAGGGATTGCCGGAGGGCTTGACTATCTTAATGGGGAGGAGACTGCTCTATTTGGAGCAATCTGCCATCAAAGGATGGCAAAGTGCGCCTTCGCAGTGCTGAATTGGCCAACAGCTAGGAACTGTCAGCTCCAGTGCTTCTAAATTACCTCTTCTGGGAGGGCAGTGTTTGCTCTGGATCCCACGATCCCCATTTCCCACCATCTGCCTCTCACCCATATCTGGATTAGAATTAGTAACATTCAGAACCATTAAGGTTTGGCATTTTGGATCAATCCGAGTAAGTGTCCAATGCTCAAAGTACGAGGTCTGCAAGACAGAGCCAAATATGTAATGAGAACACTTCATCATGAGATTTAGTTCATAACTTGCTTCCACCCACAGCCAAACACACCACGAGGAGCACTCCTTTTTGAAATCACCTTGGAAATACTGAATTCAGCAGAAGAAAGACACAGGATAATGAGGGGGCTACCAACTCCTCTCCACCCCCACCAAAACTTTGGCAACTGACTATGCCAAGTGTGGCCACATGAAAGAGTTGACTCCTGCCAAGAAATAAAAGTAGGGTTAGGGAGCCTGATATGAGTGCGTCCCAGAATAAGTGATGCCTGACAGCATCCTTTTTCATTTGAAGACTCACCTGCTCATTGTTTCACCCAGCATTTTTTTAATACTATGTGCCAGTCTTTGTTGGAGGTACTGGGATAGCATAGATAAATTCTGTGGTCTCTCCAGAAACTTCAGTGTAGTAGGGGCACATATCTCCTTTGAAGGCTCACTTTCTAAGTTTATCCTTACCCAAATGGAAGTTGGGGAATAGTAGCAAACACCATACAATTACAACTAATCCAGTCCCCAGGAAGCCTTATAGTCTTGCCTATTAATTAATCACAGTGAATTCTCTAGAATAAGACATTTATGTCTGGGCTCTGAGGGTAAAGTAAAAAGACAAAGGTGTCTCTAGCCCCTACCTGGGCATAGTCATAGATAAGGAAATAAGACGGAGAAGCTGATGCAAGGTCCATTCCCCAGGGAAATTCCTCTTAACTTTTCTGCCTTCACTTGAGCCATATGCTCCACAGTTTAATTAGGTAGTCCTAAACTAACCTAACCTGAAATTGCCACTAGAGGTGGTGGAAAACCACTGGAGAAGTGAGAATTGGTAGCCTGTTATATCTGATCTGGACTTTATTAATACGTGGAGCAGGTCCTTACGAGGCGTGCGATTACACTGTCATACGGTAAGTCCTTGAGCATCTCTATGTGCCAGGCACTGTGCTGTGCTGGGAATGAGACATGCAGTCTTTGCCTTCTCAGAATGTACAGCCTGGCAGTGCTGATGGACATTAGACAGGTGTGATGACTAAGAGAACAAGGTAAGTCACTGAGAAGGTGGTGGTTAAGTTGGGAGGTGAAGGATCCATAGATGTTGACCAGAGAAAGATGACATGGAGGAGCATTCCAGACAGGATGAGGTCTATGTCGATGCAAGGTGTTGGACTGTTGGTCTAGCCTCTTCTAATCTTCCCCTCTGTCCTCGCCACTGCCTCTTTCCCCTCCAGAATGTAAACGTGCACAAGTCCCTACCACCTCCAAACCAAACCAGAACAAAGTGAAACTCCACTGACACCTCTCACCATGTTATTTTCTCTCTTGCCTTTCCATCAAAGCTCTTGAAAGTGTAATCTGTATTTGCTGTGTCCACTTTATCACTGCAGTCTGACTTTTCTCATTACTTGTCTGCAATTGCCCTACAGTGTGAAATCCAATGGTGTTTTCCCATTCTTATCTTAACTGACCTCTGCAATAGTTGAGTCTGTTGGTTTTCCCTTCCTTCTTGATACCTTCTCTGCTTTTGGTTTCTATGATACCACCACACTCTGGGTTTCCTCCTACCTCTTGGCTACTCCTTTCATTCTCCTTCACAGGCTCCTCTTCTGCACTCCCCCGATCAACGGTGATATATCTCAGGAATCCATCATCAGGCACCATTATTGGCTATAAGTTGATGCCTTCTAATCTATAACTCTGGCAAAGATCTCACTTGAAAGTCCCCATGTCTATTGGGTAGATCTCTTTGGATAATTCACACGTGCTTCAAACTTAGTTCCAGCCCAGCTTATTCACAATTGAACTAATTTCTCCTTTAGACCTTTCTCCTATATCCACCCATGTTAGAAATTTGCTATTCATCCTTGATTCTCCCTTTCTGCTCACGCACCCTCCACATATATCTAATCAGTATCTAACTCCTGCAGATGAGGCCTCCTGACACTGAATGCCCACCCTTCTCTCAGCTCTTAGGTGCACTGCCTAAATTCAGGCCTTCATCTCATCTCACCTGGGTTCCTACTATCAATTTCAGATAGTTCTCCCAACTCTGTGTCTGCCTCCCTTCCAGTTCATCTTTAACACAGCTCCCAATGGGAGCTTTCTAAAATGCAAATCTCATGATGTTCCTCGCCTGCCTGCACTAGTTTGTTGACACTCCATGATGTTCATGAATACGTTCACCATTCCCTTTGAGATCCGTACCCTCCCCATCTCACCGACTTCCTCTCTTGCCCTTGTGCCACAGCTTTTATGACCATCTTGCATAGTCTTTCCTTTTCCTAAAATATGTTCTTTTCCTTTTCATAGGCTGCATACCCTGGGGAACTTCCCGGATCTCCTCCCCACCCAGCCCTTTATCCCAGCCCTGCCTCTGTTCCTTCGTCCTGAGGCTACTACTTTGATGTCCCCTATCATTTTGGACTTCATCAGAATCTAAGCTCTTTGGGGAAAGACTCTGTAATACATGTTTTTGTGTTCTCAGATCCTCACATATAGTTACTTATTGAACAACTTAAAATATTTTTGTCACATACACGGATCTATCCATACGTATATATGTACTTGTGTGTGTGTGTGTGTGTGTGTGTGTGTGTGTGTGTAGCATGGTCGGTGGCATAAGGGGAAAGAGAGTTAACATTTTCTGAGTACTTACAATATTCTAGGGACTATGTTAGATACTTTATACACATTTGTATAATGATCCTCACGTTATGAGTAAGCTGAGATTCACAGAGGTTAAGTAACAGGGTATGATTTCAGAGCTCGTAGGTAGGTGGCAGGGCTGTGATTGGAGCCTAGGCTTGTCTGATTCCAAACCCTGGGATTTTTCATCCCCCCTCACTGCCTCTACAACTACGCAAATACCAGAAAGGAATAGACAGATAGAGGAAGCGAGATGCTATAATCGAGGATTGACTTGGGAACCCTTAACTGTGTTTATGATGAAAACCCTCAGCTTATCATGGCACAGGCTTTCAAGCTTCTTCAACTGTAAAGAATACAAAGACCACCGATTTTTAATGTTTTCTTTCCAGAGTTCATCTTTTTTAAAACCTTTCACCTGATTTCGAAGGATTCCACAAAGATTAACAGTATATATATGCTGTGAAGGATCCCATCTGTCTCAGAGGAGATGTGCTTTTTAGTCACAGAATAGATATTTCTTACACTTGTTATCTATTTATTCTGCTACAAAAAACTGCTGATGCTACAGGGCCTAGGAATTCCAGTGAGAAAACATGTATGGAATGTGCTCAGGGCTGTGGAACTTCCCATAATTGTTGGAATAGAAGAAAAGCCGATAGGAAGAAAAATTGTCTCTGGACACTTGGGAGAAGACTTCTGCCGAAGAATGGTCAGGGGAAGAAGATGATGAAGCCCCAGGGAACAAATCAGATAACTCTGGCTTCCACTCTAGAAGCCTGGCCAGGGCTGGGATGCAACTAACCTACTTCAGAGAAGTTGCCACCCATTCTGGGCAGCACCCTTTATCCCCGCTAAGGAGTGTCACCAAAGCCAGCCGATGTTTTAGGAATGTTGTCTTTCATTGATTCCTCCTACCTTCCTGGTGCGGGGCACTTAGAGCACATCTCTGAGTCTTCAGCATCCCTTTCCCAGTGTGCATTCAGTTTAGAGCTCACCTCTCACCCTCTCCTTAAACCCCACCAGAAAGAAGCAGCTCAGCCATGAGCTGGCTACATCAGCCAGCCCATTGATCACCAGGGAAGATTTACGGGTCTGGCTGGAGAAATTGTTGCTTTCGTTAACAAGTGCTTAATGAATGTCTATTACATGCTTGGCACTGGATTGGCAGGAAGGATGCTCTCCTCTCCTTCACAACCACCTGTTCTGCATCCCTGTGCACTCAGCTGAGTAGGATGGCCTTCCCACACAGAGAATGGCCACGCATTGGCCAAGGTATTCCAGCAGCTACCCTCCTTGCTGGACTCCGTAAACAAGTTCTATAGGGCACACTTCCTCCTTCAATGCCTGGCAAGCTGCCATTAGGAGAGGTACACCGAATGACTATCATCAAAATCCTGCTAATTTGTTGAACATATAGAGTGATAAGAATCTTGGCACTTACTCATTGAGAAAGGTTATGTTTTGTTTTTGAGGTGGGGAGCATTTAGATGTAGCTGACTTTGGTTCAACCAAATGAAACCTAAAGTCACCATGCCCCTATCCCTCATTTCAACTCCTACTGCAGATCTGAGCCTTCTGAACTGGAGAATCAGCCAAGAGGAAAAGATGTCTGCTGGGAACATTTTTGTTCTTTAAAGGGATACGATGTTGATGGCTTTTTTCTTTGGGAGGGGAAGGGGGGGAAGCAAGACAGATGCCCCTGACATTTAAATGGCTATGCCAAAACCTCACGTAGACCTTGTCTGTCCAAATGAGAAATGGAAACTATGACTGAGCGAAATGACAGTCACTTTCTTTAGGGAATCTGTAAATTGTTTTCAGCAAAACATAGCTGAGAGGGAAAGCACAAGAGGGGAGACGAAGATTCTCCTGACCACGAGCCAAGGCAGATTAGCCCCTCATTACCTGAAGGCAGCACTGTGAGCACCATAGGCTGTGACTCATCTGAGGCTTGGTTGACCCAGTTGCTTGGGCTGCCATGCAGCTGCCACTCTGTCACTCTGCACCAGTAGAGCCCAGCATCCTCCATCTCTACCCGATGAAGCTTCAGGACAAAGTCTGTATGGGATGAACGGTAACAGTGCAGATGCCTCCTGAGCCCCTCTTCTCCATACTCCAGCAAGCCATCATGCTGCAGGTGTACTAGTGTCTTCCTTCCAGAATTTTCCCTGTTCCGGTACCACATCACAGAGAACAGGGAAGCTGGGCTGCCAAAACTCTCCAGGCTGCAGTGGATGGCCACGTCTCCGTGCTCAGTAGCATTTTCTGTCCTGTACCCTTTGGAGACACGTACTTGACTTCCTAGGAAATAAAATGGCAATAAATTAGAGAAAAATCCAGATTTTTATGTTGGATACCTCCTCTGAAAAATCTAGCTCTTATTGAGGAGATGCCATCTTAAAATCCTTAGGCATTTAACATTTTTCCTGGACCCCTGTCCTTTCACATTTGCTAGAACATTCTGCGCTATGAATCAAACCACCCATTTTCCTTCTTCAGCCCTACCTCTTGTCTGCCGCAAACCTGTCCCTGAAACCACCCAGCTTCAGTGGGGGCCCTGCCCTGCTACTTTTACCCTTCCCTGGTCAACTCTTTCTTCTACTTCCCAAAGGGATCATTCAAAACTTCCAGCCATCCCCTCAAGCTGTTTACTGCACCACTGCCCCTCATTCTTAGCAAGTTACCCTCCTCTCTTACGCCCAGATATCATCTCAGTTCTCGACACAAAGAAGAGGCTATCTGAGAGACTGAACATCTTTATATAAGTGTTAGAATATCACTCAAGGAGAGATTTTAAATTATTGGATTAGACTAAGTTGGTTTTTTTTTTATTATGTTCCATTAGCCAACATATCATTAGTTTTTGATGTAGTGTTCAACGATTCACCAGTTGACTAAGTTTTAAACAGATTTTGACATTTACTTTTTAAAAAGTTCCCCTCCTAACCAGCAGGTGAGAACTTTGAATGAAGGCCAGAGTAGTTACAAACAAAATAAAGAAATTATAGTATACACTAAATTTTCAACTCTACTACAAACACATTTATTAATCTATCTCTAAAAGAATAACTTTGGGGTGCCTGGGTGGCTCAGTTGGTTAAGCATCTGCCTTTGGCTCAGGTCATGATCCCAGAGACCAGGGAATGAGTTCCACATTGAGCTCCCTGCTCAGCGGGGAGTCTGCTTCTCTCTCACCCCCTGCCCCCCCCACTTGTGCTCTCTCTCTCTCTCAAATAAATAAATAAACAAAAATCTTTAAAAAAAAATTTTAAAAAAGAATAACTTTGTCTGATCCTGGATTTGTTGTTGTTGTTACCATCCTTACTCTCTCCTTCCCTTCATGACAAAGCATGTGCAATATTAGTTTCTGTGATACTAAATCTGCTCCCTCATCTCAAATTCCTTCCTACTCGACTGCAATCAGGTTGCCAATTCCATCTCCACGCTCTGGCAAGATCCTCAGTATGGGCCCAATTTCCCAGGTCAAGATACTCTCATTTTGTTGTCTTCTCTGTAGGTTTCATCACTAAGTCCATTTTCTTCTTGAATTCCATCCTCTTTTGATTTCAGAGAAAATGTCTTTCCTACAATTCTGACCACTCCTTCTCAGTATCTTTCCCTGAGGACTCTTCCTTAACTCACACCCTACACCAGGGTGTACAGCTGGCCACCCCTAGCCAGCCACACCCTACCCACAGATATATTTTGTTTGACACCCTCAGAACTTGAAAAGAATTTGGATTAGTTGCGTACATTCTCAAATCGAGCGATGTCACACAAGAAAGGTTTTAGGCACTTCTTGATGTACTAAAAGATTAGACAACACTGAGCCCACATTTCTGGATGGGAGGTGTCTGCTAGCTTGAGCTAAGGAGTGGTTGCCTCCTTAGAGGGGTGTGCATACACTGTCGAAATTTGGCTTGGGCAACTGGGAGAAAGGGCTGCCAGCCACACAGATGGGGAGTGCAGAAGTATACACAAGTCTTGTGGGATGGCAAGGATGATAATGCTATTTGGGACATGCTGAGGGTAAGGATCTCAGAGGCATTCAAGTAGAAATGTACAACAGGCAGTTGGGTAGAAAGACCCGGAGCTAAGCATAAAGACCTACAGCAATTTCATCACAAAGGTGGTAGTTGAAACCAAAGCAGAATCTAAGAAGTTCTGAAGACAGCAGAGAATAATAAGACAAAGGGACCCAGGATCTGTCCCTGAGGAACACCCACATTTAGCAGGAAGAAGAAGGGCCTGAAGAACATGGAGAAGGGGAACCAGAGCGGCAGGAAGAGAGCCCCATGCTAAGCTACTGTTTTGCTCTGCTGCCCCCAACAGATTGTAAGCTCCTTAAGGCAAAAGCTGTGCTTTATTTTTCTTTGTATCTCTAATTGTCTAATTCATAGCAATGTTCATTATAATCTTATTTTTGGATGTTACATTGAAAATAAAATTTTAAGCACCAAACTAGATTAACTTATTTGCATTGTGCTGTTGGATCTCAGCCAGTTCCCAAACCTTAGCTGTGACATTCATTTAATTTTAATCAACATTGGAGGTGACCTAACTAATACCGAGAGATCTAATCAACCCTGCCCACATTTAGACCGCAGCACTTCTAGACCAATGCAAATGGATGGAACTTCTATTACATTTTTAAAGATCTCCTGAGGAAGAGGAGACTCCCTCAGTAAGCCATTCCAACAGTTAACTACTCTTATTCGCCTTATGTTTAGGCAGCCAAATGTTGAAAAGCAATTTCTCCACACATCCCTATAGAGTTGTACAGTTTCTGTTCACAGTGGGAGAAATATGCTTCGTATTACTCTTTCTTTGCCAAATTACAGTAGAGCCCCACTGGAATGACACAGCTTGTTATTACAGAGATCTAGAGATACGACACCCTGGGTAGCTCCATAGACCAGGCTGCCAGGCTGATAAGCAAACCAATCAAAGGGATCTTGTTCCCATCCAAGCTCCTGGAAGCCTCAGATTGATTCACCTTAAGTGACACCCGCCTCCTTTGCTGGACCACCGGGTCCTACATTCGTTGTGTAGGTGGACACTATTCCTATGACCCTGGGTCATAGTTCTGCCTTCACATGACCACTCCAGAGAAGAGCTGCCCAAGAGAAGATGGCAATCCTACAGCAAGACAGGTGAGGATATACTTGCGAGGTTTACCTGTGGGCCTGAGTTTCAATTCTGTCAGGCCTGACTTCTTTTCTCCAAGCTTGTGCCAAGTGCCATTTGTAGACAAGAGCCATTCCTCCACAGTGCAGTGGTATTTGCCTTGATCGCTGTCTTCCATGTTCACAATGTGTAGCTGAAACAAGTCTTGGGAAACTTTCTCAGTGTAGAATTTTTGTTTTCTCCGTGGGGTGGGAAATTCATCCCCATATTTTACAACATTGGTTTGGTCCATTTGCAGGATCCTCAGCCAAGTTGTGTTAGTGGAACTGGGAGAGAAGTACCAAATGACAGCCAACTGAAGGTCTCCGGTGGACCGGGACAAGACGCTACATTCTATGTCGGTGTTGGAGTTGATGAGGATCTCTCGGACTTGACTGCTCGAGTTCACTTGCAGCTTGCTCTCTAAATTAAAAGAATGGTGACAGTGATTTTTGTTACTTTGCTAGAAAATAGAATTTTAAGGTAGAAGGGATATTAGAGGTCAACTAGGGCAATGCCTCCTACATCCATTGGATGTGGGAATTCCTTCCCCAGCAGCCCCACTAACTGCCCACTGAGCCTCTGAACAGCTCACCAATTGACAAAACAGCCCATTCCATCTTTGGACATCTCTGCCACTAGAGAATTCTCTCTGATGTCAAGTTGCATTTTACCACTCCATACCTTCCAGTCACCGGTCCCGGTTCTACCCTTACCCGGCAGAGTGGGATAGGGAACATGGGGCAGCATGGAGTATCACACAGAAAACCAATCTCTTGCACATGATAATTCCTCACTATTGAAGCATAGACATCTTCTCTTCTGTCGCATTTCATAAATCAAAGTGAGAGAAAGTGGCCCTATTAGTTCTTTGTCTGTGTGCTCACTCTCCAGAATACTCCTGGATTCACAGTTCACTGATGTGTCCTTGTTTGTATCTGCCTTCAAATATGGGTAAACCAAAGGAAGTTGTACACGGGGCTATTAAAATTGTATGTCTCTTTGCAGCCAGTCAACTGTGGGAATCTCATACAGATATGGAGTCAATTATCCTTTTAATCCAGCAGCTTTTTTGCTGTCAGGAAGATCAATGCTACAAGCTGCCTTTCAAACCTTATTCTAACTTCTTGCTAATATCACTAATTCTACTTTTGTAACTGCTTCTTAAAGTTGCAGTAGGTCCCTTTCCTCTCCCTTCAACAAATATGTATTAAGCACATACTGTGTTATGTGCCAGACCATTCTGGCTCTGTGGATACCTCCCATCAGTGGATTCACAGTCTAGAGGGAGAAACTAGTACAGGCACAGAGACTTACAGATTACAAGACTGTGTCAGCCACGTGTGATGGAGGTATGCAGAAGTGGCTGTCAGAGCACAGGGCAGGACCATCTAATTCAAATATGGGTGAGGGGGAGGCTTCCTGGAGCAGAGATCTTGAAGCTAAGCCTTCATAGTTAATAGGAATTTGTCTGGTGGAGAAGAGGTTAAAGAGTTCCACACAAAACCTGTGACTTGAACAAAGACTGAAAGTGAGAGAAAACATAGGGTATTTTGAGGGCCTGCAAGTAGTTTGGTGTGGCCAGAGCTCAAGTTCAATATGGAAAGTAGAAGATGATGCTAGAGAATGGCAAAAATGGACAAGGCAAGAAACAACAATTGTTGGAGAGGATGTGGAGAAAGGGGATCCCTCCTACATTGTTGGTGGGAATGCAAGTTGGTACAGCCACTCTGGAAAACAGTGTGGAGGTCCCTTAAAAAGTGAGCTACCCTATGATCCAGCAATTGCACTACTGGGTATTTATCTCAAAGACACAGACATAGTGAAGAGAAGGGCCATATGCACCTCAATGTTCATAGAAGCATTGTCCACAATAGCTAAATTGTGGAAGAAGCCGAGATGCCCTTCAACAGATGACTGGATTAAGAAGATGTGGTCCATATATACAATGGAATATTACTCAGCTATCAGAAAGAATGATTATACAACATTTGCAGCAACATGGACGGCACTGGAGGAGATAATACTAAGTGAAATAAGTCAAGCAGAGAAAGACAATTATCATATGGTTTCTCTCATCTATGGAACATAAGAACTAGGAAGATCTGTAGGAGAAGAAAGGGATAAAGAAAGGGGGGTAATCAGAAGGGGGAATGAAGCATGAGAGACTATGGACTCTGAGGAACAAACTGAGGGCTTCAGAGGGGAGGGGGGTGGGGGAATGGGATAGACTGGTGATGGGTAGTAAGGAGGGCACGTATTGCATGGTGCACTGGGTGTTATACGCAGCTATAGGATCATGGAATCTTTACATCAGAAACCAGGGATGTACTGTATGGTGACTAACATAATATAATAAAAAATATTATAATAAAAAAAATAATAATAGAATCCCAAAACTGAGGGTTTTAGAGGGGAGAGGGCTGGGGGATGGGTTAGCCTGGTGATGGGTATTAAGGAGGGCACGTATTGCATGGAGCATTGGGTGTTATATGCAAACAATGAATCATGGAACACTACATCAAACACTAAGGATGTACTGTATGGTGACTAACATAACATAATAAAAAATTAAATAAAAAAATTAAATTATCAAAAAAAAGAAGAAGATGATGCTAGAAAGACGTAAATGTACCAGGTTATAAAGGATCTTGCAGGCCGTGCTGTGGGAGTCTGGATGAGGTGGATCTGGAGGCGTTGTGGTTTCTCACCTGGGCCACTGGTGGATGGTGAGGACATGGAGAACAGTGTAGGAGGAGTAGCTTTGGAAGAATAAGAATAGTGCTTTTATGTTTGGACTTACTGAGTGCAGATATGCCTTGGAGGTAATTGCATAACGAGTCTGGAGATCGAAAGAGAAGGCTTTCAGGGTAATGGATTTGAGAGTTATCAGTATATAGGTTGAACCAGGAGGAGGAATAAGCCCACGTCAGGAGACTGTACGGAATGAGAAGAGAGCAAGCTAAGGCTGAAACGCAAAGGAATGGATCTGTGAAGGAGGAGAATTTTGCGAAAGAGAATGAGAAGAAACAGAGTGTTATGAAAGGGACGAAGAAAATCTTGCGTCACGAGGCCAAGGAAAAAGGAAGTTTCAAGAAGAAAGGATTGGGTTGACAATTTCAAATACCACGGGAAGGACAAGGCAATTAAGGCATGAGTTAATCAACAAGGAGATCATCACTATTGCCGAAAATGTCACTCAGCAGCAGAGAGAATAATGGCTGTTACCATGTCTGAGCATCTGCTTGATGCGTCAGGCATTGTCCTGGACACATCACATATGTCACCACCTTTACAGCGCACAGCAGCAGTTTAGGGATGAGGTCCCCAGCCTTGGAGAGATTGAGTGACTTGCCCAAAGTGAAGCCGCTCGCCAGTGCCTGTCATGTGGAAATGATTTCAAAGGCTCTTGAACACAATGTCTTGAGAGAACAGAAGTCATAAAAGAAGATACGTGACCCAGCAGGGCTTTTGCCCAGGCTGTGTCCTTTTTTTTCCTTTTTTTTCCTTTTTTTTTTTTTTTTACCTCTGCTCTTTCACCAACTGATGAGGTAAATTATATTTGGCGATAATCAGATTCTCTCTTATACCTTAACATGTTAAACCAAGAGGATAAATGTATTCTAATGGAATTGACATTATTCATATCAGTAAGGGAGACAGTCCAAACACTGAATGATCAGTAAGGCACGGGCAGTGACCAATCCAAAGAATGCCTCCCTCTCCACAGGAGCCGGTCCGAGAAGCTCCCCGTTTTACCTTTCAGTTGCTGGGTAGTGGGGACTTATGGGAAGAGGGGGTAGGGGCGTGGAGCAATAGTTATTGGTAGTCAGCGTGGAGGTATGTCAATGTTTTAACAACCAGTGTGGCCATCCCATGTGTACTAACTTCCTGTAATCTGGATATCGGTTTTATACAGTGCTAATTTATACAGTCAAAACATGGGGGGAAAGCATGTTATGTTTTAACTCTATAACTTACCCAAAATAGGAGAAATTGTTTGTTTTTAAAGCAGGGATTACTTTCCTATGGTGTTTACCTGGTAAAGTGATGGCTATCATCAGTGAGTGAGAGACAGCAGAAGCCCTCGCGGGGCCACGTGTGCATAGGGAATTGCTGACGTATACTTCTACTTTGCACTGATAAACTCCTGCTTCTTCCTCGCTGGCATCATGGATTAGGAGTTGAGAACGAAATAAAGACTGGAAAACCTTTGTCTTCTTTTGGAACTGAGATAGGAAATCCCCCCACTCAATAGTGCCATTATGGGTGATTCGAACAAGTGGATGAAAGACTTGAGATCTTGCCGGCTGGAACTGCCACGTCACGGCGAGCAGCACCCCGAGGCTGGTGTAGTCAGCCTCTGCCACGCAGGACAGGCCAAAGGTCTTGGCTAATTCCACTTGGGGTTGACGGCTCATCAGCTTAACCCGTAAGCTGGACTCTGTGGGCAGAAATAAATGGGAAACGCCATGGTCAATGTGTTTATCAAATCCAAGTTTTCCTACTCACCACCTCTTCACATGGAACTGTGCATTCAGACGTTGGGAGCATCAGCTCTTTGGGGCTCAAAGTTGACTCACAGTACAGTCTGTCCTGAATGCTGTCCTCAATTTTCCTAAGTTGATCCTCTTCTAAGAGCGTTCCCAGCAGTGACAACAAACAGGCAGTGTTTCTCCAGCCTGCTGCTTAGACAGCTGCTCCTGAGTGGGTGGAGTGCTCCGCCCCCCATCTCCCCCCCAACGGGTGGCTGCCCTCCCCTTATTTCCACTCATGGGCTCTGCGTTCCTCCTTTGCACAGGCTTGAAGAGACCGTGCAAGCCCAGGGCTGCAGCGACAGAAGCCTGGATGTATGAGGCTCAGGTCCAGCGGGCACAGGTCCTCTACAGGTCTACTCCCGTTCATAGGCTTTTGTGTTCAGCTTTGACTAACAACCGACAAGTGGCAGCCTACAGAGGATCCTTACAGAGATGAGTCAACTTTAGAGATTAGTGGACAGACATGGCAGCCAGAGACTACGCTCTGTGTCCTGGGCTGTACGCGCCACAATGAGGGGTTTCGGGATGACACATCACCAAATTCCACCGCATCTCACTGCCAAGGAAGGTACCGCGGATACATGTAAGTTTAGAACAGGAGTTCTTTGACACTTACGAAGAGACTGGACAGTGACTGCCAACTTCTGAGTCCAGCTCCGACCTCTGGCCTGGTTCCAGGCACCCTCAGACACTCTGCACTCGTACACGCCACTGTCTGTGCTGCTGGTGGAGCTGATCTCCAGCTGGAAGGTGGCCCAGTCCATTTTCTGCAGCCTCGTGGGGCTCTGGTTATGGAGTTCCTCGGAGGGAGTGCCCAGGCGCACGGTACCGTCCTGCTGCACGCCAGCCACAAACTCCGGCTGCGTCTGTCCTCGTGGGAGGCGCCAAAATTCCACGGACAGGAGACTCTCAGCCCCATTGGCCTTGCAGAGGAGGGTTAATGCCTCTCCTTCCCACACTGCTTGCTGCTTGTTCGTGGTAGATAAGACCACATTTCTTGCTGTGGATTACAGATTTGAGAGGGGGAAAAAAAAGGATTTCAAGTAAATGAAAATTTTTCTAAAACACGGTGAAATCTCTTTAATTAGGCCTCGACTAGTTTGTGACAAATCAGATCAGGCTGTTGACTGCTGTTACCACCCCCGGAAAAGAGATTTGCAAAACACTTAAATAGTGGGAACAAGACAGCAGAAAAAAAATCAGGAGAACTTATTTACACTTAAACAATTTATAATTTGCCGTTCTTTTTAGTGATTTGTTAAATCAGTCCTTCATTAAGCACATCGAGTTGGGAAAACATCTGGTAATATTTTGTTAGATTAATTAGGGTGGGTGTGTGAGCCTGGAAGTAATGAAGCTATGTTTATTTAAATTTTTAGTTTTTTGGAATTTTATCTTTCACAGATCAAAATGATATTCCTCTCCCTACTTATCTTTCCCTAATTAGTATGTGTTTTGAACAGGAAAGGAGTATTGGTAATTAGATTTCTGTGCAAAAACTACCATTAGGGGTGCCCGGCTGGCTCAGTCCATAGAGCATGAGACCCTTGATCTCAGGGTCATGAGTTCGAGCCCCACGTTGGTTGTAGAGTTTATTTAAAAAAAAAAAAACAACAACACAAACAAAATACCACCATTAAAAACAATTACTTGGGGGATAATACACTCATAGATAGATTTCTCTTTTTCAAATCACATATTCTCATATATATACCATTGGTTGAAGGGAGATCCTTCTTATACCTGAACTATAATGTTAAACTACAAAATACAAATCTGGCTCCCAGATGGGACATTCAAGATATGCAGAAATGCAAACATTCATTCAACAGGTACTTCCTGTGCAAGGCTTTGTCCTGGGTGCTTTGTGGGCAAAGCAAAGACACCTCGGTAGCTCATGTATCTCAGGTTTAAGGCCAAGGTCCTGGGCCATCAGAATTATGTTGGGCGACAGTTATCCTCCCTGACCCTCGATTTTCTTTCCTGTATATACGAATGTAATAATAGCATCTATGTTATTGCGCTGTTGGGACGACTATAAGTGGTACATGCCAAAGGGCTTAGCCTGGCTGGCCAGGGAGAGTACTCAGTAAAGGGGAGCTATTAGCATTGGTCGTAATGACAGGCACTTAGTGAAAGTGAGGTAGTTCAAAGCCAAAAGAGAGAAAACAAAATAGAATGGGATGAGAAATCTAAATAGGATCTAAATGAATTGGCAAATTGTTCCTCCCTGCTAAGGAAGGAGTTCCGTTTTCTCCTGCCCTATGTATATCTGTATGTAAGTTACAAAGGCAGATGAAGGTCGATGTCCACAATAAGTTTAATACATGTCTTGAGGGGCGCCTGGGTGGTTCAGTGGGTTAAGCATCTGCCTTCGGCTCAGGTCATGATTTCAGCGCCCTGGGATCAAGCCCCACATCGGGCTCCCTGTTCAGGGGGGAGTTTGCTTCTCCCTCTCCCTCTGCAGCTCCCCCTGCTTGTGCTCTCTCTCTCTCTGTCAAATAAATAAATACCATCTTTTTAAAAAATACATGTATTTAATATTTTAATACATTTAATACTATTAAATAATTAAATGATTGTTATTAAGTAATTAAACAATTATTATTTAAATAATATTTAATAGTCTATATCTATATCTATCTAGATGCAAACCTGCTTCCAGATTTTGGGTAGTGGAGGCAGGATTATACTTGACGTTCTTTTTGGTTTTTTTTTGTTTTTTTTTTCTTTAAGATTTTTATTTATTTATGCGACAGAGAGACAGCCAGAGAGAGAGGGAACACAGCAGGGGAGTGAGAGAGGAAGAAGCAGGTTCCCAGCGGAGGAGCCCGATGTGGGACTCGATCCCGGAACGCCAGGATCACGCCCTGAGCCGAAGGCAGACGCTTAACGACTGCGCTATCCAGGCGCCCCTTGACGTTCTTTTTGAGTTAAAAATTGACTCATAACTGATGTTTAGAAAATAAAGAGGAAATTATTACTCATAATCTCACTACTTGAATATAACCATTATGGTTAGTTTCAACTAACATCATTTTTTTTTATGATTTTTTATTATATGTTAGTCACCATACAGTACATCCCCGGTTTCCGATGTAAAGCTTGATGATTCATTAGTTGCGTATAACACCCAGTGCACCATGCAATACGTGCCCTCCTTACTACCCATCACCAGTCTATCCCATTCCCCCACCCCCCTCCCCTCTGAGGCCCTCAGTCTGTTTCTCAGAGTCCTCAACTAACATCATTTTTTTAAAAGAAAAACATGAGGTTTCCTTGTTCATTACAGTCATTACTGCCTCTTGATAAGAAGTAATAATCTTATCAAGTGTGTGTAAGTTACACATTCACAGTGGTAGTGAGTACCCCCTTGTGTTTGAAATATTCATCAAATATGAATTTCATGATAAAACTCTGTTCATACTTTGGTTTGACTTTCAAAACTGAATGCTCAACAGGATCCTTAATAACTTTGCTAATAACTTTTTCTGTTTCCACATATCAGGCCCTGTTTGGACTCCAGTCTACACAAAGAAATGTTTTTAGCTTTAGAAGACCATCCTACTGATAGGCTTACAATCTGTGTGCCACAAAGCACACCTTCAGATCTCTTTGGCATAGATTCCCACATGCTGAATTTAAGAAAGGTTTACAAATATGTTTCAGCAGAGACTGAGATGAATGAAGCAGAGATTTAGCTACGTGTAAATATGTAAACCCGCCTACACAGTTCTTCCTGAATCCTAGAAAGTTAGACCAAATGTTTAGTGTGAAAACTAACACCAACACACTTCCTGGCGTGCCACTCTAGGCCAAAGCTGGTGTGCCTTCGTTGCTAGCAAATGGGGCGACAGAGAAGAGCGTGAAAGGGAAATTTATCTATCTTTGGAGATGCCGCCAATGAGAAGGTGAAACAAGGGTATCTCTATTTTTAGTTGGGTTTTGTTCTGTGCTCTTGGGCAGTTAATCTTTCTAGACTTTGAATATAATACCTAGCCCAGAGCATCCTAATATTAGTTGTAGGTTTGTCTGTTTTCTCTTCACACAAAAAGCACTGAGTGGTCAACCAAGTTGAAGGTCATCCAACCTTCATAAACTTGAAACGAGAGCTGAGTGGCCTTCCCCATTCGTGCCTATGATACTCAGACCCGTTTGGACAGGCATATCACGTTACAGCAAAATGCAGGGAATAGAGTCTGCCTGCTACCATTTACCTCTTCATTTCTTATTCTGAGTCATCCTTGGATGCAGAATTAAGACCTACTATCATTCTCTGTGTGGGTTAAGATAATAGAGGATGGACAAAGGCATCTGAAAGATGTTTAGGGGGCGGGGGGCATAATGTAGGTGTTTGATCCCCAGGAAGGAGGCTAAGTGTCATTCTTTCCTCTTAACATACTCATATCACACAGATAACAAAGAGAAGACAGAGAGTTTCATTAATACAGGCATTTTCCGCTCAGAAAAAAAACCCAATGTACAGAAATGAAGACTGATCGCAAATAGCATCAACGAATCGAAGACAGCAAGAAGGGACTTCAGGACAATCTAATTGTATGTCATTATTTTATATGTGAGGAAGCTGAGATTTAAAGAAGTTAAGGGTTGTGTCTGTGGTCACAGCCCATTTAAAGGCCCAGAAATAAGACTTAAGTCTTCAGCTAGTTTGGTTGCTTTTCTTTCTTCCACCTCAAAGCGATCTGACTGACACCCGACTCTTCGGGGGGAGGCCACTGTGTCCATGGATGCATCCTGGACTCACAAAGGAGGGAAGCAGAGAGCAGCCCTGGCATGTCTGGTTCTGACTTCACGTACCTGCTGGCGTTCTCAGATGCACATGGCGGTCGGGTGACTGCTTGCGCTGAAGCACCTGCCAGGAGCCCATCGGAGCTCTCGCCATCTCTGCCACGGCACATCTGTAGACGCCTTCATCCTCGGGGCCCGCAGAGAAGATCTTGAGAGCAAAAGCCTTGGGGCTGAACTTTGAAACCTGGAGCTGTCCCTGACTTGCTCTCTCTTTGTAGTCTCCTTTCAGGTCCAGAACACCCCCGGCGTCGATGCGGGCTATCTCATTACCATTGAAGAACCAAACACCCTGAAGCTGTGGGTCCCGGCCACCGCCTCCGACCAGGCAGACCAGTTCTAAGGATTTCCCTGCAGTAAATGTGCTCTCAGCTGAAATGTTGACTTGAAAATCTCTCACTAGGAAACAAAAGCAACGCAGGTATTTAGAGAAGCCACAGCATCTGTCCTTTTGGGACCACAGAGAGATAATACCCCTGTAAGGATAGTATGGGGATTGAATTTCATGTGGGAGTTGAGCTCTGAGGAGTAGGTCAGCCAAAGAAATGCCTAGAATCAAAAATGTCCTGGACTATTCCTTCAATCATTCAGAAAGAACAGCATACATAGTTTTCTGAATGCAATCCCGTTAAGCAAGACGTATGCATAGGAGTATAAAGTATACAGTAATGTATCTTTTTTGAATAAAAAATATTTTATAATATGTTGAACTACTGTAAATTGTGATTTCTTTGCTCTCTTTTTTTTGGCTAAGAACATCCGGTGGAATTTTCCTAAGTTAAAGCACATGTGATGTGATGTATGGCAAGTCCACAGCTAACATAATACCTAACAATGAAAAGCTGGAAGTTTTTCCTCTAAGATCAGGAAAAGACAAAGAGGTCCACTCTCACCACTTCTATCTGACATAGTACTGGAAGCCTTAGCCAGAGCAATTAGTCAGGAAAATAAATAAATAAATAAAGGGCATTCAAGCCAGAAGAATGAAGTAAAATCATCTGTTTGCAGATGACGTGATCTTATATATAGAAACCCCAAAAGACTCCACCAAAAAACTGTTAAAATTAATGATTTCAGTAAAGTTGCAGGACACAAAATCAACATACACAAAAAAATCAGTTCCATTTCTATACGCTAGCAACACGGTACTGGAAAAAGACATTAAGAAAACAATTTCCACAGATGGCCAATAAACACATGAAAAGATGTTCAACACCGCTCATCATCAGGGAAATGCAAATCAAAGCCATGATGAGATACCACTTCGCACCTGTCAGAACAGCTATTCTCAAAAAGACAAGAAATACCAAGTGTTGGAGAGGATGTGGCAACAGGGCAACACTTTTACACCACTAGTAAGAATGTAAATTGGTGCAGCCAATATTGAAAAGAGTATAGAGATTTCTCAGAAAATTAAAAATAGGGCGCCTGAGTGGCTCAGTAGGTTAGATGGCCAACTCTTGGTTTCGACTCAGGTCTGATCTCAGGTTCGTGAGATGGAGCCCTGCATCAGGCTCTGTGTGCAGCGCGAAGTCTGCTTGTCCCTCTCTCTCCCCTTCTGCTCCTCTCCATGAGTTCTCTCTCCCTCTCTCTCATCCAAATAAATAAATAAAATCTTTTTTAAAAAAACTAAACTAAAAATAGGATTACCATATGATCCAGCTATTCCACTTCTGGGCATTTATTCAAAGAACATAAAAGCACCAAGAAGATACATGCACCCCTATGTTCACTGCAACCTTATTTGTAATAGTCGACATATGGAAACCACCTAAGTGTCCATCGATGGATGAAGGGATAAAGAAAATGTGGTATACACACACACACAAAGGAATACTACTTAGCCATAAAAAGAAGGAAATCTTGCCGTTTGCAACACCATGGATGGACCTCGAAGGTATTACTCTAAGTGAATTAAATCAGGCAGAGAAAGACAAATACCATAGGATTTCACTTATATGTGGATTCTAAAAACCAAAACAAATGAACAAACAAAACAAAACAAAAATAAACTCATAGAGACAGAGGACAGATTTGTGGTTCCCAGAGGGGAAGGGTGTTGGGGACTAGGCGAAATGGGTGAAGGGGCTTGACTGTATAGTGATGGATTGTAACTGGACTTATGGTGCTGATCACTTGTAATGTATATAAGTATCAAATTATAGTGTTGCACACCTGAAACTTACATAATGTTGTATGCTAATTTTATCTCAGTAAAAAAATTCATTTGCAATAATGTCAAAAAGAAGAAAATACTTAGGAATAAATTTAACCAAGGAGGTGAAAGACATGTGCACTGAAAACTGTAAAATATTAATGAAAGAAATTAAAGATACAAATAAATGGAAATATATCCTGTGCTCATGGGTTGGGAGAACTAATAACATGTGTTGGCAGAGGATGTGGAGAAATGGATCAGGAGGACATGCACTATTAATGGGAAGGTAACAAATGGTGTGGAGGTTTCTCAAAAATTAAAAGTAGAACTACCATATAATCCAGTGATCCTGCTTCTGGGTATATATCCAAAGGACAATGAAATCAGGATCTCAAAGACATATCTGCATTCCCATATTTATTATTAATGATAGCAAAGATATGGACACAACCTAAGAGTCCACTGATGGATAGATGAATGAAGAGAATATATATATATATATATATATATATATATATATATATACACACACACACACACACTGAAATATTATTCAGCCATGAGAGAAAAGGAAATCCTGCTATTTTCAACAACATGGATCACCCTTGAGGACATTAGGCTAAGTGAAAGAAGCCAGACACAGAAAGACAGATACTGCAGGAACTCACTTATATGTGGCATCTAAGACTGCTGAGCTCATAAAAGCAGAGAGTAGAATGGTGGTTGCCAGGATCTGGGGAAGGGGGCACGGGGGAGATATTGATCAAAGGGTACAGAGTTTCCCTTATACAAGACAAGTTCTATAGATCTAATGTATAGCATGGCAACTGCAGTTAATGATACTGTGTTGCATACTTGAAATTTGCTGAGAATAGAGATCTTAAATGTTCTCACCATACACACATGCACACACCCACTACACACAAAAAATAATGATGTGAGATGATGGATATGTTAATTAGCTTGATTGTGGTAATATGTGTATCAAAACATGTACACCTTAAATATACACAATTTTTGTCAAAATAAATAAGTAAAAATAAATAAAGACTGTTTTACATAAAAAATTGTTCTCAAAGAGAAAAAAAAAAAACACATGCGATGTGACCTCACAGAACTCACTGAGTATAATGTGGACACTTAACATGTCCAACAGGACAATTTTTTAATGAAATAGAATAACACTCTTCCTAAAACAACAACAACAACAAATAATAATATTAGGGGCGCCTGTGTGGCTCAGTCAGTTAAGCATCTGCCTTTGGCTCAGGTCATGATCTTGGGTCCTGGGATCGAGCCCCGCATCAGGCTCTCTGTTCAGTGGGGAGTCTGCTTCTCCTTCTCCCTCTACCTGCTGCTTCCCCTGCTTGTGCTCTCTCTCTCTGTCAAATAAATAAATAAAATACTGAAAGAGAAAGAAAGAAAGAAAGAAAGAAAGAAAGAAAGAAAGAAAGAAAGAAAGGAAGAAAGAAAAAATCTTCAGTGATCTACCATTGGATCCCTGCTTTTAGCATGAATATGTGTGGTTTTCAAAACCTCTTCCTACAGGACCATTGCTTATGTAGAGAAAACAGGAATAACACCGAGGCTTCCGCTTGCTTTGATGAAAATGCCAATGGATCGTGAAGAGTAACACCATCCCAAGCAGGAAATGGGGTCAGGTGGAAGGAAATACTGGCAGTGACTAAGACAAGGCTCCATGTTGGAAACTGGAGCTACCCTGAGGCCCAGATGTCTGTGGTGTGGAGGCTTTGGAGAGACACACCTGCTTCGAGTACCAGCTCCACCTCTCACCAGCATTTTGCATGTCTGAGGCTCAGGTTCCTTGTTTTAAAAATGGGGAGTCGACCACTTGCCCCATAGGGTGAGGACTAAATGAGGTCAGATAGAGAAAGTCGGTAATGTAGATAAAGTGCTTACACAGGGCTTGGCAAGGATGGCAGCAAAACCATTTTCATGCAGGACTTGTGGAATCTGTCTAACCATTCTAACCATTCAACAGATCTTATCCCATAGAAAACCTGCCGTGGACAGACCCTAAATCATATGTCCCTCCTCTTATTTATGCTTCCCAGATGCCAAAACCAAAGAGTATTCAAACTTTCTAAATGGTTTTTTTAGACCCGCCAAAAGATTAGAAAAAAGCCAAAAAGATATCCCATAAATACCCACCATCCACATACTTACGAATTTCTTGAGAAGATCATTACCTGTTGGTCGGATCCTCAGAGCTGTTTGAGCTGTCTGCTTTCTCGTGATTAAAGTCCAGGTTTCATCTGGATCCTGAATCCATTCAGTTGCCTCACAGAACAGCTGGCCTTGATCTGAGGGCTGGAGGCTCCCTATGGACAGCCTGAAGGTGCTGACCCCAAGCTTGCCGAGCTGGACGTCACCAGCCGCAAACCTCTCTGTATATGAGGGCCCAGGGATCAACGTGAAATCTTTGGAGAGGGAAATAATCTTGGTAGTTTGGTTTCTTCCTCCATCCTGCATCAGGTACCAGGTGACAGAGAGGTGGGTGTGCTGAGCTGTGGCTTTGGAGGCTTCACAGGTAAGTTCTAATGATTCACCTTCCTCCTTACCGAGAGTCTGGGAACCCATGGTGGCAGAGAGGGTATCTGGAATAACTGGAAGCAAAGGCATAATGATAACCGACTGGCCCAGTAACCTGTCAGACAAGCCTGCTTGAATGAAGATGGGGCCCTGACCCACCATCCGTAAAGCACATACTTCGAGTTGCTTTTCCACCAGCCCTATGCTTTCCCTATTGCCAAGGGGAACATTGGCATCTGTATACATAGTCTGTGGAACTTGGCAAAACTAATGGCTCAGTGATGTATTGACCCTGACTTTACGTTTTTAGCATAGGCTGTGACCAATTTAGCTACTCAGACACAGAGTATTTAAAAGGGAAGAGCGCTGGGAGCTAGAAGACCTAGATTCTGATCCTAAATCTGTCCCTGTTTGACTACAGGAATTGGAGCAAGTCACTTCACTTCCTTATGCCTTAACCTGCTTCTTTGTAAAGTTCTGAAATAATCTCTTGTAATCATTCAGAGCCAAAACGCAACCCTTACCAAAGTTTTGGTAACCATCCTACTACCCTATCATTGTGTTCTTCCTCAGAGGAAATCACACAGCCTAAGTTTATGGGAAAACAACACTTAGATTCAATCCACGAAGATTTATTGAGCAACTACTCAGGGCTAGTCACTGTGCTGGGGGCTGAGATAAGTATTCTCCTGGAGCTCGAGGTGAGGAAGGAGTCCTTTAAGTAGCCAAATACCACATACCCTGGGTGAGCGCTAATAATAGTGATGTGAATAGAACATCAAGAGGAAACAAAGACGGGAAAACTGCCTGAGACAGTCAGGACAGACTTCACAGGAGGTAAGACCTAAACTGGGTCCCCAGGTATACGTGGAAGTTGGCTAGACTGAAAAAGGGGTGCTAAGATATTCTAGGCAAAGGAGCAAAATGGTAATTGAAAGGACTGTGAAGCTCTCTCTATGTAAATATGCTAGGGATTAGTAGTTTGGGAATATTCATTTCCAAGTGAATGTCTTGCCACTTGACCATATTAACAAGGGTTCTCTTCGCAAGTTAATGTCCTGCCTCCAAGAAGAGACATGACGTGGGGAGAACTCTCAGAGTTTTGTTGGATGCTGTTGCTACGATCACCCTGTGGCTAGCTGCGGACAAGGCCTTCGGAAGACCACCCGCTTTCTAATTCTTGGCAGCAAAGTTGACTGGAAGGATAAACTGAGAGTTTTAAAGAAGGAGAGATACCGATTTGTGACCCATCTGCAAAATATCCAGAGGGCTTCGAGGGCTCTCTTGCCAAAGCAAGGAGGACATGACGCGAAGCCATGTCACCTGCCAAGGCACTGTGATGGCGGGGCTCTGGCTTCTGGGGGGCTGGCCGGCACAAGAGGGCCCACGGCTTACCAATTAGCCTAGTCTTCGCGCTGTAATTGCCGTAGTATCTTTCGTCCGTGTTCGGCGTGTGACACTCATACTCGCCGGAATCCTTCGGCTGCAGCTCTGAGATGTGCAGGAAGACCGAGTTGCCCCGGACCCTCTCCACGTAGATCCCCCCGCTTCGCACACGCTGCGCGTACACCGCGTAAGAGAAGGCGGCATCCCTGGTGCTCACGATCTGGACTTCTTGGGTCGGGGCTTTGGGCAGGTACACAGACCACTGGAAATGCTGCTCAGCGGGTCCCTGGTGGCCAGTGACATTGCAGCCAATGCTGACGGGGTAGCCTGCCGCCCGAAACAGCGGTCCTTTCTGGACGGTTACTTCTCTCTGGCCAAGGCTGAGCTTAGCTTGCAAGGAGGAGAAAGAAAGGAGAATAAAAATAGATTAGGGCTCCAGTCCCCCGTGTGCCACCTTATTGCAGTGCCCTGTATTAGAGTTCTAGTAAATGAGATCACAGGTTATTAGCTATAATCAACTCAAATGTTCATACGTCTCCTTCGGGCTGAGGAGCAGGGTAATGGCTTGATGAGTTCGCTCTTCTCTCACAACTTCAACTTCCATAGCAATTCCTACTCACTTAAAAAAAAAGGTTAGTTTCAACAGTATTATAATTACTATAACTGGCAACACTTAGCGCCCAGTGCTCTCTAAGGCCCCTTATTTAAAGTCAATACGATGCACGATAATTCACCTTTTACGTTATTTTATGGGAAAATTCAGCAAATTCGTTCTTCAGGCTCTCATTCCCGGGTACCTGTTGGGCTGTTCTCTCTGAGATTGCTGGAGAGGGGGAATCTAACCGCCACACTTTCTCTGTCTCGCTAGTTGGTTGGAACTATTTGTAACTCCTGGCCAGGTCTGATGCAGGACTAGCTAAAATTAGCAGCTGAAAAGGCAGCAGCACTTCCTCTCTATACTGTGGAGGGTTTTTTTGTTTTGTCATTTTTTAAAGAGCCACTACAGCTTTATTGAAAACTTCATAAAAGACAGCCTGTCGAGTCCGCCAGGATCTGGGCTCAAAGTCACTTTGGTTCTTCTGTGACCCAAAGTGTTCAGTTGGGGCGACTATGGAGTGTTTCCTGTTGAGATACATCTCAGGTATTCGGTTTGAAGGAGAAAACATTCTCAAATGGCAACATTTTCTTTGACGTGCCCGTGTTCAAAATCAAGCATTTGCAGAAATGAAAAATGCATGTGTTTATGGATTAGGCTAATATAAAAGGCTAGTTTGTTGTCACAGAAAGAACAAAGAGCAAATGACAGAGATGCCCAAGGGTGTGCCCGATCTTTCACTAGGGGCCTGGGGCCCAGTGGAAGGAGAAGAGGAGGGGAAAGACATCAGAAGAGTCCCATGGGGAGCAGTTGCTGGTGTTGTGGAATGAACAGAATAGAGCTCAGAAGAAGATATGGAGGAGGGCACCTGGTGGCTCAGTCGTCAAGCACCTGCCTTCGGCTCAGATCATATTCCCGGGGTCCTGGGAACGAGCGGAACCAAAAGACTTGTTTAGGAATTAGGGAGCGATAAACTGGATTAGGGGAAGGGTTACATGAAGATTAATAGAAGGGGGTAAGGCTGGACAGGAATTTGGGGCCCAAATCATGAAGGTCTTGACTATCACTTCTAAAAGTTTGGACTTGACTGTTTAGGTGATGGGGAATCCACTGGAAGTGTTGGGAAGGTCTCAGGAAAATTAATCTGACAGCTGTGTAGGATGACGGAAGTTAGAAATAAACATTAGGAAATCATGGTAGCCCAGGAGAGAAGTGGTGACCGCAATAGGAATGCAAAGAAAGAGACTATAAGAGCCACGGTGGAGATAAAATCTAGAGAGTTTTTCAGTGTCTTGGATGCTTGGAGGTTAAGGGGTTGATGGAGGGATGGAAGGCAAGAAGAAATAAAAATGATGGTAGGTTTTATGAGGTCGACTGAGAGAATGATGATTCTGTTAATAGAAATAAGGGTATCATGGAGCACCTGGGTGGCTCAATGAGTTAAGCGTCTGACTCTTGCTTTCAGCTCAGGTCATGATCTCAGGGTTGTGAGATCAAGCCCTGCATCGAGCTCCATGCTCAGCACAGAGTCTGCTTGGGATTCTCTCTCTCCCTCTTCCACTGCCCCCCACCCTGCTCTCTAAATAAATAAGTAAATAAATCCTTAAAAAATAGAAATAAGGGTATCTGGAAGAGACTGTTGTGTTGAAGGGTAAGGGAGGAGAAAATTCTGTTTGATTTTGAAAATGCTAAATTTAAATACCATAAATTAAACAGGAAGGATATCCAGCAAACATTGGGAAATAATATTTAAGTGTATATATATATATTTGTACTTTGAAGTCTATTCAACCCTTTGAAAATCTTTGTAATCTAATCCTTTTAAGAAGTCTGTGATATTCGCACATTTAGCAATGACAAGCTTGTACCTGGTTGAGCCTGACTCGAACCTAGATTTGCAAATATGAAATCCCTGGCTGTCTCTATTGCTTCTCACTGCGTCCTGTGAATGCCTGTTCATAACCACGGAAGGTTCTGGGCCATGGGAGCAGATTAGGTTGGTTACAGTACTGGGCAGTGTTAGGGAACACGAGGAAGAGGGCTAAAGAGAGGTAGCTAGAGAGTCCTTCTATTTAGGGGACAGGGCGAGGAACACGCCCACAGAAGGAAGAGCCAGGGAGGTAGGAGAGCAGCCAGGACAGAGTAGCTTGGAAACCAAAGGAGGAAAAATGCTCCGCAAAAGGGCTCGTCTGCGGCTCCTGGGTGGCTCAGTCGGTTAAGTGTCTGCCTTCGGCTCAGGTCATGATTCCAAGGTCCAGAGATCAAGCCCTGCACTGGGCTCCTTGCTCCTCGAGGAGCCTGCTTCTTCCTCTCCTTCCCCCTGCTTGTGCTCTCTCTCTCTCTCTGTCAAATAGATAAATAAATAATCTTAAAAAAAAAAAAGGCCTTGTCTGCTTGCTGAATGCTGCTGTGAGGGTAAGGACCCTAATGTCAGGGGACAGTCCTTTTAGTTTGACGAGGACGAGATCAGCGGAGATCTTTGTAAAGGAGATTTCAATACAGCAGAGGCCGAGGATTTCAAGGATCAGAAGTGACTACAGGGAGTGGAAACTACTTCAAGAAGTTTTGCGGAGCCGGGAAACAGGAGAATAGGGTGGCAGCTGACAAGAGTAGCTGAAAGGGGAGAGGCAGGGAGGGCCGGCTGGACATGCTTAAGAGCAGAGGAGCTGCAGAGGGGAGTGATGGATGACGCCAGAGAGGGTCATGAATGAAGGAAGGTCCTAGTAGAGGCGTGAGGTCACTAACATGAGTGGGAAGGTACTGCTTTCCCAGAAAAGTGAAGCAAAAGCGTGGAAATTTCATACGTATTTTTAATGTGGAAAGGAATGGCTGACAGAGGTCAACTCAAATGGCTATGCACTGGGACCATACGCTGAAGCATCTCTTATAAAGACAATCTCGGTGGGAGTTGTTGCACCTATTTCTCCTCCTCCTCGGGAGTAAAATACTTCAGAGGACTGTTCTGTTGTTTTCTAACAGACAGAGGGTTAGAACCCTCTGCATAGCAGCTCAAATTCTCACTGACTGATGGACACACCGTACTGGGGCCACACTTTTGAAACCCAAACAATTCTCTGATGATACTGGCTTTTCTTCAGAAAGATCACTGGGATTGCCGAATTTACCACTACAGTATTATTTAAATGGAAGCTGTTAAGTTGGATTGTATAAAATGGCCCGTAACTAACCATTTTTTAAAAAGATTTATTTATTTTGACAGAGAGAGAGAGAGAGAGCACAAGCAGGGGCAGTGAAAGAGGGAGAAGCAGGCTTCCCACTGAGCAGGGAGCCCAACGTAGGGCTCGATCCCAGGACCCTGGGATCAGGACCTGAGCCGAAGGCAGATGTTTAACAACTGAGCCACCCAGGCGCCCCTAACTGACTATTTTTGATACACAAAAACAGCAACTTCAAATGATTCCACCTTATACAAGACCTACCTGGAGAATAGCAAACACAACAAGCAATATCTTTCTTTACACGTACAAAACCCCCATGCCCTTGAAGGCAGAAAGAACTTCCAACCAAAATATTTGCTTCTATGAATACAGTCTCAGTAAGGTTGAAGAAAAAATGGGTCCCTCCGTAGCACCCTCCCACATGAATGGTTTTTATATGTAGGGCAGCTAGTCAGGGTGAGGGGTGGCAGATCTAGACCAGGGAGGCAAAGCTGAGTGCTAAGTCCAAGAGCTCATTCACCGATAACATTAACTCTTCAAGTGCCGTGTTCTAACAGAATTAATCAATCTTTATGTTTATTAAAAAAATTAATTCGGAGAAAGTATACCTTTGCTAAACAATGCAACCGGTCAATTGACTAGCATTTAATTTCCTCCCTTATTTATAATTTTCCCTCCATAGTTGTCAGGACAAATAGGAGGCTTCCAAAGTTCTTTCGAGTTCCTTCCTGATTTATGTGCCTTTCACATAAAAACCATGGTTCTATACAAAATGAATGCTTTAGAGTGAGTCAAAACTTAGAAGCAATAAATACATGTCCCAGTTTGGATAATTGTTTACGTGGGTTAAGGAAAAGCTTCCAGGTTCTCTTTTTTGCACCTGGTTACTACTTGCCTTCACCCCAGACTTCCAGCCTACTCACCAGAATTTTTAAAAAAAAAGAGTGTGAAGGAGAGAACTTGCAATATCTGACTTGTTGCACAATGTTCACCCTGTTTTCCCATCTACGCAAGCCAAACACACAGTCCAAATACACAAAGCGTGTCTACTTAAGAATCACACTCTAAATAAATAAATAAATGAATATAATTTTAAAATAAATAAACAAATAATCATACTCAACAACCAAACAGGACAAATAGGAACGTACCAGCCACCAAGCTTTCTATCTGTTAACACTTGCCAAGACAGTCTGGTGGGCATCCATCACCCAGCAACTAACCAATCCTCTTTTTTTTTTTTTTTTAATAATGATTTTTTATTATATTATGTTAGTCACCATACAGTACATCCCCGGTTTTCGATGTAAGGCTCGATGATTCATTAGCTGTGTATAACACCCAGTGCACCATGCAATATGTGCCCTCCTTACTACCCATCACCAGTCTATCCCATTCCCCCACCCCCCTCCCCTCTGAGGCCCTCAGTTTGTTTCTCATAGTCCATAGTTTCTCATGTTTCATTCCCCCTTCTGATTACCCCCCCTTTCTTTATCCCTTTCTTCCCCTACTGATCATTCTAGTTCTTATGTTCCATAGATGAGAGAAATCATATGATAGTTGTCTTTCTCTGCTTGACTTATTTCACTAAGCATTATCTCCTCCAGTGCCGCCCATGTTGCAGCAAATGTTGAGAACTCGTTCTTTCTGATAGCTGAGTAATATTCCATTGTATATATGGACCACAACTTCTTAATCCAGTCATCTGTTGCAGGGCATCTCGGCTCCTTCCACGATTTAGCTATTGTGGACATTGCTGCTATGAACATTGGGGTGCATATGGCCCTTCTCTTCACTACGTCTGTATCTTTGGGGTAAACACCCAGTAGCGCAATGGCTGGATCATAGGGTAGCTCAATTTTTAACTTTTTAAGGGACCTCCACACTGTTTTCCAGAGTGGCTGTACCAACTTGCATTCCCACCAACAATGTAGGAGGGATCCCCTTTCTCCACATCCTCTCCAACAACTGTTGTTTCTTGCCTTGTCTATTTTTGCCATTCTAACTGGCGTAAGGTGGTATCTCAGTGTCTAACCAATCCTCTTAACTAACCCTGCAGGCCACCTCTCACCCCATCAGGCCCCAGATCGGATCCCTACCTCACATGATCTAATGTCTGCGGAAACACGAGCCCGGTTCAGTTCAAGCCAAAGCTTCTGAAGCAAGCCGTTGTGCTGAAGGCTGTCACTTCTTCATGCTTTAGCCACAGCTCTGGCCACACTGCTGATTAAGTTCACTACGATCCCAGTCACTCAAGTCCCTGTACAAACTCAGTCTAGTCTCTACAGCAGTTCTTAACCTGGGTCCACACGCAGGATTAAAAGGTCCATAAACTCAAGTGAAAAAAAAACCTACATCTTTATTTTCACTAGTCTTAATGAAAATTTAGCATTTCCTTCAGTCATGAGGGTAGACAACAAACCACAGATATGTTCACATCACATTACAGTTGTTGCAGATATCTTAAAATATTATTCATACTCATTACTCCTTTGAAGTTTGGTGGTTAACAGACCACCTCTAGATCTTGTTATGGAATCTGTAAAGAAGCCAATAAATGACTGCATCACCACTTAGAATGATGTTGATAATTGCATTTCAGTATGATGGACTTCCCCTATAATCCTGCACATTTTATTTTAGGCATTTAAACAATTATCCTAAGGTGGGATCTATAGGCCTCACTGGATGCTACAGGAACCCACAGCACAAAAAAAGTACCTGCCCCTGGTCTGGAACGATTCCATTTCCAGTCCAGGTCATCTGTTTTCCTGTTTACTTCCAAATCTCCCCTTTCTCCACCCTATTATAATATGTGTAAGTGCTCCTGGACCAGCTAAGACCTTCCATGTGCCCTTCAGCAGAGCCCAGTAAATCTTTTGGCCCCTTCTCAGTCCCTCAGAACGATTCCCACTTCAGCTCCCAGGATGTCCAGAACCTTCTTTTAGCTTTGCCTAAAACTACTAAGTGCTCTCATAAGCCCTTTCATCCAGCCACATCCCCAAGACAAACACATCAGACAAGACGTAAGGTCACCTCTCAGTCTGGGGAGCTGAGTCCTCACTTGCTCCAGGGATGGTTTAGCCCAGGAGGATAAGGTCAAGTCTGGGCAGCACAGACAAATGTGAACATCGGTGGGCCCAGGTTCACAGACTCAGCCAAGCATCGCACCTCCCTAGAACTCAAGGCCGCCGAGGTAGACCAGGAAACCATTATCGGTAAGTCAAAAATTAGAGCACACACCAGAGATGTGTGGCACAATTTTTGCCTGTAAATATCAAATTGTCCTTCTCCGCCACCCAGCAGCCTCCTGTTGACTAGCTCCTGGGACAACAGAGACATGCAGAATTATGACACTTACTCAGAAACAGAAAGAAAGATGCCACATGTGGGATGTGTGCCATTTGGCCCAGTACAGACCTTTCCTCGTGGTGTCACTGAAGTTGCTCAGACACTGAATGACAAATGCTGTGTCTCGCTACAAAGGTAAAGAGGAAGCAATGGTGTGGTTTGCAGCGCACTGGGAAACACAGATGGCTTGCAAAGAGCAAAACCGTTTGCATCATACGGCTCTTTGCTAATCACTTGAATCTGGGTGAGAAAAGTGAGTGATCTTCATGGGTAAGTGTATACAGATAAAAATAAGAAAAGGTGGGCCTCATCCTGGCTAAATGTGCATCATTAGTCCATCACAAGAGAATGTAGGTAAACCAAATAAATAAAAAAAAATCAAGCAGAAATGTTCTCTTCTTAGCCCTTCCCTCTCCTTCCCTCTTGGGAAGAAGGGCCCCCGGAAAACACGAATGTGGGGAGACACGAGGTGGTGGTAATGGCAACAGTCTCTGGAACCAGGCTGCCTGGGTTTGCATGCAGATTCTATTCGCAATATCTGTGTGATCTTAGAAAACTTACTAACACTCATCTGTAAAATGGAGATGCTAATAGTATGTACCCCATCAGATTGCCGTGTGGGTTGAATGAACTCATTCATGTCAAGCACTTAGAACGATATCTGGTACATAGTAAGTGCTGGGTGAATATCCACAGCCATCATGTGACATTTAAGTGAGTCTTCATCTGCCCAAGATGGGCCTGGCACCAAGATGGAGAGTAAATACCTAAATCTAACAGGTGGCACTGAACCCAGGCTAACTTATTCCTACTTAATCCTGGAAGACAAGATCATATAAGGAGGGGCTCACTGAAGACATTAGTTGCCTAGGTCAAGGATATATCTAGATAGGTCAGTAATAAACTGGTGTGCTTCAGGCCACAGTTTCAGGCAGATTCCTGCTCCATTCATCCATCCAACCATTTTTTTAGTACTTCTACATTTTGGGTGCTTTGGTAAATACTGCATGTACGAAGATGTTAACACCTCAGTCTTTGTTCTCAGGAAACTTCCACTTCGTCAGAGAACCACAATGCAAGGTTGCAAGCACAACCTTCAGTGCAGCCCCTAAACGGAGTTAGAAAGGTTGGCCGGCAGGAGGGAAGGACAGGATGCACTGGGCTGGGCCAAATGAGACAACCAGGGAGGAAGGCGGGCAGTTCCGGGCAGTTACAGCTGGGGGAGAAGCAGCCTAGTGTGAGTAATGATGCACCAGCCACACCTTCCTGTTTGAGTAAAGCTTGAGGCTGGTATGAAGGGAACAGGGTCTATAGTGGTAGGCTGGGGCAGATCTTACTGGGCCGTGCATGCCAGGCCCAGGACCTTGGCCTTTATCCCACAGACAAGGGGAGCTTTTGAAGTCTTCTTCTCCTTCTCCTTCTCCTTTTTCTCTTTCTTCTTTTTCTTCTTTAGGAGGAGAACGGCCTGATTGGGTTTTCCATGTTGTGTATTGCTAACTGGTTGAAAGACGAGGGAGGGAAGCAAGGCTAGAAGCAAGAAGGTCAGTTACAGGATTTTTGCAGTTTTCCATATAAGCAATGATGAGGTCCTGAATTAGGGCATTTAAAATATCGTAGAGGAACAGCTAGAGACACATTTGGAATTAGAGGGTAGCCTCTGATCTTAGGACCTCCTGTCTGGGATGGTGGAGCATGTGGAGGCAAGCGGGAGCACGACTGGCTCTCACACGAGGTAAGTTAGGTGAGGTCGCGTAGGACAAATACAAATAAAGAGGTATGGACATTGGAAGGAGGGAGAGAGCATAGCTGATTTGAGGAGAATGGGAAATCAGGCCAATCTTCAGGGGAAAGTTAACATTTTAAGACAGAACTTATTTTCCCAATGGCCATTATAGTAGAGTAGGGTAACATTCAACAAATTCAGGTCTGGAAGCCTCTAAATTCTACCGTTTTTAAGTTTTCACTTTCTCCCCCTCTGGACTTATTTATTAGTGATGATATCTAAAAATTAGCACTCCAAGATTAGTCAAACTACAAATATTAATCTCTTCAGTGAAAAGCTCTGTACTTCCCTTTCCAAGGTACTATGCAAGGCTTCGTGGAAGATGAGCCATTCCCTCCAGGAGCTTGAAATTTAACTTAATAAACAACTTAGATAAGACACAGTAGCCAGGGGGGCCTGGGTGGCTCAGTCGTTAAGCGTCTGCCTTCGGCTCAGGTCATGATCCCAGGGTCCTGGGATCGAGCCCCGCATCGCATTGGGCTCCCTGTTCAGCAGGGAGTCTGCTTCTACTTCTCCCACTCCCCCTGCTTGTGTTCCCTCTCTCGCTGTGTCTCTCTCTGTCCAATAAATAAATAAAATCTTTAAAAAAACAAAAAACAAAAACAGTAGCCAGTTGGCATGAGCTTCTAACCACGTGGGTCTCTTCACAGCAACACTTGAGTGCCCTCACACTATGGCGGCTGGCTTCAACCAGACCAAGTGATCCAAAAGACACAGACCAAGGAGGAAGGTGCAGTGCCTTTTATGGACTAGTCTTAAAGTTACACGCCATCACTTCCGCCTTAGTCTATTTGTTAAAAGTGAATCATTAATTCCAGCCCACACTCAAGGGGAGGGAAATTAGGCTGTGCCTTTTGAAAGGAGGAGTGTCGAGAATTTGTGGATGTAAAACCACCATAAACCTACTAAAAATTTTTAACATTTTTCCATATGTGTTTTATCATATGTGTGTGAGACTATGTTGTATTTGTTAGAGAGAAAGAAAAAGAAAGAAAGAAAGGAAGAGGGAAAGAGAGAGAGGAGGAGAGAGAGGGAGGGGCGGGGGGGAAGGGAGAGGAAGGAAGAGTAACCAAATGAGGCAGCACGTGTTGAGTATCCAATTTACGGCTCAAACAAGAAATCTCCTAAGAGTTAATAGGCTGGAGGGGCTGCTGTAGGCAGGGAGCAGCCATAGGTCATTCAGAAACGGCTGGTTTTAAGTAGGTCCTTGGGGATCCGGTATGATTCAAATAGGCAGAGGAGGGAGGGAAGGAAATTCCAATAGGGAGAAATGAAATGTACAAAGATACAGAGGCAGGGATGTGCAGGTTATATTCAGGGAACAATTAAAGGGTAGTTTACCTTGAATGGGCCTTTCAAACTTCCTCCCCAGGCTGTTGACTATAGTATCAGTGGGGCTCGACGTACAGTAATTTGTCCATCATTTCAGTGGGAGAAAATATGGGTCATCCCCCGGCACCGAAATTTTAGGCAAATACACTCTATCAGTTAGTTATTGCTGTGGAACAAACCACAACACTTTGGTGGCTGACAACAGTTAACATTTACTTTTGTTCACAAGCCCGTGGGTCACCTGTCCTGGACCAGCCTTGGCTTGTATCCCTCGCCCATCCCTCCAATAGGCTAGCCTGAGCAGGTTTTTATGGTGATGTCAGGGGTCCAAAAGAACTCGTGGAAACACAACAGCACTTTTTAAAGCTTCTCCTTTTATCACGGCTGCTAACACCTCATAGATTAAAGCAAGTCACATGGCCAAGTCCAAAGGCAAGAGATGGGTTAACAGGCTCCATCTTTTTAGTGAGGGGAACTGCAAAGTGACAGGGCAAAAGGAGAGGTAGAGACTTTGAACCACTGTTACAATCAATCGGCTACATGCACTGACAAGAGAATTCTTTTCAAAGTGAGCATTGACCCCAGAGACAATCATTGCCAATAATACACAGTATCGGTATTCCTGAAATACATTCAACCAAGTAAATGCTATACAACTTCTCATTTCTAGCTGTTGCCAAAAAAAATTTTTTTTCCTCTTTCCATTTTAAGTGGCTCCGTTTCTGCCAGAATTAACATTGACAGAGGGATGTCGCTTCTTTTCTGGAGGAAAAAAAGCGGAAGAAGCAGTTTTCTGTTGTCAAGGGGGAAAAAAGAAGAAAGAAAAAATAGAGCCAGGGAGACAGAGTGTTATTCTATTACCTTGGGAATCACTGCATTGTAATTCTATCAGCTGAAAAGAATGTAAAAACGCACTTCCTGAGTCAGATGGAGGGAGAGAGCCAGGAATGGACAGAGCGACACAGGAATGTACTAAAGAAAAAATTCTGTTCCAGTTCCTGGAAGATTAATAAAAAAAGAAATGTATTTTTTTTTCATATTTGACATGCACAAATATTCCACAGAAATCCCAGGTATTGTGGCCTCCTCTCTGAAGCATGTGGGCCCAAAACTATTTCAACAGGGACATTTTCACATAGGCAATTTTATAGAAGAGCTCACATCACCATGTGACAGGTATTACAAATCCCATTTTACAGATGAGGAAACTGAGGCTCAGAAAAATCAACTGGCCAAGATTGTATGGCTAGGAAATGGCTGCCTTCTTGCTCTTGGCTCAGTGCTTTTATTTTTTAATTCCAGTATAGTTAATATTCAGTGTTTTATCGGTTTCAGGTGTACAATATAGCGATCCAACAATTCCACACATCACCCAGTGCTTACCGTGACAAGTGTACTTTTTAATTCCCATCCCGTTTCACCCACCTCCCCTCTGGTAACCATCAGTGTGTTCTCTATAGTTCAGAGTCTGTTTCTTGGTCTGTCTTTTTTCCCTTTGTTTATTTTGTTTCTTAAATCCCACACGGGTGAAATCTGATGGTGTTTGTCTTTCTCTGACTTACTTCACTTAGCGTTATACCCTCTAGAGTCATTCATGGTGTTGCAAATGGCAAGATTTCTTTCTTTTTTATGGCTGAGTGATATTCCATGGTATATACATACCAGATCTTCTTTATCCATAATTCGGCTATTGTCAATAATGCTGCAGTAAACATAGCCATGCACATATCTTTTGGAATTAGTATTTTCGTATTCTTTGGGTAAACACCCAGTATAGGAATTACTAGGTCGTAAGGCAATTCTATTTTTTTTAATGTTTTTTTATTATGTTATGTTAGTTGTCATACAGTACATCCCCAGTTTCCGATGTAAAGTTCGATGATTCATTAGTTGCGTATAACACCCAGTGCACCATGCAATACGTGCCCTCCTTGCTACCCATCACCGGTCACTATGGACTATGAGAAACAAACTGAGGGCCTCAGAGGCAATTCTATTTTTAACTTTTGAGGAACCTCCACACTGTTTTCCACGATGGCCACATCAGTTTGCCTTCCCACCAACAGCGCGAGAGGGTTCCCCTTTCTCTACATCCCCACCAACACCTGTTTCTTGTGTTGTTGATTTTAGCCATTCTGACAGGTGTGAGGTGACAGTGCTCTTTCCATTGTACTTCTAGCTTGCCATTCTTGATTTCAGAAGGCAGGATGTGTGTGAGATAGAGTGTGACTGGAGGATGGTAAAGAAAAACCCCAAGGGGTCAGCAGGAAGCTGGGCATGATTCCCCCTGCTTGCGCTCTTACAATCCGGGTTAAACTGAGCGTCACTCCACAAGTGCTGAACTTGCCGGGATATAGGAAGCCCGGGGACTGAGCCTACATTCCTGGGACATCAAGCAATGACCCCACAGGAAGGGCTGGCGGTGACCTCAGTCAACGCCCTCGTGGAGCAGAGGAAGAAACAGGCCTTGAGGTGGCCCAGCTGCGAGCTGGCCCTGGGTGACGACCTTGCCCCTGAGCCATGACCTTGCCCCCATAATGGAGAATGATACCTAGGTCTCTTCCTACTTTCCCGGCTCCACCAAAAGCTGACAACTAGTCAACCTAGGCAGAAGAGCTGTTCAAGGTGCGTGGCAACCCCTCCTATCTGTGGGGAAAAGCCTGAACTGGACTTCCGTGGGCAGAGGCAAAAACCAGGGAAACCTGCTCGGAATTCTATCCATCCTCCTCCGATTGCACTCTCTCCAGGATCTTCCCTCAGCCCCGTGGGCCCCTTCTTACTGGATCCTCCTCCCAGCCCACCGCCAACGGCGTGGTCTTCTCCTGGGCTCTCAGCAGCCCTTTGCCCCTCACGCCGCTCTCATCCCCCATCTGTACGCAGACACCACAGATACACTTCCAACCGCACCTTCTCCCTTCGGGGCCAGACCAGCCACCTCGCTGGTAGAGCATCTCCATCTGAAGCTCCCCCAGGAAACTCAGACTGGAGCCTGACGCTGAAATCCTCGTCTTCTCTCTCGTCGGCGATTCTGTTGTGGTCGGATGCACCAATACCCACCCAGAGCCACGCTTGGCCTCCACACTCCACAGCCACTTATAAAGTCCCATCACTTCTTCCTCAAATCTTCTATGAACTCATCTTACCTGTTGCTGTCACAACCGAGGGCCTCAATTTTTCCGCTGGACTCATGCAGTTCACTTCATCTTCCGGCCTTGCCTACACACCCTACCCCCGATACCAGCGTGATCTAACATGTCAACATCGCCATGCATTCTCCTGATTCAAGTGTCCCAGTGACTCCCCGGGTATTTCTAGAAGATCAAGTCCAAACTCCTTGACTTGACCTTTACAAGCTGGCCCTTGCAAACTCTCCCACCACCTCGCCCTTCAGACACAGAACCACTTGTACTTTTGCTGTGTCTTACCATCATGTCTCTCCCACCTGTGCAAAGGCTATCCCCTCTGCTTTGAACCTTGCCCCCTCCCTACCTGGTAAATGCCTGTTCATTCAAGAAACTTAAAATCTAGGTTGGTAGACTGTATAATTTTTATATGATAATAACATGAATTACTTACGTGCCTCCCTCTCCTACGAGACCAGAAATTGCATAATGACAGGGTCCAGTGCTTACTCATCTTTCTATCTGTTCAACAAATACTTGCTGAGGGCTTAAAATATCCGGGCACTGTGGCTGGGTACTGATTCAGAACATGGACAGTCGTCTCCCCGCCTCGTCCACAGCTTCGCTTTGGGCAGGCAACACGGCCTTTTGCAAACAGACGATCCGCCTTCTGTCACGTGCTTCACCAGGTCAAGAGTAGCCTCACGCTGCGTCCCAGTGTCTATGTCATTCCCCTCACTTCACCTCACCACGTAGGCATGTACCATCTCACGTCAGCACAAGAAGGGTGAGTACAGGACAGTAAGATATTTTGAGAGAGACAAAAACCACATTTGCTAGTTGTATTATTGAATATTGTTATAACTGTTCTATTTTATTAGTGGCTCTTGTTGTTAACTTCTTACCGTGCCTAATTTATAAGTTAAACTGTATAAAGGTACTTACAGGAAAAAAAAGAAAAACATGGTAAATACAGGGTTCGGCCCTATCAGGGGTTTCAGGCATCCACTGGGGGTCCTGGAATGTGTCCTCTGAAGGTAAGGGGGGGGGCACCAGTGTGCAGACTTTGGAGTCAGAAAGGTCTGGGTTCCAATCTTGCTTCATTTGAGCAAATTAATGTCTGTCTGAATCTCCTTATCTCTGAGAATGGGAACTGTAACAGTAGAACTCCATTATCTGAGATAACTAGAGCTGTTCATCAATTAACAGAACACGTCAGGTGAAGCTGAGAACTGTATAAGGATTCCTGTGTGTCTTACACAGGGTATTCTCACCTCAACCAACACACTCATTCGCCAAGCTCTGGACAGAAGCCCAGGTCTTTCCTTTGGGTATGGGCCTGCTGTCCGGAGCCTCCTATCCCACCCCCGCATAAACCAAACCTATCGTGCCTTATCTAAAGCTTTCAGCTTTGATTTCTTTCAAACGAAGTCAGAATTTAGGATTTCTTTCAAATGAAGTCAGAATTTAACAAACATCTGTGAAGCCAACAAAGTATAGAATCCTTCCATATTTTGGTGGTTTGTTCCCCATCAGTCGTTAACAGCTTTGCCTGGACCTACTGATAGCTTTTTTTTTTTTTTTTTTTTTTTTTTGGCAAGTAATTTGCCAGGGCGCCTGGGTGGCTCAGTTAAGTGTCTGCCTTCAGCTCAGGTCATGATCCCGGGGTCCTGGGATCGAGTCCCTCATCGGGCTCCCTGCTCAGTGGGGAGCCTGCTTCTCCCTCTCCCTCTGCTGCTCCCCCTTCTTGTGCTCTCTGTCAAATAAATATATAAAATCTTAAAAAAAATAATAAAGCAATTTGCCTCTGCTGAGCCCTCCCAGAGAATTCATCTTACATTTACCAACACTTGGTTGGGAAGCTGCCGCTGGTGTATTGAATTAAGACTATGCGGGTTATGACCTGCTGAATGAAGGGCCACAAGCCACGCACACGGGGTCAGCAGGTAGCTTCCTCTGCACCCAAGCTCCCCAGGGTCGTTCTGACGGATGGTGTAGTGTCAGTGCACTCACACAAAGGAAGTCAAGTCACAAGATTTATTACTTACACATCCCAGGAGCAGGGGCGGGAGCAACGAGCTGGGGTCAGGGTAGCCCTCCACGCCAGGTCACGAGGGAGCAGGAGACAGAGAGCAGGGTAGCAAGCACCTGTTACTTTTAAGGAGCTCGGGGTAGAGGTCACTAACTTCTCTAGGGCTTGCCCCAACGTGGTTATTTGAAAAGGTACCCAGGGAAAAGCAAAGCAGGAACTACGGCAGGATTCCTAAACTCCAGTGCTTAGCTGAGTGTCCACATTCTGGGCGTGAGTAGTGCTGTTACCTGTCACATGCCTAGGCCTCTCCTCGCACCTCTGTGGCACTCACACTTCATCGGTGCCCATACTATGGAACAGATTTACGTAACCACAGTAAGCGGTGCTGGCGGTGGATACATGGAACAGGGAGGACTCAGGAGAACCTCAGCTCCGTGGGGGGAGCTCGGCCAGCCTCAGGTAGCAAGTGTATTAATCATGTCATTCTATACTGTTTTGTGTGGCTTTGATATCTGGGGCTCCTTGATCCCGGGGACTGCCCCTCCCGGAGCTAGCCAGTTCCCAGAGAGAGGAACTGATTCACCGTGAGCACGCCTTTCACGTCCAAAGCCACCGATCCAGAGCCCACCACCCTGCTACCCTCTCCATCGCTGCTCCCACTCAAGGCCACTGTTCCCTGCCCTGCTCACCCCACGACCAGGTACCAGAAAACTAGGGACAACCCCTGCACCCCAGAGCCCACTGAAATGATCCAAACGAATCACCCCTATGCCTGCGGACCCTGACTCGCCTGTTCTTCCTGTGAAAACCACAAGAAAGGCTGTTGCCCGTGCTTCTCCCTCCCTCCATCAACCGATGGCCCCTTGCCTTCCCCGTGTGGCCTTCCAGACTGTGGCGTGGTGCGCCCCCTCCCCTTGGGATCTGTGAGTAGAACACACTGTCTTGGTTCTGCCATGCCTGTACTACCTAATAACAACAAAACCTGTATCTTAAAAAAGGGGGCGCCACACGCATTGGGCTGTGGGTTGGAGGAAGGGAGTAGCTTCTCTCTGGATGATCCAGCTTCACGGAGAGCAGTTAAGAGAGCTTCTAGGGAGCCACCCTGGGACGCCTTCAGGCACTGAGCCTGGTCCATGGCACGGTGTAAGCATCCCAGTGTCGGCTATTGCCTTAATTAGGCCCTGGAGTCAGGGGGTGGGGGACACAGCAGGGAATGGTCCCTGCCCTCACACCACTTTCAGACTCCCAGAGCATTTGTCAGAGGACCCTCGCCTAGCCTAGAGGGGGCAGAAAAGGCTTCCTGGGCCCCGAAGGAGAAGTCCGAGCCACACGGGCAGGAAGAGGCTTCCAAGCAAGCAAACAGTATGTGCTGCGGCCTGCGGACCCCTAAGTAAGTGGCAAGTTCCCTGTGCTGATCAGCCCAATGCTGAGGCACACGGTACGTGTGTAAGTAAATTTTCGATTTGTTTTTAATTTAAACCGAGGCAAGAACAGTTTCAGTCATCAGTAGGGGACTGAGAAAACCCAGCTCTGACCATGTCCCATTCTGATGTGGGCAGCATCCCCCCCAGTTCAGCGAGCAGCACGCAGTGATGGGCCATTTCCCCCAGCGGAGCATTAATGGTGCATTGATAGAACGCATGTACCTTCTACGTGCCTGGAACTGCCAGTCTCTCAGCAAGGTTAGGAACGAGTACACAGCCCCAGCCCCTGAAGACCTCACAATTAGAGATGCTCCCTGCCCAGAGCCCTGTGTGTGTCCTGGGCTGGAGGCCAGCAGGGAGTCAGGTTCTCAGTGTCCTCTCCTGTCCGGACTCCGGAAGCCGGCGGCCTGGGAAGGAGCACTGTTTTTACATCACAGGGGCTGGCACCTTCTGGACCAGTTTGGCTCCAAACCGGGTCATGAGTCAGAAGAGCCGCTGTGTTCCAGTCACGATACGGTCACAGAACCTTGTGTTTGTTTCCTCATCCACAGACAGGAACAACATCTAACTTCCCCCTTTCATGACGAGAGACTCATAAGGTCATGAGAATTCACCAAAGAACCAGGAGACCTTGCTAGGCAACAGGACTCTGGCCCTCAGCTGTCCGCTTGGCGGGGGTCCAGTACCGATCCCGTTAAATCCACTTCTTTTATCTTGAGGGAAAACCTCCAGCACTATCACAGCACTCAGAGAGCCTGGAAGGTGCTGGAGATGCCCCTCGAATTCAGCCACGGTCCCTCACGCAGAGGAGATGAAAGGGCAAGGAGACCAAGATCAAGTTCCTCACACAACTTCACTTTAAATTAAACTTCCTTTAATGAAATAAAAAACAAATGGTGCATTGCATAATATTTGTGGTCACAGTATAAAACAATACAATTAGTTCAGATAACATCGGATATGGACAAAAATACACAAGACCCTTTCTTTGTCTACGTAAAATCCGGCAGATCCTTATGTGCCACGCTAAGAAAGACGGAAGGTCAACTTTTGTTCTCTTAGTGATCTGCATACAATATTTATCACTGAGAATCTGCTCAAACAGCAGAGGAGAACTTACCCAAATCCTAGTTCCCTTCTTCCTCTGTGGTCATCGGTGAAGCTAAAAAAAAAAAAAAGTTTTCTGAAAGTAGCAAGTTGTGTAGTATTGCTTATTATTCCTGCCAAAAAGGCTCAGTCTTTGGCTCACGGATGTCAGTGACAAAATCATGGCTGCAGGCAGTCTGCAAAACAAGAAGCAAGAGCCACCGGGGAGAACAGACAAGGGTCTGGGCAGGAGGGGCGTCCTTTGCCAGGATCTTAGGGGAAAGCCACATGGGTAGGGAGGGGAAAAAAACACACAAATAAATACATTTCTAAAGTAAGATTTAAATCCAGTTGGTGAGTCAGAGTTCCACCGTCCCATGAAAAAATCTGAAAAGTTTTAAAAAGTCAGAGTTTGCATTTTTTCTTTTTTTCTTTTTTTAAAAAGTGAAAAGTGTATGTAAACATTAAAAAGTAAACAATTTAAAGTAATTTCGAGGCTTCTATCTGAACGCACCTCAGGCTCTTTCTGGGGATATTTTTGTGATTAGAAAAAAAAACAAAAACCCAAACTTTCGATAAAATTTCTTTTTTGTTAAGAAGTGCAATGTCATCCGCGTGAATTGTGGCTAGGTTCTTCTTCCATTCATACAAGTGCCTCTGGCAGGAACCCCTTGCAGAAGAGCACTTTGTGGGGAGCCCTATTTGGTACAGCTAAAGAGTGCATCTCACACTTTTAAAAGGACACACATTCCAGGCCAGTTTCTGCCTCTGGAAGGAATGTGCTCCCTGGGACAAGACCCTGGGATTTCTTCCTCCTCCGGCCCGGCCCCTATAGGCGACTTGCCATTGGGCCCACGATCAGAGGGTGGGGTGGGGGTCAATGCCTGAACCACCCCAGCCTTGAGCTGCAACGGCAGTTTGAAAGGAGACGGTACAGTGCGTGAGCACAGGTTACTTCTCCTGCTGAGTGTCCGCTGGGACCCATCCATGGTCTTACGTCGACCCGGGGCCACCTGGTCACACTCACAGCTAAGTACCCTCTCCTCTACTAAGAAGGACCTGCACTACAACACCCCTGAATCTTCTTTTAGGAGTGATAACCATGTGGGCTCAAAGGGCACTAGTGTCACTAACATAGCACCTTGTGAATACGTGTTCTCTCTTGCATTCCTGAATATACAATCACCTGTGTCCCAGCTCCTCTGAAATCGCATCGTTGGGAAACGACGGGTAGAAAAGACCTGAATCTGGCGCTGTCAAGGCCTCCCCCTCTTCCTCTGGTCGCCCGTGCTCGGGTGGGGCAGACACTGAGCCTGGAATCATCTGGGCCGCTACCGTGAGCACAGCGTCGACCAGGAGGGGTCCCCTAGGTGGGCAGAACAAAAAGGGGAAGCTGGGTGGCGCTCTGCACACACCCCGCCCCCCCCCCGGAGGGGGAGGGGAGACTCAGTGACAAGGGCAGAATGGACTGTGGGCAGCACAGTGAGGGAAGTGGCGGGGACTGGGACGATGGTGAGCCGAGTGGGAGGAGTGTGGCTCGTCCGGCCCATTGTGACAAAGAGCCACACATGAATGGCCATCATTTGTATGACTTTATTGCTCAAAACAAACGAATCTTTTTTCCCTTTGGAAGACAGAGCAGTGTTAGATCCGTCAGAGCCAGGATAAAAGCACAGAGGATTGCAATGCAGGGCATGAGTCACCAGGGAGCCTCAGAAAGCCCCACTGGGATGCTTCCGAAAGGCCAGGGCTATGCAGGGGCAGCCGCCTCCGGGAGCAGAGGATCTCTTTTGGTTCGTGTCCTACTCCGGGTACGAGCAATCGGGCAAAACGGATTGCTCTCAGATCTACTTTGTAGGCTGTTCACACGGCAGTAAATTGCTGGTTTCCTCCGTGTTCCTAACAGGAAAGCAAACATATCACAAAGCATACCCTTTCTCGCTAACCCCTGCAGGGGATCTTACAAAGACTTGAAGGACTGAAAAGGTCATGGAAAATGCATGGTTTTCTTCCAGGCAATTTCTGATTCTGTGAAGTCAGGCAGTCTTGCAAGCAGCAATACACCTTCCTGTGAAGGAGCCCAAGCAGCCCGCGGGTGCCGCTGGTGGTCCCTCGGTGGCCGAGGCCTTGGCCGCCCGCAAAGGGCAGGAGAGGGGGACGGGAGTGGCTCCCTCCTCCGGACACAGCCCAGGCACCACCGCCCCCTCCCGGCACGAGCTGCGGACATCTAACACCCAGGACCCTCTTCCGCTCTCCCAGGGGGCCCCTGAGGCACAGTGGCCTTGGAACCACCGCAGCGAGTGCCTCCTCCTTCCCTTGTCCCCCACCTCCTCTTCCTGGAGCACCGTCTGACTGCCCTGGATAGAGGCGGCTGTGTATTTTTCTTCATATTCATATTCATTCTTAAGGCTAAGGTGGCAAGATAAGGTGCTTGGTGGAGAGCCAAATTCTAGATTCCAGGGCCATGTCAGCACGCTCACATAAAAGCAAATACGAAAGAAATGGAAAGGGGGCAAAGAAGCATTAAAAAAAGAAAAAATAAAGGAAAAAAAGAAAAGCATTTGGGCTCAGTAAGAAGTTACATACTGCAAGTTTAGATTTCAAATGTCGTCTAAACCCCTGAAAATCCGGGGTGGGTAGGGTGGTAAAAGCCACCAGTTAGCCTTCGGCACAGGTCTGTGCAGGGCAGAGGGTTGCACTGGCAGCTCTCGGAACACGGACCCCCCGTGGGGGAGCTGGCTCCCGGCGGGCAGCTCCATCCTCCCCCCTGAGACCAAGAACTCTGAGAGCATCGTCCTTCCTCCCCGCAACCCCTCGGAACCAAACATACAAACACACACAGGTCAGAGATCTATAAACCGGCAGGACAAAAAAAATTAGATGAAGGGGTAACCATTAAAAAGCCGCAGCTGGGAAAACACACACGCGATTGTTCTACCAGAAAGTGCCGTGGGAAGAAGAGCCGTGTGCTGGTAAACGTGTCCGCGCTCAGAACTGGACATGCAGAGAAGGAGCGCGCCAGGTCCCACCTGAGATTAGAGAGGACTGGTTTTTAGTGTCACACACTGCGCGTGAAAAGCTCGCTGTCCTCTTCCCGCCCAAATCGCTCCGACACCGGCCCGCCGGCCGCTCCCCGGCGGGGCCCTAGTCCATCTCCATGGACATGAGCCGGCGGCGCTCGCGCCTCGTCTCCTGGACCTCCTTCTTGCAGCACCAGTGCGAGCTGCAGTACCCGATGAGGCAGGACAGGAGCCCGATGACGGTGGACAGGCCCACGCCGATCAGCAGCGGGTACTTGAAGGCGTTCAGCACTGGAGGGCGGGAGCAAAGGGATGCCCGGTCAGTGGTGCAGGAGGTGGCCACGGGAAGCCCGCCGCCTGGCCTCCCTTCCCGTCCCCTCCTCCCTTCCCTCCCCTCCCTACAGGAGTGGGTCTCCGCCCCCCACCCCCCACCCCAGGGGGCTGGAGCTGTATCCAGCACCTAGCACAGCCTGCGAGCTCTCTCTCTCTCTCTCTCTCTCTCTCTCTCTCTCTCGACAGGAGCACTCTTATCTGTGCACGAAGTGAGCAGACCACACCCCACCAGGTTGTGTGGGGGAGACACAAAAAAACCAGGAAAAAGAATTCATTTGATGTCTTTGAATGTCAACTTGCTTTTTAGGGTTTTGGCAGGAGATGGATTTTTAAAAGTCAGGCTAAGGGCACCGTGCATTCAGCAGCAGATGCACCCTTAAAAAACCGGTTCATAACTCAACGCGATGCATCAGATAACTGAAGTGTACTCGGGGAGCTATTTTAAGTAACACTACAGTAAATTATCCAGCAAAGTGAATAATCGCTCCCTTGTTCGGGAAATCTGGGTTTTCACATGGAGCTACCTCAAGCAAGGAATTTCTAAGATGCAAACAGGGTATAAATGACGACGTTTCAGGAAGGCACAAACACTGCACAGATCGCCCGCATTCAAACCCCGAGTCTCTCCTCCCAGAAGCACCAGCACTCCTGGGGCGGATGCTGGCATGCTGGCTGCTGCCTCACATTTCACACGGCTCACCTTTCAGAAGAGCCCGACGAAGGACTGTTACCCCATTGTACGAGAGAGGAAACAAAGGATCACAAGGGCTAAGTCATCTGCGGACAAGCTGGGGTTCCAATTCCAGTCTCCCCCAGACCCACATCCCATCAGGGAAACACACTCCAAGGCCCCGCCCAACTCTCGGAAGTGCTAGGGTTTTAATGCTCTCTGTGGAATTTCCCCATTAACATTCACTCTGAAGCTTTTTGCAAAGAAGACTAGTTTCTCACTAGCCAAGGGACAACTGCCCCCCTTCTGGATGCTCGGGGAACACAGGGGTGGGAAGGGGGCCCTTGACCACCAAGTTAGAATGACTCTGGAGGCAGTGTGGGCTAACAAAGCAGGGAGCACCCTTCCCATCTCAGGGGTCCAGAAAGAACCCCCTCTATGCTAATGATACCAGGTGGAGCCTTCTTTTTCCAAGAAGCAAAACCAAGAGGAGGGCAGAAGCGGCAGGAACCCACTCACTGCCTCCGCTGGGGACCAGAACCCACTCTCTCGATGATGTTCTCTGCCTCTGCCGGGCAGAATCCATGCCAACCCTATGACAAGGAAAGTGGGTTTGCACAGAATTTACAGAAAGCATCAGAAATCTCTCCAGGAAGTCTTAAAAATCGTTTCCCAGTGGTGCCTCCCACGCACAGTACCACACCTGGGGAAACAGCAAGAACTGTGTGCGCTCCTTCGGGGTACGGGCCCAGGCCAGGTCTGGAGAGAGCAGGCCGTGCTGCGGCACATTCTCAAACGGTGGCCACCTGACTCCGTCAGCCGCGGCGCAGCACCGACACTTCACCGCACGTCATTCTTACCATCCATCTTCACAGTTACAAAGATGGGCTTGGAGTAGATCTCGGCCTCCTTCTGCCAGGAACCCGTTGGGGACTTGACCCACGGAGTCACGGAGCAGTAGTAGTTGCCAAAGTCCTGGTCCTCGGAGCCGTGGACTTGCAGCAAGAATTCCAGCACGCTCACGCGCTCCAGGCTGAGCTCGCTCTTCCCGTCTCTCTCGGCCGTGGTCACAATTCCCTTCCGATCCAGGGAAGACAGGAGGACGGGAGCCTTGTCCAGACCGAAGGAGTGCACCGCAAACCAGGACACGTCAAAGGCCATGTCGTCTGTGGAGGACAGACCAAGCTGAAACCCTGGGTCAGTGCCATGGGCAGAAATCCCACGTGTGGCTACCACACACGTCACGTCACCGGGGGCCAGCTTAGGCCAGCCCCACGATGAAGGTACACCACACTCCCCCCTCTATGGTGGGGCCAAACACCTCATTCCAGGTCACAGAGCCAGGAGCAGCACAACACGCAGCTTCACCCAGAGTGTAGCTCCAGAGTCGGCCTCTTAACCACGTCGCCGCCACCACCCAACCTAAGGAACACCCAAAACCATCTCCCGGGAACACAGGACGTAAAGCGGCTAGGTGGCGACACTGCATGCTCCGTTTCCCAAAGCAGGATCCTCTGACATTTCAGGCAGAAGAGCCCAAGACCGGGAGGACACTAACGCAGTCAAGGACAAAAGGTACGTTACGTAAAGTGAACCGTACAAAATTTAGAGTTGTAAACAGTTTAGGGCTTTTTTGGGTTTTTGTTTGTTTGGTTTTTGTTTTTTTAGATCTTATTTATTTACTTGTCAGAGAGAGAGCAAGCACAAGCAGGGGGAGCGGCAGAGGGAGAGGCTCCCAGGGAGCCCGATGCGGGACTTGATCCCAGGACCCCGGGATCATGACCTGAGCCGAAGGCAGACGCTTCACTGACTGAGCCACCCAGGCGTCCCAACAGTTTAGGTTTTATTGTTCGCTGTGTTTTTTCCCCTGCAGATGTGCTTAAGTTCAAAGCAAGAGGAAAAACACGTCCAGCTGAGAAAGTGGAACACAGGTGCACAGTCCCAGGGAGGCTGCTGCTGTGAAAGCACTCTGCAAAATTAAGGTCCTGACAGCCTCAAACACATTCACATGGGCACAGGAGGAAGATGACCCTGGCACGTGAAGACGGAGCACGCATCGTAAGCCGCTGACCTCCTCTTCTGGCCATTCCCTACTGACACCAGCTGTGGCGGGCCCGGGCGCATTCAGCACGGCAAGGAAGGGCGGCAAGGCCACGCACACTTTTTATCTTCAATTCGCCTGAGAAGGCTTTCTCTATGTTAAATGACACCACTTTTGTTACACAAAAAGTCACATTTACTGGCTTCGTGAAAATACACTAATAACCTCAAAAAGCACTATCTTAAGGCAAATCATATTCAGGTGCTTCTGTATTAGAAAGGAATAGAGAAGCAAAATGAAAAGCAAGACTTTCTACAAAATTATCCAGATGAAATGATTCCTTTCTAACTCACTCTGAACACGTGAAGGGCCAGGGCAAACCTCAACCCGTCCTACAGGATGACAGCTCTCCACTGCAACGCTCCAAGTACCTTCTTTTCCTCCCCATCGGCCCGCTGTGGCACTTGAGCAGAAATGTGATTGTTGCCAGTGCCAGGGTCATCTCTTACCAAGAGACCAACTCCCTGGGGGCAGAGGGAGTGCTGTCAACGCCCTCGTGCCCTCACACCCCCACGGTGCACTGCCGTCACCTGCAGGGGCTGGGTGGGTTCTGACGGCAAGAAGTCACAACTGTGTCCCCATTACGTGGGCGCGGATTCTAGCCCCAGGCCCGCCATGCCTCACGGGGCTGTGGCCACCTGCAGGGCCACCTACCGCGCTAGACTCCCAGCACCAGTACCTGCTAGCCACGTGGCCTGCAGGAGTGACTTAACTCTGCCACTCGGTTTCCTCTGCTGTAGAAGGAATATCACGACTTCGCCCACGGTTAAGTTAGTCATCTCTGCGAAATGCTTAGAACTGCACCTGCCTGGCACACAGTAAGTGCTCACTGCCTGCCCACCACGGACGTCCTCAGCTCCACACTACAGCATACACGGTCCACGGACAGACGCTGCGAACAGGGAGCCCTTACCGCCGCAGCAGAGGAGAAAGCTGGCCAGCTGCTGAGGCTGCTGGCTGCTAACATTCTCGCACCCGTGCCCTCTTCCAGAGGACCAGCTTCGACTGATGGGAGCCACCTCCTGGAGGTCAAGAAACACCCTTGCTCCCCAACCACTCAGCCTGTGGACAGTGAGGAGTGGCGGAGTCTAAAAGCCCAGCACCCTACCTCACGGAGGCCGTCCTCTGTGGCACCACCCACGCTCCAGAGCTCCCCAGGGGGGTCAGACTTGCTCTGAATGCACATCTTGGCCTGGCTTCTTTCCCTGCTCTGACTCCCTCGCTCCCTGGGAGCATGTCCTCAATTAATCACTTGCACGCCTGTCTCAGGCTTTGCTTCTAGAGAACCTGACCTAAGACACTGCCTCCAAAGGGCAGTGATGTGCCCTGTCCCTCCCCCTCTGGGCACAGGAGTGCCTTGGCGCTCGGCCCACTGACGCGGTATGTCCTTTCCAAAAGAGAATTCCTTCACAGCCCATCGGGTGCGTGAGGAAAAAGTAAATTACAGCGTGTGCTTAATTATTCAGAATCTTCCACCCACACAGTCCAAGAGTGCAAAGTTCTGGAAAACTGTGATCTGCATGAGAACAGCCACCTATAGCTTCTGTAATTACCCTGGAGGAAAAGACTTTTATATTAAGGGCACAACTGGTGACCCATTAATTTACTGAGAAAGAACATTTCAATGATTTATTTTTGTATATATCATCCATGAGCTTCGAGGGTAAACATGGTGCCAACTTCTGAACGGATTCCCTCCCCAGTTTCCTGGCAGCCTCGTCTACTTTCACTTTCGTTTTCCCTTGAGAATCCCACCCTGTGTCCTTGATCCTCTGCACCTCAGCTTATTCAAGACCAGGGCTCCCCACCCTGTGCCCTTGAGAACACAGCTCACCCACTGGTGGCTTGGATGGATGGATTCTTTTCCCTTTTCTTCTACCTTCTTTTTCCTACCTCTGCAGCTCAGCCATGTTCAGGTTCCCCAAGAGCACCAACCCGGTATCCATCAGCTCATGCAGGGCTCAGGAGCCTACAGCCCGCAGCCAAAGCCAGCCCACCGCCGCTGTTTGTCTGCAAAGCTTCACTGGAACACAGTCAAGCCCATTTGCTTACCTACTGTCTACAGCTGCTTCCACGCCAACCGCAACAGACCCGAGTAGTTGCTGCGGAGACCATCTGGCCCACGGGGCCAAAGAGACTTCCTACCGGAGTAATTGGCGTCCTGGAACTAGTTACCACTTGCCCCTCTGATCGGCAGTCCCGTAAGAGCTAGACCTCGGCTGGCGGCCACCCAGTCCTGCTCATGCTGTCCACTCTGGTTTCACTGCGGGCCATCCTCTCTTTGCCCTTACCACAGAATGAAAACCCGCTTCCAGTTTCCACCCCAGGGCCACACACCCAATGGTCTCTGCAGAGAACGCTGAGAGCCTTACACAATCTGGCCTCTTCAAGGCGCCGATTGGTGAGAAGCCCGGGCTCTGCCTGTGATGGGGTGGGCGGTACAAAGATGTCCAAAGACAACGCGTGCGGGAGAGAGCGCAGCCCCCACGCAGTGAATCGGGTTCTCCACAGCCTCTTCAGAAGAAGGCAGTGGTGGGTACCGTCCTGCTCAGCAACAGACACCTTACATGCTTTCATGTTCTTTCAAATCCCAAGGGTCTATGAGTGAGATGGGGACACCAACTGGCCACTGAAGACAAGGTGTAAGATTGACGGCCCACAGCTCTCGGGCCCTCTGCTGGCAATGCTAATATTTTTTGCCAAGAAAAGGTCTACAAAGATTTCCCAAGAATTTAAACTACCAAAGCACCGCCTGGTCACTAAACGAGTAGTTTGCTCTGCTCTGTCCTCCACCATAGACTTAACACCATCTAATATATTATATGAGGACTGCTTTCTCGTCCGTCTCTTTAACCAGGCTGCAAGCTCCATGATGGGGAGCCCTTGGTCCCTCCTCTATTCCCAGGACCTGTTACTAGAAGACGCCCAATAAATATCTGAATGAATCAGTGCATGAAAGACAAGGTAAAGGGGCTGGACGTGGCCGGCAGGTTTCAAACCAGTGTGAACTTGAAGCTGCTCTGGAAGAGGCCCACCGACCGCCCTGACGACGCCGACTCCAATGTCCGGATGGGCTCCAGATCATCTAACAGATGTGTCCATCGACAAGGATTTATTCAACACCTACTGAGTACCAAGTACAGAGCGAGGCAGTTTGGGGAGTCACACCGTCCAACCCGTCCCCTCCACGTCTGTTTCACACAGTGGGGATGACATGAGGGGCATTTCGAGAAAGCGACAGAGGCAAGGAGACAGAGATACCTGGGTCCAGTGCTGCTCCTTCGACAGTGATGATACAAAACAGTCTGATCAGATCTCCCCGGATGACCGATGGTGTGTCCGAATGCACGGAGGCATTAAATACAGGCCCTGGAAGAGAGTGACATCACCTCATTAGTCCCGCTCACGCTTTTGTCTCACTTCCATTGCTGGCGTTCTCACGGGGCATCCACAGGCAGCCCACCTTCCTCGGAACTGGGCTGGGTGGTGTTCTCAGGCTGCCTTTCCTCTCTTCAGAGACACCGTGCATCAGGCAGAGCCAAAATGAGCATGATCTGAATTACAACCACAACAGAACTCTGCCTCCAGAATGCCCTTTGCTTCTGGCTTTTCCTTTACCCCCTCTCTGATGACAGCCACGGTTCCCTTGGAAGGCCACCCCCACCTGCTACCCCGGCTGCCGCTTCTGGTTCTGCGTGGTTCACTTCCTCGGCCTAGACGTGAACGGGACTGAATCGGTGACACTTCTGGCCCCAATGGGGCAGGAGGCCTTGCCGTGCTGGGGACAGGGGCTCTGCCATTAGCAGGCTGAAATGCAGTCAGCAGACAGACATGCCACCCATGACGACACTCGGTAGGGGACGGTGGGAGCACCAGAGGCACGGCTCCAATCTGTCAGGGGAAATAGAGGCAGCACGGTATCGCTTCAAAACACTACCCAGACTCGCACACCTTCCTGAGAACACCCCCTTGATATTCAGTTTGCTTTAAAAAAGACTCTTTCCTTCTTGCAGAGGCCAAAAGACGTGTCTACCCAAACTGAGCTAACTGTGCAGGGCCGAGACGCTCCTACTTCTTGAGTTGTGAGCATAAAAATGAGCAACAAGATATGAAGTATAAAGACTGAAGACATAGAATTTAGTGCTAGAATTTAGTAATATTTACCACAGAGTCAGTTAGATGCAGGTGACTGAAGGTACAATTATTATGATGCTATTTGATGACTAGGCATAAATAAGTGATTTATTAAATTTAAAAAAGTATGCCTTGCATGGAAGGAATCTGGCTCCTATCCCCTTCTTAGAGAGACGGGCTACGTACTATATATATATATATATATATATATATATATATATATATATTTAAACCCTTTACTCCTCAGTTTTAGGTGACAGCATTGCATAGCTTTAAGTCAACCTGATCCTAAGAGCCCGATATTTACCTTATCCTAATAAGAACAAGCAAACCTGAAAAAGGTTCCAGAATACCAGTGCCATGCGATTTCCCTTGGGTTTCCTGGGACGCAAAAAGAGATGGCCCTGGACACTGATTCTGAAACTCATTAGAAGCTAAGAATACAAGTGTTACTACCTTTTAAATGAGATTACCAAAAAGGAAAAAGTACTTTAACATACAAAAAAAAAAAAAAAAAAGACTGAGAAAGTGTGTAAAGGTCACACAAACCAATAAGCAAAGACCTAAAAAGGCTGTATCTTCACTTCACCGTGAATGCTAAGATGAACTCATCGGACTGCTTTTCTCAAACCAAGAACTGGAGCAGCTGGAGTTCTGCTGGGAGAAAGGCGAACGGCAGGTGGAGGAGATGGCAACCCAGGGAGGTGGGGCAGCCCTGAGCAGGTGGCGGAGAGTTCAGATTAACCAGAGAGCGGCAGGAAGGCATCAACTCTGGGCGCAGGGGAGAACATAACAGAATGGTGGTCACGGGGCATCGGGAAAGGGAGGAAAGCAGAGAGGACGAGGAAACCTGACCTACTTGTGGGTAGCCTGCCGTTCAATCAACCCCTCTCCCAGCCACAGTTCCCACAGGTCACGACCACCCTGGATTTGCTCGGCTTATTGCAGCGAGGTGGGACAGGATTAAGCCAGTGACTCTGACTAGGCCCAGTGTTCATGACTGCGGAGCACTTCATACCACATATGGCCACCTGGGAGGACAGGTTAGCAGCAAAACAGGTGAACAACAAGGACCATGTTTTTTCTCTGACTAGAAATTTCATGGTAATAAACAGAGCTACACCAAAGGGTTTTCTTCAAGTGTCCGAGACCCCTTCTAAGGGACCACAAAATGATAAAACATTAAGATCCTCGTAATGGATTTAGGTTTCTAAATTTGAAACAGCACAGAAAGACTTACCAATTTGGACAAATTTCACTTTCTTTTCTTTATATTTCCAAAGAAAACCCCAAATGCCTTCTAGGTCACAAGTTATGGCTCTCATTTCCCCTAGTGGCTGCGGCTGTGGGAACAACAGAGCATTTGTGCTGGGGCTCACCATGCGGACATGGGTCTGGGAAAAGGCCTTCATTGTAAAATAGTCACAGCAGTGGATTTCCTTCTAATGAAATCAACAACGCACTGTTAATGTGGGTCATTATCCCAGGCTTGGAAATATTTTTATTATGGTCAATTTCTGTGGTAATGCTGTTTTTGCGAGGGTATTTGGTTAACTTCACGGATGACAGACTACAGCACGGAAAATTTAAGTGGACCAGAGTCACTAGATGTCCCGCAATTCCTAGTCTGCAGAGAGTACATGGCCCACACTCAGCTTTTAAACACAAACATTGACAGAACCATGTTCTAACTCCAGCCCCTAAAAAGCGCTGTAAATAGGAGTATTCTTGTGAAAGCCAAAATGGCAGACCATCTGCACATCCATCAACAGGGTAAAATGACTAAATAAATTCTAGGAGGTGTAGTCATTAAAATTGTTATTTACCTAGAATTAGCTTTAACATGAAAACCGCTTATCTTAGAAGGTTAAAGGGAGGAAAGCAGACCACAAAATTGTACATACAGCCATGAAGAAAACATGCAAGGGAAAATTTCTACGATGATAAACAACACATATTAACAGGGTTGGGTAGGTTTTAACTAATTCTCTTTCTTCTTTCTACTTTACCATATTTTCAAGTTTTCTCTACTAAGGAGAAAAACTTTATTATTATCCTTTTTTAAAGGCCAACACCTTGAACACCATAACATTTAATCCGTATTTCCTCCCTGACACTTTGGGTCAGTGAAATTCATGACTCAGCAGCACCCTTTGGGAAACACGGTCCTCATACCAAGAGGCAAGTACCCCAAAACCAGGGGATAGAAAGGTAGACACCAGGAAGGACCCCTTTGCTATCTGTGTCTTACGGTGTTGCTGCTGATTTTTAGGAAGTGAAGACCCTTCAGGAGCAAGTCAGTATTTTCTGGGAGCCATTCAGGGAGAGGGCACGGTGCTGGGTGAATCGGAAGGCAACTTCTCCTAATTAAACCATAAACTGGCCATGACAACTCCATGGACTAAATAAAATAAAAATCTCAGCCAGTCTATTCAACCTGGAAGCTACAGTCATTTTGTCTGTTATGCAGAGATGTAAAGAATTGAGAAATAGATTCAATACCCATCCCTCACCCAGAAATACAGAAGATTTTATGTCTCCCCTGTTTCCCATAACAATTCTAGAGAAACATCAAATAACAAATGTAAAACAAGATGGAATAAACTCCTACAGACTATATAACACAGACACACAAATAAAAGACAAAAACCACATAATCATCTGACTCTCAATAGACACAGAAAGAGCATCTGACAACATCCAACATCTCTTCATGGTAAAAACACTCAACAAACCACTGATGAAGGGAAACTTCCCCAACTCAATAAAAGACATCTATGAGGAAACAAACAAACAAACAAACCAACCCACAGTTACAATGATTTTTAATGCAAAAAGACTGAGAACTTTCCCTGTAAGATCAGGAACAAGACAAGGATGTCCACTTGTGCCACTACTATTCTACATTATCCTAGAGGCACTAGCCAGGGCAATTACGCAAGAAAAAGAATTAGAAGGTATTCAGTTTGGAAGGGAAAAAGTAAAATTGTCTTTATTCACAGATGCTGTTTTATTGTGTTTAAAACACCCTAAGGAATCAACCAAAAAACAATTAAAACTAATAGTAAGTCCAGCAAGCTTGCAGAATCCAACATCATATATATAAGTCAGCTGTGTTTCTGTATATTTGCAACGAATAAACAGAAAAGGAAATTGAGAACAATTCCATTTACGATAGCATCAAAAAATAAAATACTTCGGAGAAATTTAATGAAAGAAGTTCAAGATTTATACACTGACAACTACAGAACACCACTGACAGAAATTAAAGGCCCAAATAAAGAGAAAGATGCTCCATGTTGATGGACTGGAAGGCAATACTGTTAAATGGCAATACTCTCCAAACTGGTCTACAGATTCAACACAATTCCTAGCAAAGTCCCAGCTGTCATCTTTGCAGAAATTAATGGGTGAGCCTAAAATTCATACAGAAATACAAGGGACCTAGAATAACCCAAAACAAACTTGAAAAAGAACAAAGTTGGAAGGCTCATACTTCTTGATTTCAAAATTTACTACAAAGCTACAGTAATCAAACAATGTGGTCCCGGTATAGGAAAAGGCATACAGAGCAATGCAACGGAACTGGCAGTCAATAAAAATCCTTACATTCATGGTTAAATGATTCTTGACAAGTGTGCCAAGACAAGTCAAGGGGGAAGGAAGAGGCTATTCAACAAATGGTGTGAGAACAGCTGGGTGTTCACATGCAAAAGAATAAAGCTGAATCCTATCCTCTGCTACACACAAAAATCAGGGCACATGGGTGGCTCAGTCAGTTAAGCATCTGCCTTCGGCTCAGGTCATGATTTCAGGGTCCTGGGATCAAGCCCTGCGTTGGGCTCCCTGCTCAGCAGGGAGTCTGCTTCTCCTTCTCCCTTTGTCCCTCCCTGCCAGCCACCCCTCCACCCTGGCTCATGTGTGCTCTCTCTCTCTCTCTCTCAAATAAATAAATAAATAAAATATCTTATAAAAATTAACTAGAACAGGTCACAGCACTAAATGTAAGAGCTGAAACTGTCAAATTCCTTAGAAGAAAACAGAGGCATAAATCTTCACAACCTTGGATCAGGCAATGGTTTCTTAGATAAGGCACAAAACACATAAGCAACAAAAAGAAAAATAAATTGGACTTCGTCAAAATGACAAGCTTGGGGGGCGCCTGGGTAGCGCAGTCGTTAAAGCGTCTGCCTTTGGCTCAGGGCGTGATCCCGGTGTTATGGGATCGAGCCCCACATCAGGCTCCTCCGCTGGGAGCCTGCTTCTTCCTCTCCCACTCCCCCTGCTGTGTTCCCTCTCTCGCTGGCTGTCTCTCTGTCACATAAATAAATAAAAATCTTAAAAAAAAAAAAAAAAATGACAAGCTTGGGTGCTTCAAGGGACACCATGAGCAAAATGAAAAAACTACCCACAGAGTGGGAGAAGATATTTTTAAACCATGTATCTGTTAAGGGGCTTGTATCCAGCCTCTGTGAAAAACCGGACTAATCAACAATGAAAAGATAAATAAGTCAATTTAAAAATGGGCAAACAATCCGAACAGACATTTCTCCACAGAAGATATACACACGACCAATAACTACATGAAAAGATGCTTAACATCAACCGTCGTTAGAAAAATGCAAATTAAAACCACAATAAACTACAGCTTCATGCCCTCAGGCTCACCAGGTTGCCCAGGATGACAATGACAGAGGATAACAGGGTTAGTGAGGATGTGGTGCGCGCAGAGCCCTCATGCATCACGGTGGGGATATAACACGGTACAGCTGCTTTGGAACACAGTTTGGAGGTTCCTCAGAGTTAAACAGAGCCTGTAGGACCCAGCACCGCTCCTAAGTGAGAAATGAACTCTGACGTCCTCCCCAAAACTTGTACACTAATATGTATGTCAGCATTATTCACAGTAGCCGCAAGGGTGGAAACAACCTAATGTCTGTCAATGGATGGACCAACAACACGTGGTCCATCCACACGAGGGAGTATCGTTCAGCCACAGAAAAGAACGAAGTACGGACGCATGCTATAACGAGGATGGACCTGGAAAACGTTATGTCAAATGAAAGAAGCCAGTTCCAAAAGTCCGCATACATGATTCAATTTATGTGAAACGTCGAGAAGAGACAAATCTCCAGCGATAGAAAGATTAGTGGCTGTCAGGGGCTGGGGGTGGGGAGTGAGTACTCACGGGTATACAGTTTCTTTCTGGAGTGGTTAAAAACTCTGGAATAAGATCGTGGCGATGGCCACACGACTCTGTGAATATACTAAAAACCACTCAATTGTACACTCTACATGGGTGAATTTTATTTTAACTATAATTCAATGAAGCTATTATTAGAAAACAAACAAGCAGATACGCAATAAAAGAAACCTGCACTTTCTTTGCTCTTTCCAAATCTAAGCGTTTAAGTCAATATTTTCTCTTTATTAATCTAAATGTTAACAGCTTGGAGGATGCTAGAAGATAATTTCATTATACATATATAGAAATAGTCTATATTAATACAAAATAATATCAATAAAAAACTTTAATAGAAAAAAATTAACTTTAAGGTCTAGTTTACCTTTACTCTAAAAGGTAATCATGTAATTCAACAAATATCTAGTATTCATTATGCTGATTCAATTAATACATGAATTTTTACAGGTGAGTATAAATTTACACATTCAGAATTTTCTAACTAGAATCTACGGCAGATATAGTGAAAACATTCAGTACTAAACTCATAAATGATGATTTTTTATCTTTATATCCTAAATAAAATTGGGGAATCAAAAACTTTTAAATATCTACCTGCTAAAACACACACACACACACACACACACACACACACACACACACAGATATTTCAGAGGAGTTTAATGAATTACACAGATAAGAAATATTTCTACTTGAGAATATGTGTCCATACCATTTAAAAAAGTTGACCTTTCTTTCCATCCTATAACATAAAAACATTTTAGTTAACCAAGAACAAAATCAATTCCAAATAGACACAAAAATGCCCTTGTTTTAATTAACCCTGCCACACATGAACACCACCAGTAACTATCCTTAACGAGCTGGCTGACAGATACATTCATCCATACCACCACAGCTCTGGCAACTCGATTAATTGATGGGACATTTTTTCCAGTCCCAAAGCCAGGTGAGGAACAAGGCTGGGATACTTATCCCCTGTGTCGAAAGACTGCTCTGTAAGTCAGGCCAAAAATAGTGCCCATCATCTTCAGTCCTAGGGATCCCTGATGAACTTGGCTCTGGACCTTCCTTGCATGTGTGACAAATCACGGAAGCCCTCTGGAGGTCCAGTGCCCTCTTCTCTTTATTTACACTCCACTGTGTTCTCTAAAGGAGCTGAAATAGCTGAGTTTGGGTTCATCTATTAAAAAAAGGAAATAAGGGTGGTAGGTGCACACAAAAATTTGTACACAAATGTTCACAGGATCATTCCTAATAGTCCAAGAACTGGAAACACCCGAATGGCCATTAGCTGATAAACGGACAAACAACATGTGTGTTTCCAGACTGTGGAGTGTTATTCAGTCATAAAAAGGAGTGACGTAGTGATACATGCTATAACAGAGATGATTCTCGAAAACACTGTATAACAACTAAGAATAGGGACAAGAAAGAAAAAGAAAGAAAGAAAGAAAGAAAGAAAGAAAGAAAGAAAGAAAGAAAGAAAGAAAGAAAGAAAGAAAGAAAGAAAGAAAGAAAAAGAAAAGAAGAAAGGAAGGAAGGAAGGAAGGAAGGAAGGAAGGAAGGAAGGAAGGAAGGGAAGGAAAGGAAGAAAAGGAAAGGAAAGAAAAGAAAAAAGAAAAGAAAGAGAAAGAGAAAGAAAGAAAAAAAGGAAAGGAGAGGAAAGGAGAGGAAAGAAAGAGAAAAACACTATGTTACAGTGAAAGAAAACAGACATGAGGACCATGTATTATATTCCATCAATGTAATGTAAAACGTCCAGAACAGGCAAGCTGATAGAGACAGAAAGCACATGAGTGGTTGCTGGAGGGCTGGGAATTGAAGGGTGTCAGCTAAGGGAGACAGCATTTCTTCAGGGTATAATGAAAATGCTCTACAAATCAAATGTGGTGATGGTTGCACAACTCTGTGAATATACTGGAAGCCACTGAATGATACCCTTTAAATGGGTAAACTGTATGGCATGTGAATTACATCTCAATAAAGAAAGCTGTTTAAGAGAAATTGGCCACTGGCTCAAAATCCTAGGGTTGCGTTCTAGTTCAGTCCATGGTTCAACAGGGTTCCCGGCTCACCTGCAGTTTGGAAGTCAATCTCAATGGGATTGGAGAGACTGGTGGCTGCTTCTCGCCACAGGCTGCCCCTGACAGGAGACCAGGCTGTCACCATGCAGCGGTACAGCCCCGCATCCGAGACCTGAGTCTGGTACATTCGGTAGCGAAATTCATCTTCCTGCACTTTCTCTAACACAACGCCATCCACCCGTGATGCGTCTGTCCAATTCTCCAGCTTTACCACAGAATCCTGGTCCAGGGAGATGATGTACTTGGTTTCGTTGGGACTGGAGAGGTCCCCCACAGGCTTCTCAGCGGTGATGAGAACAGAGTAGCGTGGTGACTTAATATTCTTGGAAGACACTTTGCAAGTCATCTCAAATGTATTTCCTGCAGCAAAGAAAGGCTTTGGCTGCCTTGCCTTCACCACGAGCACAGAATCTGGAATGAAGTACCAGAAAGAGGTGATTTCCAACAGGGCCAGTGAAAATGGATAGGCATCTGAAAGCACGACAAGGAAATTGGAATTTATTCGCAAACTGCCGCACAATAGCACTTCAGAAAACCTGGAAACTCAGAAAGAAAATCACGTGTATCTGGAAGCAGGCTACAAAGCACCACGCTGGAGGAAGCAGAACGGTGTGCAACGATTTAATGGGTGTGAGGGAATCTGGGAGGCTGCCGGTACCCTCCAGGATGTGAGGCAGGGCTCACTCTTCATGAATAGGACGAACTGTGCCTGAACACCCAGGGCAGGCCCTAGACCCATGCCAGGGGCCTCCTCAGCCCGAGGTTCTGCTGGGTGCAGGGAACGTCTGCTTGGAAAAGCACAGCAATGGGTTCCTTCTGTTTAATCATATCATGGTCACGGTACAGAACAGACGATTAGTCAGGTGACTGGAACACACACCTGCCGATCTAGTGATTTCTACAGAGATGCCATTTTAACATTTTGAGCAAGTGTCCATGGCTACACTAACTTTAGGTTTAAGTACGTTACTCCCTGCTTCTCTGTGAAAAAGGAAATCCCTGAGCATATATACATTAGAAGCCGTCTCTATTACAACTGCTCAATGTCGGGCACTTGGAGGGTACTTAAATATTTGTTGAATGAATGAATAAATGAATTAAACACATACTTTTTATCCTTTAATAAGATTATTAATTCTATAATCTGTCTAGTTAGAAAATGAATTTTTTATGTTGGGCTTTGTGGGAAAAGTTGTTCCACCAAACCTATTAAGCAGAACACGTGTGTTATAGTGTTTCTCCAGGATCACAGATTCCTAAGGTTCCACTGAGCCAGCCACATTCTTTCCCGATTCTCCTGTGAGTTTGGCAATCCACCCACTCATTAAACAAGTACTGAGTGAGAGCCTCCCGTATTCCAGGCACTGGGAATGCCACCGTAAACAAAGCATACAGAAGTCCCTCCATTTATATTCTAGTGGAAGAAGGTGAACAAAATAAATAAGTAAAATATATAGTATGGTTAGATGGTGGTAAATGTTTGAGAGAATAAAGCATGGAAAGAGGAGAAAGAGGGGGGGGGGCAGGGAGAGACAACGCAATTTTAGAGAGAGTAGCCAGGGATCGAGCGACAAGTCATCAAGGAGTTGAGAAGGTGAGGGAACAAGCCCTGTATCCATGTCGGGGAACAGCATTCTAGGCGGAGGGAAGAGCAAGCAGAAAGCCAAAAGGCAGAGGTATGCCTGTTGTGTTGGAGGAACCATGGGCAAGGCAGAGGAGATGAAGAGGAGGGAGAGCTGGGGAGAGTTATAGGTGAGGTCAGAAGGTAATGGCAGCTAGTTGCCACAGGGCGTGCAAGGCTACCAACAGGACTCTGGGTTTTGCTTTGAGTGAGATGGGTAGCCTTTGAAGGTTAGGGCAGAGGAGTCTCATGATCTGACTGACATTTTAACAAGACTGCTCCAGCTGCCGCGTGCAAGGGCGGAAGCAAGAACAGTCAGGAGAGCCGTGATACAATCCAGGCAGGAGATGGTGGTGGCTTGCTAACAGGGGAGCGTGGCAGTGGCAAGACTCTGAGAGCCTTGCCCCAGAAGAATGAGGAATGGAGGATGAAGGTTTTAGACTGAACGACTACAACGAAGGTGCCAGAGAAGGCCAAAAGAAGACCAGAAGCGCCATTTTGAACAAGAGTTTGAGATGCCCCTTAGGCAAACGGAGGTGTCAACAAGGCAACAGAGTGCTGAATCTGGCATTCTGGAAAGAAGTCTGGGGCAGAAATATACATTTGGGAGTTACTGGTGTGTAAGTGACATTTCAATTCACGAGGTTAGAAGATATCACCAAGGGAGGGAAGTCAACGAAAAGAAGTCCAAGGACTATGTCCTCAGGCAGTCTCATGTCTCAGGGTCAGGAAATGAAGAGGATCCAGCAAAGGAGGCGGAGAAGGAGTTGCTGTGAGGTGGGAGGAAAGCCCAGAGCGGGTGGCATCCCACAGCCAAGGAAAAACCAAGGTATTTCTGGGAGGAGGGAATGACCACCTGTGTTAAATCCTGCTAAGCCAAGTGAGATAACAAACAATTGGATTTTGCAGGATGTCAGTCACTACTGATCTTAACACGAGGACCAGGGGCAAAAGTCTGCCAGAGAGAACAGGAAGAGAGAAAGTGGAGACACGGAATACAGACAAATCAAATGCTTTGGCTATAAAAGGAAAGAAAGAGCAATGGGTGGGGGCAAAGGGGTTTGGGGAAGGGAAGACAGAGGGAGAAGTGAGATCAAAATTACTTTATAAAGTACAAAAACAGGAACAGGAGGTCTAACAATGTTTATAGGCCCACAGGAAAGGTCCAGAAAAGAGAGGAATGTTGATGACATAAGAGAGAGGGGCCACGCACCCGACCAGTGAGAGGGGTTGGCTTTTGCTAGGACACGGGCCGGGGGCAAGTGTGTAGAAATTCTCCTGATTGTTTCTGTTTCTTTAAGGAAAGGGAACCCAGGACCAACAGCTGGAGAATAAGCTGGGAGAGGAGGTTTTCAGACAGAGAAGGTGGTATGCAATAATCGTTTTGGAGAGGAGGGAAGTAAACAGATTATGGAAATGCAGAACAATTTCCAGGCAGCGCTGAGAGCCCCGTTGACATAAATGATCACAGATTTAAAGTGAAGCTAGTCAACACGTTTAAATGTTTTTATCCAACGACAAATGTAGGCAGGGAGGTAGCAGAAGGTTGGCTTTGAACTGGCTTGTGGTTTGGCCAGAATATAATGCAAACAAGAGTGGGACAAGGAAGCTCGGGGTGCAACGGGTGTTATAGCTGGCCGGGAATTTAAGTGGGTGACTGCCCATCTTATCCTCCCTTCCACCCCTGAACATATCTAAGAATGGAGAGGGTGCTATTAGAGATGACACAGGGCAACAGGTGTAGACTGGGCTGCCCTGGACAACTAGTCCGGCTACATGAGAGAGAAATGGGGGCCAACATAAGATGATAGGGTTCATGGACAGCCAGTCTGGTGGGGTTGAAGTGGTGATGCTAGAGTAGTGGAGGGAGTGATGTAGAAAAACAGAAGGTATGTTTAGAGAACAGGATGCCTGGAATTGAGAGCACGGAGGGCTTTCAGTTGTCACAACTGAGATGGTCTCCTGTACGGCGTGAGCACAGGAGGAAATGACCAAACCAGACAGAAGACATGATGACTCAAGAGGAGGACAGGGGACTGAGAAGGAAAGGCTGATCTTCACCAGGGTTCCCAACCCTCGCTGCTCAGGAGAACTGGCTTAAAAATTCCAATGCCCAGGGGTGCCTGGGTGGCATCCAACTCTTGGTTTCTGCTCAGGTCATGATCTCAGGGTTGTGGGATAGAGCCCCGCATAGGGATCCATGCTTGGCTAGAGTCTGCTGGGGATTCTCTCTCCCCCTCTGTCCCTCTCCCCATTTGTGTGCACGCATGCTCTCTCCCAAAAATAAATAAATAAATAAATAAATAAATAAATAAATAAATAAATAAATAAATAAATAAAATCTTAAAAAGAAAAAATTCCAATGCTCAGACTGCACACAGCCTCAGGCCAACTAAGATAGGACCTTGGGTGGGACTCAAACATCACTGTTTTTTTTTAAAGGTCCTTAGGTAATCATGAGGCACAGTCCAAGTGTGGGCCAGCGTTGTGCATGGAAGAAGCTATGAGTCAGTGAGAGTACTTGAGAGCGTGGCTGCAAAACAAAAGTTAACCACTTCCCTGAGGGAACAAGGAGGACCCAGGAGTCCAAGGTGGGGGGGACAAGCTGATGAAGAGGCCCCACTGTATGAGGAACATGGGGAGAAAACACCTCCGCTCAGGAGACCCCAGGACAAACGGCGGTCTCAGTGGAGAGCGAGGTTGGTCCTGTTTAATGTGGGAAAGAGAAAGGAACTTTCCAAGCTGAGTGGCAGGCAACAGGAGAGTCTGCCGAGTCCGAGAGGGCCCTGTTTGGGGTCGGGGACAGGCAGGGGGTGCCAATCAGTCAACTGAGGTGTGTCGAGGGGTATGTGGTACTTCACACCCAGGGCACAAGGGGGACCTAGGAGGCCTGGGCTTCCTGTAGTGTCAGACTGGACAAGTCTGATGTCCCAGGGCACACAGTGCTCTGAGCATCGGGTGGAGATGTCGCAAAGACACTGTTTCCCTCAAGTTCTTGTCAGCCCTGCCCGGAAACCATCTCTCTGAAGAGATGACTGGCACCTCAGGGGCAGGTGTGATGGTCTGTCCCCCCCCCCCAAATTTGCAGGAGCTTGCAGACATGAACACACCCCCAAGGCCCAAGACCACCCAGCAGAGCAACAGTGTCAAGGGGCACCGTTGAGATGATCGTCTACCACCCACCAGGCACCAGCTCTCTCACTGGACTGAGCCTTCGCCAGCATCAGCATCTTAAAGGGGTTCATCCTATTCTGGATTCCTAGCATGTTCTTGGATTCCTAGCAGGGAGACCCAGCATCTAAAACCACACAGTGGGATACCTGGGCCAAAACGAAAACCCCAAACCTCCGTGAACAAGAATAAAGCGCCTACCTTCGGACGCCCAAAATATGGTGACGGGTTTGGAGAAGACATCCTTGCTCTTCACCCAGCTGTCGTTACGCTGCCTGGTCCACGCAGACACAACACAGTAATAATTGCCCCTGTCTTCCTCTGTAGTCCTTTGGATTCGGAAACTGAACGTGTCCGTGTGCTCCTTAGAAAAAATGAAGTCTCCGTCCTGGGCGCGCTGCTTGCTCCTGTCTCCGTACTTGAGCGTCCAGTCCCCGTTCATGACCGCAAGCAGCTCGCTGGCCACCACGTCGTCGCTGCGCCGGTTCACCCTGTAGTACCAGGACACGGTGAAGCGGACGCTGGCCTCCGAGCTCTTCATGTCCACTATGCGGCACTCCAGCTCTGTGAGGTCGTCTGAAAACTCGGGGACTTTCGAAGCATTCAAGTACACCTGGTAGTCTGGTTCTGAACAAGAGAGGGGCCGGGATTAAAAAATAAAAAAGAAAAATCAGACAGCAACGCACTAAGAATTAGCAAAAGGAACAAGACGAGTGCCACTCTTGCCCTGACAAGCAAATGCCCCTCCTACTAACTACAGTGATGGAAATGAAAGTCTTCACCCTGGAGAGGAAGGATCCAGAAAGAGGTTGTTATGGCAAACCTTGTACGATGCTGCCACCACTACAGTCCCCAGGACACCTTCCAAGGCCAGAAGCCAAACGTCCGCAATCCGAGAGTCTGGACCTTTCCATAGGGTTTCCCTAGGAAGTTAGTCCTCCAAGAAGGATCTAAGACACTGATCAGCAACAGCCCCTCCCTGTTATGACACCTTGTTGAAGTTCTTGTCCCCAAGCTCCAAATACACAGCCTTGTAGACAGTAGGCACTCAGTCAGTGTGTGCTGCCTGGCTTTTAGAGAAGGCCACGTTTTTTCTCTTGTGGCCCATGGCCTGCTAGGAGAACATGAATTCTCCCTACACAGGACTTTCCATCTGCCACCACTATCTTTATTCCCATCACCTCTATCAAACTGTTTAGTTTTATTTAACGTTGCTTTTATTTATGACTCATTCAGATTATAAACCGCTGAGGTCAAAGAACTGTTCTTTTGTGATTTACGCTTCTAATAAAATGTGTAACATCGTGACTTCTCCAAGAATGATTCAGTGGCCAGGAAATGGAAAGAACTCAAAATCCTAACTCCTTCAAATGTCATCTTCACGAGCATTTAACCGCAATGAGGGTGGTCCCTGTGGCATACACAGTCAAACCAACGGGACCCGGCCGCCAGCAGGAGCACGCCTCGTCGTGAGGGGGGCACTGTGCAGACACCGCGGGCTGCTAGAACGTCACCCTGGCCCCTCCTCCTGACAGGCGAGTGTGCCGCAGTTGGACAGCTCGGGCGTGTCCCCCCCCCCCACCCCGGCGCTGCCTCTGCAGGAACACCTACTGTGGAGTAAATACCACCGAAATGCCTTTGCGCCATCACGTGCAAAAGACAAGGTGTTCCGAATGACCCCACATCCCACACCTCAGACCCTTCTCTCCTGGTGGACTCCGGCAGGGCAACCAGGTACCTTCCATGGAAGGAACTGGCTGTGCGCTGGGCAAGATGGCGCCCCTCTGTCAGGACTGGCCCGGAAGGCCGCACCATCAACAATGCTTGGGACACGGCAGCGGCCGCCGCTGCCACTCACGAAGCCCACCTCCCATGTGCAGCATGACACAGGGGCCCTTCCCGTGTTCCCAGGCTACCCTCCACGACAAACTGAGGCTGTATAGAGCAGGGGTGAAGAGCCAGGGGTGTGCAGCCAGCCTGTGGGGATCCTGGCTCTGCCATCTGCTTGCTGTGTGCTTGGGCACATTCCTTCACCTCTCTGGTGCCTCACTTGTAAAAATGAGACAGGAACAGTGACTAGCTCACAAGCTGGCTGGGAGGATTAAGAGCTAAAATATGCGGGGGTGCCCGGCTGGCTCAGCACAGCACGCGCCTCTTAATCTCGGGGTTGTAAATTCGAGTCCTATGCTGGGTGTAGAGATTACTTAAAAATAAAGTATTTTTTATTTTTATTTATTTTTTTAAATCCTTTGAGACTTTATTGAACTGCTACAGTAATTCATTAGTTTTTGATGTAGTGTTCCGTGATTCATTGCTTGCATATAACACCCAGTGCTCCATGCAATACGTTCCATCACCGGGCTAATCCATCCCCCCACCCTAAAAATAAAGCATTTTTTAAAAAAGACTTAAAACTAGACACAAAAGTGCTTCAACTAGTGCCTGGTACATGTGCGTATGTGTATGACCCACATAGTCATACATGTATATACACACATACGTACGTATTTGTGAACTACTGTTCACCACCCAGAGCTTTGAAGAGGTCAGTCACGTGACCGTACAGCTCAAAAGTGGCAAATCTGAACCCAGGGTCATGCCCCTTCTATCACCTTTCAAGGACAACTGCACCTCACAGGTGAGCCAAGCTCCCTGTCTTCTAAAGTGCCTATTTTCTCACGACCACTGACTGGCTCGTGACCTGAAGCAACACGGAATGCTGTCACTGGCAATGATACGGCTGTGGTCCTGCCACCAGGGATCTGATCCAGGAAGACCGCTCCCCACAGGCAGGCCCCTCAGCCTGGATGACCAGCACAACCCAACCGGCCAGGAGGCAACCTGTCGGATTTCCTGTCTGTCTCCTTATCAGTCACCAGCTCTTAAAAAGAAACCCTTCGGTCCTTCAGGGTTTACTTCCTTCCCCGAGCGTAGTCCTCCAAAGTGGCACTCTGAAAATAAAGGCTGTCCAAGCTAGCACGAAAGACGGTAGAGAAGCAGTGACGTCAGTGTCAGACTATGGGACACGTGGAAGAGGTGGGCAAAACTAGCCCCCGCACCAACCACTTGAGCAGCCCTTGCCCTCTCCTCCTACACCCTGGCCAGGCCACATCCAGGGCGCACTCCTTGTTCCAGAACCCAGCTGTTCCCCTGGGTTCTTCCTTAGGCTCAGACCCTAACACGGGCACAGAGCAGCCTTCTAGGCATCTCGGTTTCGTGCTTCCATGGCGTCACCAGCATAGCACATTTGTACCCTGACCCCCTCACTGCCCCCCCGCCTCTGCCAATGCACACACATGCACACAGGCACACACACACACACGTGCCAGTGTACATACACAAGTATACATTCATACACACATACACTCACACGTGCATGCACACACACATTCATACACAGGCACACTCATTCATACAGGCACACACACATACACACTCATATATCCATGCACACGTACACAAGCACATGTTCATATGCATACACACACTCACACACACACACGCGCGTGCACACGGATGACTCCCACTCCAAACAGACATGGCCAACTCCTCCTCCTAACTAGCCAATTACTGTTCCTGCTGCCACACCCACCATTCACTCTCCCGGTCACCTCTGCTTAAAATGTGTGTCATCTTGGACTCTCCACTGAGGGTCCCTAACTCTCACACCACTCCCATTCCGGGGCTTCCACACAGTAGATGCTCTATAAATATCTGTGAACAAAAGTGGAAACCTCATGAGCACCATCCTCATACGGGCTCTCTTTGCCTCCAGCCAAGACAATTACGATAACCTCCCAATGCACGTCTAGGCAGACACAGTAATCAGGCCAGCTGCGCAATCCTGTGGCTTTTCTTCTCACCTCCTGAGTAGAACACACTCCCCAGCCTGGCATGCGAAGTGGCCATCAGTGTGAGTCTAACCCATTTGTCCGGGCTCACGGCCTCCTGCCTTCTGATATATTTTCTACGCTCCACTGAGACCACACCTCTCGCCATTCCCTAACCACCTCCTCCTATGCTTCCCGGTTGTCTGCCTCCCTTCCTGCTGTTCCCTCTGCCTCAGCACCTGGGACACCTACTCTGTTGGTTGCTGAATGGATGACTGAACAGACCCCCCTGTTCTACTCCATCCTCCACCTCCAAGTGAGTCAGCTTAAACCCCATGGATCCAAATAGAGAGAAGGGGGAGCACAGCGGGGTTGTGGCGTGTGCACGTCTAGTTATAGGACTTGCAGCCGGGCAGGAGACAAGAATCTCTTCGTTGACTGGTTGGTCTCATCCTCTGTTAAGACTAAATCTCAGGCCCCCAAAAGGGAGGACCCTAATGCAAAGACAAACAAAAATCAGTGGGTTCTTGGCTTGGGAACTCATATGGCCCAGGTTCGAGGCATTTAAAGGACGTTCAAAGGTCATCTGAACTACCCGCCAGGCTTTCAGGTCGACTTTGGACTTGCACTCCTGAAGAAGCAATGGCTCCACTAAGTCACAGTGGTGGGAGTGCAGGTGGGTTCTTCTTTGGTTTTTGTTTTAGTGCACGTGTAGACATTTTCCTTTATTGCTATTGGACAATTTTAACCATTCTGTGCAGAAACTGTGCCTGTTCCTTGAAATCCATCGCGCACGTACCTCTCCTATATAGCCTTTCCTACGTCCCGGAGAATGCCTACCTTGAACTCACCTGTCATACCTCTACTTCGTGTTCAACAAACCTTCACAGAGACCCTACCACCCACCAGGCTTACTGCTCTCTAAGGATTTTATCTCAATGCTGCTTGAACTTTGATTATTATTGTATATATGTCGTATGGACCTTCTATAGGACTCTGCCTGGGGTCAGGGACCCCCTACCTAATTCATCTGTATGTGCTATGCCTGTAGCGCCTTGTACATAAAAGACATTAACACGCTTGCTGAATTGGAGTATATTCAATATTTTGCATAAAAATGCTCATTTTTGGCATAAGCATTTCATCACTACTGATTACTGCTATATCCTGCTCGATCTCATCAAGAAATCAGCTAAGAATGCAATGGTGGTGATGTTTAAAAAATGCTTATCAGTTAAGGATGCATACTAAAGTACTTAATGTCAAAATGACATGTGTCTGGGATATGCTTTAAATTCTTCCAGAAGAAGAAAAAGAGAGAGAGAGAAAGAGAGTGTGTGTGTGTCTCTCTCTCTATGCAGGAGGGAGGAGAGATGAAATAGATTAGCAAAATACTGGTAATTATTGAAGCTGGTGCTTCTTTCTACTTCTGTGTTAGTTTTTTTTTTTAATTTATATTCCAAAATATAAAGTAAAAAACAAAACAAAACAAAAAAAACTAACAACCAACCCACCCACATTGTAAGCCCTTTCACAGAATACTGAGGCCAGTCTAACCATGACATCATCACTTCTATTCTTAGAAATAAGGATCTGCTCCCTAAATCTGGCTCCAGGATGCTGTCTGCTCATACACACACCACCCCCTGAAGCTAGGGCCTCCAACACTGTAACCCTCTCCCTGCCCCCTGCCCAAGGAAAGACTTCGGGTCTAAACTCCCTTGTTACAACTTTCAAAAACAGTGAAAAACTGTCAGAATCCTTGGCTAATTTATTAAAGCAGATACTTTGTGCCTACTGTGTGCAGGGACCCGCACTGGAGGTTTTCACATAGACTGCCTTTTTCTCTCACAATAATTCCGTAAGGGCGGTATTATCATCATCCCTGTTTGACAACGACGATCACAGCAGCTGGCGTTGACTGAGGGCTTCCTATATGCCAGGGGCCGTGCCGTACGCTTTCCTTGCCTTCTCTCACTTAAGCTTAACAACCTTATGACACAGGTACAATTTTCATGTATGTTTCCTAAATGGAAAAAAAAAAAAAGCAAAACAAAAAACCCAAAGCCCAGAGGAGTCAGGTTGGAAGCCTCAGGTTTTGCACGGTGCGTGTGAGCAGAATTATGGCCTGGCTCCCATCAGAACCAAACCACACAACCTCCTTACACACCCGGTTATTAATGCTTTCTCGAAGCCACTCTGTCCCCGAAGGCGAGAGTGGTAATCATAGCCGAGGCACTAATCCCGAACCGTGTACAACAGGGCCCTGTTCTAATATCCGCTTTGAAGCTTCGTTAACTTGGGAGAGCTCATCAGAGAAGCAGGCTGCGTGCACGAGTTAAAGGAAACCAGGAGAAGGCGTGCCCTCGTCTCTGCTGATGCTGGTTCTATTCTCTTGAACTGGGCAGGTGCTCTGGGGGCAGCTGAGCAACTTGACTAATTGTCAGAGTTGCTGCTCCCGTCATTTGTATAACAATGTTCTCTCACCTTTAAACAGACAAGGCTATTAAAGCCTGCTGTTTGGGGGAGACATTTCACCCCACCTGCGTAGAACCTTTATTATGAGGCTACTTTCAGCATTAGCCATTTCGGAGGAAATAGTATCATTGGGATGACCGTTGGTGCAGTTCTTCTCTCTTCATCCTCACTCGCTGCACCCAGAGGAGGAAGAATGAATTCCCAGGTTGGGGAGCAGGGGCATGAAGGGGGCTGGGTGTGGTCGGCCTAACCCCTTCTCCTTGGGAGCAGCTGCTTTCCAGAACACGCATCCCTCGTCCCTCCATGCCCTAAGACAGACATGTATGTCTTAGCTAGGTTAAGAACTCGGTGTGGAAGAGTATGTTACATACTGACCCTGCCTTCCCCAAACACCAGTATCATTATCACCACCCTGAGAACGTACAGAGACCTTGAGTGCCAGGCACTGTGCTAAGCACTTCATATGCATTATCTCAAGAAACCAAGGAAACCAAAGCAACCCACCCAAGATAACACGCCTAGAAAGTGATGGAGCAGGACTCCAGCACTTGCCCATTGCTACTCTGCCTTCAGAGAGAACCGCGGACAGAGAGCTGAGAATACTTGCCCATAACGTCTGCAGATCTGAATCTTATCTCCTGTGGATGGACCAGGACTCTGAAGTCTCTACCAAGTACTGAGCAGATTAGCAGCTCCTTTTAAAGAAAAATAATTACCTTCCTTGCTGGCACACTGCTGGAAGAGGGGACAGTCCTCTAGTGGGGAGGAATGCAAATCAGGTTCTTAAGACTAAAAAGCCCAGCTCAGCTCTGCCTCCTCCTGCTCTTGTAGCTGAAACCCGTGGAACGCCCTCCAATTAACACCACAGAAGCCTGGTACTTTGGGCAGAGAGCTCAACCATAAACTGATTAGTATCCAACTCGTGCCAAAGACTCATTTGAGACAGCTGATTGCAGAGAGAGATGGCCTACTATGCGCATTAGCTAGCCATGCCTCCTTAGAGTCTCAGTTTTAGCCATATACTAAATTGGATCGACACAAAGCAACGTTTGTCCTCCATAGTAACTCAGCTTCTTACAGAAACTCCTTCCCACACTGAAGATTTATGCCCTCGGCTTTTATAAGGAGTGGATATGAGAAACATCCATTTAAACAATCACTCAGAGCCTTTCATAAAAGAACAGTTGAAAGCACTGTCCATTATGTTATCCAATGCCCTTACGTAAAAAAGCGCATGATAAATTCAGTGCCAACAAAAAGTTTGGCTCTCCCGGGTTTCCTTCATCAGAGGTGAACTGTGCAGTCACATTTCTCTTTGCTCCAACTCTTCAAAACTTCAGAGGCAAATTCAGTGCTCAAGTGCGGCTAACGAATGCATCCCAACCACCATGCGATATCTATTCTTTGGTTTGTTTTTACCCCTTTTGATCTTGATTTTATTTTTACGCCTCTTACTTTAAATCGGGCTTCATTTTGCAAGCCAACTTGAATCTTTTTTTTCCCCTCCTGCAAAAGTAGGACATAAATCCTAGTAAAAGAGGCTTTTTCTTACCCTCTACAAAATCATCAGACCTCCCGCTGCTGCAAGTGCTCTTGGACTCACTGGACCCACGCACATCCCTGCCCTGATCTCTGTCTGGTTAACACGATGGAACATATGAGAAGACCCCAATTAGCTTCAACTCCCTCTTCTGCTCTGTGCACCAACCCCAAGCAAACACGGGCAAGAATGGCCCAGCTTTGAGGACTCTGGGCTCTAGCGTTTCAGGAATAAAGCTGACTCCCAAAGCCATAATGTTTCCACATGACAATACTTGAGACAGACGACTTTGGGACATAATTCTGTAAGTCATTTTAAACATTTCTTTTGAAATAAAAGAAACCAGCATTCAACATTTGGTAGATTCTATTTTTCAGAGATGTCTGCAGTAATTTTTCCCATCCCCCATGCCCTTTTGCCATGTGACCTTGCTACTCTCTCATTAAGAGATGGGGTCTCCTTCCTTACCCCCTTGAACTTGGGCAGACGCTGTGATGGCTCCGACCCGTAGAAAACAGCTAAAGTGACACTGTGCCAGTTCCTGGGACAGCTTTCCGCTGGCTGGGCACTTCCACTTCCTGCCTCTTGGAAGCCAGTCACCACGTAAGAAGTGTGACTGTCCCAAGCACAGTATGCTGCGAGAAGCCCAAGCCACGTGGAAAGGGCCTGAATGAGATGCCACGTGGACACGGAGAGGGCTGGGGGCACAGCGTCATGCACATGAGAAAGCCACCCAGAAGGGGATCCCCAGCCCTACTCGTCCCAGCTGTCCCTGTGTCCATGAGAGATGAACTCTGTTGAGTCCTTCCCTAAATCCTGACCGTCAAAATCATAAGCAAAATAAAAATCAGTGGTTTTCAGATGGGTATAGGGGCAGTACCTCACTCACAAGGTTACTGTGGGGTTCAGATATTTAACGCATGTAAAGCCCTTAGCCCCAGGCCCAGTGTACAGTGAGTGTTTGAAATACAGTAATTTTTATTTTTAATCTATCAAGCAGCAAAACTGGAAGTTCTGGATAACACCTGCACAGAGAATCAACTTTCTCAAGCACTCTTTTGTGCCAACATCCCATAATCACATCACGTAAGATGACCTACATAAATAGAGTCCTTGGAAGGTCACCTGTCTTCCTGTCTCTTTAGGACACTTCTCAAGGCCCCAGGATCATGCGGTAAGGCGTCCACATACATGGTGTGTATCTAGAGACAATCGTAGAGCAGCAGGCCAGGCCCATCCATCTCCGGGCAGAATCCAGACTGGAGGTGCTGGAGAAAGGTCAGGTGCTGTGCCCAGAAGGTTTACCCACGTGCAAACATCTCTGCATATTCTGTAAGTTGAACGTTATTGCTGTCTTTGCAACTCTTGTTTTCCTAGACACACACTTTCACACTAGCCAGGTTTCTCTATACATTCAGCCAACGTTTACCCAGTGCCCATCACGTGCAAAGCACTGCACAAGGTGCGGGTTCTGCGTCCCTTCCGTGGGTCAAGCTAAAGCACGCTGCTGACTCTCATGACAGGGGTGCTGGCACTCTGCAGGAAAACAAACGACTGGATCCTCAGGATCATAATGGAGCCTTTCCCCACAATTTAGCCTCTTTATGTCTTCTCACTGTCTGGAGGACATAGCCACCAACAAATCCCTTCCAGTGAAAAGAGCCCCATTCCCTCTTGGAGCAACCCTCCTGCTTTCTGACAGTCCCTGCGTCTCCCCCGGGCGATGCCGGGATCAGTGCACCAGCACTTCAAAGAGGCCCTCACACTGGAGTGCAGGCAGCGCTTTCTAAAAAAAAAAAAAAAAAAAAAAAAAAAATCCACCGGAGCTGTGATTCTAAGTGGAGGGGGGACGGGGGGTAGCGGGAATCAGCGCTGGGATTTGACGGCACCACACAATGCACCAAGCATCAGAGCCGTGAGACAAATTCAGCTCCAGAGATGAAAAATCTTCTTTCGGCGCTGACAACATCTGTTTTATTTTGAAGGTTGCTAAGGAGAGTTCTAGCTGGGCCAACATTGTTCCAGTTCAGTACTTCATAGCGAGACTCTCGCACAGGGTTCAGACGGCAGGAATAAAAGCTCGCCAGATACACCCTGCTCCTTTTACTGTGCAGATATCAAAGAATCACTTTGCTACCAGGGATGATTAACACCCTGCCTGGGCTCACTCTGAATTGGCCATACCTTCTGCTCACTCGCTTATTCCTCCTCTTCTCCCTGCCCCCCACCCCCATCCCCACTTGCCAACTCCCCCTCTCTGCCAAATAAAGGCTTATTAGGAAGAAACAGACAGTGAATGTGCCACGAACCCGGGAGTATCTGACGCGGAGACAAGGAAGAGCGAAGTGTGAGACGGGGGTCACGGTGGGAGGATGCTTAGCATGAGACGATGGAGGAAATGATTTCCTGGCTTTGAAAGTGCTGGTTTACCTACTGACATCAGAGCGTTGCCAAATGCCCGCATCAGGGCTCAGAACAGCCGTGGGACAGCAGAAACAGCAAGCTCAGAACAGAAGCGTCTGACTGGTAGGCCCATCTCCACCTCTGTGATGGCAGAGCTGGGAGGCGAAGCACCCCATCCCCTACTCGCCCCTATCCTGCTTAAGCTTACCTGTATTCCATTATAAGATAGTAACAAAAATTAGAAAAGATAGGCCTGAAGGGCAAGCATTTAGGAAAATAAGGGCCAGGGAAGATGAGAATGAAAGAAAGGTATGACAATTTCACATATATGCCAAGTTGTTATAAAGTAAGGGTCACGGTAGGCCAACAGCTGAGAGCCACTCTGCTCCTCCACTGGGTGAAAGAGCCCACCAGGACGGCCTGGGGAGGCAGGAAGGCCCTTCCATTTAACTGGTATCTGCAAAGAAAATCATTTTGGGATTTCAAGGCATTCAGGTTTAAGAAAAAACAAAAAACAAAAAAACCACCACCACCACCAAAAACACCACAATCCGTTAACTGAAGGAATTCTCTTTCTGTTCTGGCTTTAGGAAAGCACCCGCTCCCGCCAGAGAGCACCTCAGAATCTAGGAAAAGGAAAGGAAGAATAGCAGTGCTCTCACTCCAACAAAGATCCATTTCAAAGAGCCATTCAGCAGGGCTGACCCTGCAAATCTTGACAACAAAAGGAAACTATATCCTCTCAAATGAGGGCATTGAGACAACTGAGGCCACATTATCTAAACATTTCCCTTGCCTGCCAGATTCTATTTCAGCCTGCTTTGCTTTCCCCCCAGCTTGGGCTCTCTCCAGGCTAAAGTATGCTTGTCCCGATGTAAAGAACGCCAAGATAATGCAAAAGGTGCAGCGTTCTGACCAGTCCTGATATCCCAGAGGAGGGAGGAAAGCCCCAGAGGCTAAGAGCCCTCTTCCCGGACACTCACCTAGCCAGGTCACGTCCACACTGGCCGGCGCAGACCTGGCCTCCGCCACCTTGTGCCAGCTCCTGTTGTGTCCAGGTGCCCAGAGCGCCACGTGGCAGAAATAGTAGCCGGAGTTTTCTTTGCTAACATCTCGAACCAGTAAATGGTAGGAGCGTGCATCCACATGGCTCAAAGCAACGTGAGGAGAGCTGTGCACCAGGGAATCCCGGTCCAGCCGCGCCAACACGGGCAAGCCAGGCATAGTGCTGTCGGGTGACCTGCTGAAGTACCACGTGACCTCGGGTCGGACATCGTCTGTTCGGTCCGTTGTGATGTTGCAGGTCAGATCCAGCTCCTTTCCCTCAGCCACAGACACACTCCTGGCCACGGCCGCTCGCAGAACTTGGAAAACAAAATACATCTAGATCATCTGGGTTAGGTTTGCCCCTCCCTCCCTTTAGATCATCTCCTTCTAGGTTCTTATTTATGGCATTAAAGTTAGAAAGCTTTGTGCAATTCTAAGTGCTTGAGAAATAGTTACTGAATAAATTAAGGAAATTATAACACATTTCTTTTCATTCCATGAAAATACTAACAGCAGCAAACGCTTACGTACACTTACTAAATGCCAGGCACTGCTCTGAGTGCCTTGGAAATGTTTACCTTCCAAACAACACTGGGAGCTAAGTACTATTATTATCTTCATTTTGCTGATAAGGGAACCGAAGCACAGAGAAGTTAAATAACTTGCCCAAGGTCACACAGGTAATACACGGCAAATCAGGGATTCAAAAGCAGGCTGTCTGCCTCCAGGGACTCTGCTCTTAACTGTTAACACTTGTTTGAAGAGAAGTTGGAACATCACCAAACTAAAATGATAGTTTCTCCATGTGCATGGTTAAGACTTGGGTGATTTTACAGAGAAAGGACAGCTCGTGCTGACTGGCGTGTATTATTAGTTGGGGACCAGGGGCTGGGGGTTGGAGGCTGGACTGCAGGAGCTAAGGGTGAAACCATCTTCTGGGTAAAAGAGGAGAAAATCTTAAACAGAAGGACCAGGAAAGTGAAACCAGACAATATGCCTTGTGAGTCAAGCCCTCGAAATGCAATGTAATGGGATAAATGCAGAGCCTCATTTATTCCATTAGACACCCCCACCTTGAAGCCAAACATAAAGCAGATTTTCTAAAACCAAAACACAATGACTTTTGGATCATCCACGACACTGCCTTCTCGCATGAGTGTGGATAATTAAAAGTAGCCTATATTTAGATGAAGCACTGAAGTATTTGGTGTCAGTCTCAAGGCAGATCTGGTTTCAGCATTCCCCTGTCAAAGCTTTTTACATACAAACATTTTACTTTATTCAAGTGCTTTTTTTTAAAAAAAGGAAGTTGAACATCTGTAATCAGAGTAGAAAAACATTCAATTCGTGGTAATGCTCTGGGAACCACGGCTTAGATGAGAAATAGCTAACACCTCCCAGGGGATTCGAGTGAAGGCACAGCCCTGGTCTTCCAAGACTGGCTCAGCATCAGTAGCTATCCTGAGTAAACCCAGCAACAAAGGCTGCTGCCTGGCCCAGAAAAGGCCCAACCCCAAAGCCCATGCCCTTTCGAGCAGATTGCTTTCATATGAGTTTTTCCAAAGCCTGACAACATTTCCAACAAGGATTACACCACCATGACGAAGACAGAAAATGAGGTGGGTATAGTATTATAAAAGGGAATTGAAAAAGTCTGATTTCCCACCTCCACCCACCCTCCAAATTCTTCCATCTCCTTCACCCCTTTAAAGGGGCCAAAAGTAATTGGAGGGCATCTTTTGAGAGGAGTCAGTATGGAAACCAAGCTCTGAGCCTGCACGGTGTGGGGTTTGAACACCTCCAAGAAAAATGCCTATGGTCAAAGATCCTGGAACACTGTTGGAGGCCCTCTGTGCCGGCTGGAAGTCAAAGAAGGCTCAGGAGGGGACCATGTGGAGCGAAGAAGGGGTAAATACACACTGTGGACTGCACATACAGAGAAAGAGGATTCTTAGCATTAGGAATATTGGCAGAAATGTCTCTTCAACCAAATAGTTCACTTTGTAATCTTCTCCCTGCAAGTTGCTAAATAGCTAGCCACATCCCTAACCATTGTTCCTGGAAGGTTCTGGATTGGGGGGCAATTCACAGCTGGGAGACAGGATGGAGCAGGTGGGAGGAAAAAAAAGAATAATTTCTAAGGGTTTGTAATGCAAGGGGATACCCCGGACAAAGCCTGTGGTGGTGAAGCTTTCTCTGGTTGGATATAACTGAAGCCATAAATTAGATACCAAGATCCACATGAAGCGGACCACTCCTAACATGGGGGGAGGGGTACTGCTGCATACATAACACAGCCCCACTGTGTAAGGAGCTTTGGGCTGTTTACATAACGCAATAAGAATATTTAAGAAGCTAGTTATGGATAATGTAGGTGTTGACAAAAAGAGAGAGGCCAGCACTCTAGTGTGGTGGTTCTTAACCTGGGGTCCAAGAAGATAATTTAGGAAGTCTGTGACCTGGGTGGGAAAAAAATCTTGTCTTTGTTTTTACTAATCTCTACCTGAAATACAGCATCTCCTCTCATTACGAAACCAAGCAACAAACCACTATAGTATTATCTGCCCCTGGGACTTAGGCCCAACAGCAGTCAGGGAAATTTTCAAATTACATTGCAATTGTTGCAGATATCTTAAAATATCATTTGCACTCGTTGCTACTTGGAAATTACGGCGGTAATTTAAGCCTGCCACTATATATCATTTAATGCGCTAATAAAGCACAATATTACTATGTAACAAATTTGTCTTAAAATATTTTGATAACTATTTCAGTAGAATCATTTTCCTTTGTCATCTTATATACATTTTTAATGAATTAAAACACATTAATTCTGAGAAGGGTTCTGTGGGCTTCAAGTCTGTCAAAGAAGCCCATGGCAACAAAATGGTTATGAACCCCAGGCTTAGGGCAGAGCCAGGTGATACTACGTGCCTAAGAGGTTCAGAGTTTTCAAGTCTTACACTTGATATTATGGGTTTTGTGGCCTGTCTGAAATAAAGAATACCTTTACAATTGAAATTCCACATAAGAAGACAACTCGTTGCAAATCTGAAACTCTTAATTGTTCTGTTCCCCTGGGAACAGCTGTGTGATGCAAACTGAAGACCCCAGTTTCTTAGGACATATTTCAGGCAGATCACATCCTCAAAGGAAGCTGACCTGAGTCCACTCAGAAGGTGATTTCTATGGCCACTGGAAGACTGAGCATGATGGGTAGCCCCTTTCCTTGGCAAGAGCACCTCCCACCTCACTGATGGCCGCAGTCACTCAAGAACCTCAGCCTTGCTTTTTACCGAATTCAACTCCTGTGCAGTGGTACAAATGCAGAGTGGAGTGCTCAGGACCGTGCAGCCTGCAGGGGAAAAATACTCCCCGTGAGGACTGTCTCCTGCTTTCCTTTCCATCTGAGCAACAGAGCGGCCACACATTCACATTTATACTCAGGAAATGAGTCTGCCCAAGGTCTTCCCAGTTTACAAAGCAGGAGGCGGCAGCAACAGATCTGAAGATGTTAGCTTCCCAGAAAACCAAGGACAGCCATCCATCCATCCACAGCAATGACATCATCCTGAGATGGTCTCTTTACACTGTGTCTGCCGAGGCTGGAGCTCTATGGGGCCCAGGGAACATTCCTCAAGCACCTCTAACCCCAGGGCCCAGACAGAGCTGATCATCCAGGAGCTTCTTTATTAATGCTTGTTGGACACAGTCAATGATAGCTTGTTTCTCCTCTCTTACTTTTCTTTTTATGGGTTTTCTAAAATGTATCTTGTATTTTCTTGCTTTCTAGTAGGAATAGGAAAGTACACATGTGTTTTTCCAAAAACAAAGGCTGGTTCACAGGTGAGAGGGCTGAGAACCTCTTGCAGTGAGACCCCAGGGCTGGATGCACATTCCTGGGGTATGTGTCATACACAGAACAAGAAAAGACCCAGCCGGAGAGAAGTCTCACCTAGCTGGGATGGCCCATCTAGAGGATCCACGGTAGACCAGACGTCTGGGGGTAAGCCAGACACACTCCAACAGCTGTGCAAAATGGCAGATCCAGAAATTCAGGAAACACCCAAATAAGATAAGGCCAAAACAAAATAAAGGGAGCAGAGTGGGGGCAGCTCTGCCCCAAAGCCCCCCTGAACACCAGTCCAGACCTCATTCTGGGACTTGAAGGGACTTAATCTTTCAGTCAACAAATTGTCTTAGTATTTTAGGCAACCTGCAGAGTCCCGGAGTACAAATCCCGACGAGAAGCCGCTGTAAAGCAAAACCGTAGGCACCCGGCATAAAACAAACACACCTTTCCCAAACTCTCCCCACCACCGCAACGCAAGGCCTCACGTGTCCAGCACCGACCTCGTCAGCAAAGGACCCGACTCCCGCCTGGTTCTTTACCCCGTCCCTGGCCAAAACAGAGGCCAGAGTGTAAGCCAGACAAGTTCCAGAAGCTCACCTGTTGGCTGGATCAGCACGGTGGCCACCTCCACGGCTTTCTCTTGAATCTCTTGCCAGTTGCCCTGCTCGCCGATCCACTCGCTGACCACGCACCTGTAGGAGCCCTGGTCCGAGGCCAGGGCGCGGGCCACCGACAGGCGGTAGCCGTCACCGCCCACGGTGTCCAGGCGCACGTCGCCGGCGCGGTAGCGCTGCTCATAGCCGGGCCCCGGGCGGAAGCGGCCCTCGTGGCTCAGGGCCAGCACGCTCCGCCGGGCCGCGCCGCGCTGCACCTCCCACAGCAGCGCCAGGTGTGTGTGCAGCGGCGACGCCGTGGAGGCCGCACAGCGCAGCTCGAACGGCTCGCCCAGGCGCAGGCTGAGGCTGGGGGCGGGCGGCGGGCCGGCGTCCACGCGCAGGGCATCGGCCAGCACTGCGGGAGGAAGCACAGCCGTGAGCCGCGCCGCGCCCCGGCCCCTGTGGGGCTTGCTGTACCCCGGGGCGCGGCGCCCCCACCCTGTTCTAATGCCCGCGGGGGAACGCTCTCCCATTCATTCGTGTGTAACCCCAACCGACTTTCTGACCTGAAAAGGAAAAGAAAAGAAAAAAGAAAGAAAAAACAGGAGAAGGAGAAGAGGAAGAAGAGAAAGAAGAGGAGGAGGAGGTGAGGAGGAGGGGGAGGAGGGGGAGAAGGAGGAGAAGAAGGAGGAGGAGGAGGAGGAGGAGGAGGAAAGGGAAAAAAGAAAAAGGGGGAAGAAAAGGAGGAAAAAATGAAAAAAAAGAAGAGGAAGAGGAAGAAGAAGAGGAGGAGGGGGAGGAAGAAGAGGAGGAGGAAGAGGAGGAGGAAGAAGAGGAGGAGGAAAGGGAAAAAAGAAAAAGAAGGGGAAGAAAAGGAAGAAAAAAGAAAAAAAAAAAGAAAAGAAAAAGAAGAGGCACTAAAAGACCCCCGTTGCTAGAACTGGGTGGAGAACACTCCCTTTTCGGAGTTGTGCCTTGCGGATGGGTTTTTGCCACCCTTGAGCAAGGTACTTCACTCCTCTGTGCCTAAGTTTCCTCATCTCTAAAAAGGGCTGACAAGTGGACCTATCTCAGGGAAATGACAGAGTTGAAGGTATGGTGAGCAGAGGTGCCTGGCGCTCAGCAACAGCTGTTAGGGTCAAACACTCCTCTGTTATGACTGGATTAAGGAGTTGTGCTCCATATATACAATGGAATATTACTCAGCTATCAGAAAGAACGAGTTCTCAACATTTGCTGCAACATGGACGTCACTGGAGGAGATAAAGCTAAGTGAAATAAGTCAAGCAGAGAAAGACAACTATCATATGATTTCTCTCATCTATGGAACATAAGAACTAGGATGATTGGTAGGGGAAGAAAGGGATAAAGAAAGGGGGGGTAATCAGAAGGGGGAATGAAACATGAGAGACTATGGACTATGAGAAACAAACTGAGGGCCTCAGAGGGGAGGGGGTGGGGGAATGGGATAGGCTGGTGATGGGTAGTAAGGAGGGCACGTATTGCATGGTGCACTGGGTGTTATACACAACTAATGAATCATCGAGCCTTACATCGGAAACCGGGGATGTAATGTATGGTGACTAACATAATATAATAAAAAATCAAAAAAAAAAAAAAAAAAACCACTCCTCTGTTAGAGCAGTAGGCTCCAGTAGGGAGCCTGAAGAATCTTCTACCAGTTAAAGCAGCATGATCCAAAGAGGGCTAAAGCGTGGCAGGAGTTGCCTGTGCACCGAGGCCTGGGAAATGCCTAAGAACAAGTAGGGTGAGCACAAAGTGCGAGCAGGAAAGGAACCCATCAAGGAAAACTGAACCTCAGCTATGTAGCCTATTAGGGCCATTTGGGGAAAGGCTGGCTCTTTAAAGAGTCTAGAATGAAGAGGCCAGAAATCCAGAAAGTCCTGGTGAGTGCTATTTAGGACGGGAAGTGATAATGGAGATAACCAGAAGAAAGGCCTCTCCCCAGGGGTGTGGACAATCTCTGAGGCTTGTCTACAAGCTGGATAAAAGAACCCTCCAACGCTACTATTCATTATGCCTTTGGTTTTTCTCGAAATTCCACACTTAAAAACTAATTCAGTGTCCTTGAGAAAAAACTGCTCCATCTTTAGAAAGACCTATCCCAAAGACCCATCTCTACTGCAAAATGAGTATAATGACCTTCTAGTATATCCACCAGTCTGCAAGCCAGTTAACAGGACTCAGTTCTCGTGGCCAGGTATCTGTCAGCAACCGGCTGAACAGTGGCAAGACCCACAAAGCTGAAGGCCAGGCAGACCCTGGACCCGGCATGGCAACCACCAGAGGCCCTACCTGGGCAGCCAGCCAGTCTCATTCATGGCCATCTATCTGCTTTCCTCACTCAAGGAAAGCCTCTCCTTGCTCCTTCCTTCCAAAGACTAGAGAAGAAACAGGAAGACACTGGGGGACAGGGGCAGGGGGAATTCTGCTGCCCCCTACTCCTCAAGATGAGAATTACAGGGGAGACAAGCATGCATCTGACCTAATGGCAGGGACAGCACGCGTGTGAGGACTAAAAGCAACATGTTACTTAACTGAAATGCAAGAATGTCTCACAGGACTTTTTTCTAAAAAATCATCTTCAGGATTTTCTATAAAGAAGAGGTAGATTTGATGTTTTTATACCTATATAATGGATATGGCTATTTTATTCCCTCCCACGTCAAATGGGGAGAATAGCCCCCGAGACATGGCAGGGTTCCGTACACCATTACCGAGGGGATGAACACCGGGATCAGCCCTTCCTTTTAGAGCATCTCGTACATCTACTTTCCCGATCGTTCCCTACATTCCCTACTCTGATATATATGCTTTTTGGAATAAGGCAGGATACAAATAAATGCATAGTTAGGTAATAACAATAATCGTGTTTCTGTTTTGTTGGCCCCAAATTAAAATAGCTAGTTCTTGTTCATTTACCAAGTAGCTGTTTGATTTTGGGGCAAGTAATTAACCTATGCTCTTCCGTTTCCTCACATGTAAGTCAGGGAACTATCCTACTGGATCTTCATTGGGTTAGAGAACTGAATGTGGGACTAAATCTAATAGGACATGGAAAATGGAAAAAAAAAACCCACAAAACCCCAAACCTTCCAGATATATGAGGTGTGACTCTGCAGAGTCAGGCCAATAAGCTAGCAGGGTTCCATCATAAGCTAGCAGCGACTACCGTCGTTCTTTCTCTACATCTAACCCACACAAATTCCAGAACAAACTGGCACTTAAATCATGAAGGGCCCAAAGAAAGTCATGAGTTTCGAAGTTATCTGCTATTCCCATAAAAGTGAACATCACCATGACCGTCACCTTCCCAGTGCAAACCTCATGAATGCTTACTATGGAACTGCTCTGAGGCCGGACACATGCTAACTCACCTCACCTTCCCAGTGCAAACCTCATGAATGCTTACTATGGAACTGCTCTGAGGCCGGACACATGCTAACTCACCTTGTCCTCATAATCTTGAAGGGAAGCACTGTTTCAGGGGAGGAGGCTGAGGCACGGAACATGCCCACGGCCACTTGGTGACAACTGACAGAGCCAGCAGTTGGACTGAGTGCAGGCAACCTGGCTCAGAGCTGGGCTCTGCCACCATGCCAGCCACACGGATGGTTCAGAATCCAAGTGCAGGGAAAGGGCCCTCACAGATGCCCTGGCCTACCCTCTGCTTTTAATCAGGTGAGACACTGCTGTCCTTTAGACAGAGGAGGGAGCAGAGTCGCAGGGGAGTTCAGTATCTTGACAAAGCCGGGTGGCAGAGAAAAGTCTGGCCCCTGACGTGATGAGCCCCATGAGGATGTTACCTTTAACCTGCACTGTATCCTCATAGTTGCCCTGGACAGTGGCGTCTGTGCTGGGGGTGGAACATTTATAGTGGCCCTCGTCCGAGGGCTGGACGTTCTTGATGTGGAGTTCCACGGCATCGTTGGCAGTCCTCCGCAACGCGATCTCGCCCCTCTGCAGGCGCTCACGGTACAGCTGGGCCGCGAAGCCCGCCTCCCAGGTGCTGGCAAGCTCCACGAAGCTGCTCCCCGAAGACGAGAAGCTCCAGTCGAAGTTCTGCTCGCTGGGGCCGTCGTAGTCACTGACGTTGCAGGGGATGACCAGCTCAGTGCCCACCACCCGCACCAGGCTCCCTGTGGGGACTCTCACCACGCGCCCGCGACAAAGAGCTGCAATGACAAGAGATGAGAGGCGGGACCTGAGTCACGGAAGGTCATCCCAGTATAAATGTGTCAAACCTGTGGGTGCTCCTGCTCACGGGCTCGTGGCCCCCCCCCCCCAAAAAAAGAAGTGACATCCAGCCAGCTGGGACAAATGGTGTGCTGCCTGGGCCAGAGCAGAGAGAGGTTAAGCCCACCCCTAGAACCGCAAGCCAGGAACACGATCCTGAAGCGAGTGCCTCTCACACAACAGTCTCCTAGGATTGACAGGGAAGAAGACAAGTACTAAAAGTAGGCTAACCATAAACCTGAATAGCTTCTTCCCTCCCGTTACTATTTAACATACCATTGTCACTCAACGGGACGTAGAAGTATTTCAGGGTTGGTGTGAAAGAAAAGGACACAGCTAATCAAGTATTTACATTTCTGTCCACCCTAGATCAACCCTCATCCCTAGAGACCATTCCCCAGGGCTCCTGAGACCTGATTTACAATGATGGATGCCAATTTTTAAACCCTAGAGCAGCCTGCTGATAAAAAGATTTAACTCTGGTTATCTGACATTGCCTATAAATTAATATTAAAATATGACGACTCCACCAAGTATTAATTTTCTATTTTCTGGCTCATTTCCTTCTCTCCACTCTTCACCCTGATCTAAATTCAGAATGAGGATAGGGAAGCACAAAGGGAGACGGTGCCTTGTCTGGCGGGTTGCTGGGCGGCGTTGGGAATGCAGCAGCTTGCTGGGGATGAGTTCAGTGGACAAAGCCAAGAGTTTACTGGCACTCCCTGCCCCAAGAGCACATACCTCCCAGGCCTCTGATAGGGACCCTCACCTGAGTGTCCTTTAAGGGGTCACCCTTGCCACGAACCTCAGTGCGATTTTGTAGTGCGTTTATTACCTGTGCATAGCATTTCAATTTGGACCAAATGTGCTTGTCTGGCTTCTGCCTAATGCTCCACAAACAGGTACAGCACTAACGCAAACAGGGCAAAGCATGGGCTCTGAAATTCAGGAGACCTAAGTTTGTTTCTTAATTCAAAAATTTCTTTTGTATTTGAGTGACATAACACAAAATAAAACACACGCATTCCACACATATTCCTTGTACGAGGATAGGGCACGTTCACGAAGTTTCTCTGAATTAACTTCTTCTTCTTCAATGTTAACATCAGGCATAGCTATGTCAAAAGAAACATCACTTGGGGCGCCTGGGTGGCTCAGTCGGTTGAGTGTCCAACTCTTGATTTCGGCTCAGGTTATGGTCTCAGGGTTGTGGGATCCAGCCAACATTGGGCTCTGCGCTCAGTGCGGAGTCAGCTTGAGATTCTCTCTCTCCTTCTCCCTCTGCCCCTCTCCCAGCTCAAGTTCTCTCTCTCTAAAATAAATAAAATCTTTCAAAAAATCACTCAAAAATTATAAGAATTTAAAAAAATACTCATTGTTTAAAAAACTGAACAAAATCAACACTACGCTAACAATTATAACGGAAAGAAAAGGAAGCATGAAGTCGTTAGAATGACTGGAAAGAACTCATTCTTGATACAAAGAGATTACATTTTTATAAGGGAATGTTATGTTTTATGCAGAAATCACACACAAAATCGAGTAATTTCCCCAAAAAGTTTAGCTGCAAGAGCAACTACCACACCAGATTTACCCTCACGGATACACTCTGAAGGAGACCTAAGTTTATATCTGAGAGACTGACCTCTCTCAGCTTTGGCTTCCTCAACTATCATATGGGGCAAGAAAGATTGACTGAGTTCATGAAATAAAATGCCTGGCTGACAGTCTGCCATGTAATAAGAGCTCAATAAGATGGGAACTTCTATTATATCTTTTCAATTTTGTATTTTTATCATTTGTGATGGTTTGAGTTCTGTTTCCCCCAACAAAACGGATATGATGAAGTCCCAGCCTCAGGACCTCAACACGTGACCTGACTTGGGAACGGGGTCACTGCAGACGTTATCAGTGGTTATTAGACACCACTGGGTGAGAAGAGGGTGGGACCCTAATCCAATGACTGGTATCTTTAAAAAGGGGGAAGCCTGCACACAGACACACATACGGGGAGAACACCAGGTGAGGATGAAGGCAGGGATGGGGGTGAAGTGTCTACAAGCCGAGGAACAGCAAAGATGGCCCACAAACCACCAGGAGCTGGTGGGGAGGCCTGGGGCGGACTCCCCCTCCCCCCGCCAAGGGAGCAACAAGTGGACTGCTCGTCTCCAGAGCTGCGAGAGGGCACGTTTCTGCTGGTTAGGCCACCCAGTCAGTGGCTCTTTGTGACAGCGGCCCGAGCAAACGAATATACCATTGTTGCTTGTTTTTCAATGATTTAATTCATGTTTTTCAAGGTCTGAGTTCCCATTTAGCGGTTGTGAAATGAATTTATGGTGCTTGTGGCCAGCGTGTGTGTGTGTGTGTGTGAATACAGTGAAACAGAAGAGGAAATACTAGAGTCCACTGCATTTAGTAAGGAGTAAATACGGTTGTTCAATTTTAAATACACAGAGGTGTGTGTGTACCAGATCACGATGAAAACATTTATCTTAATTTGTGTTGGAGTAAAAAAGGAAAAAGAAGTTGAAGACTTTTTAAAAGCCATGTCTTGTTTTCTCCGCCCATTACCATTACCCTGGAAAAGGGAAAGCCTCCACAGGAGAGAAATGGTGATAACGTTAGTGTGTGCTCTGAGCAGGGGGCTGTGAGCCAGCCCGGCGGGGGGGCAAGTCCAGACTGCTGCTCAATTCGAAGAAAAGACGCTGCACCCTAAACCACTCTTCTTAAAAACAGAGTCACAACCCGGGCCTCTGGGTCACATCTCTTCCTGCAGACGATAGAACCAACCCCAAATAGTCTTGCGGAGCAGTGCCGAAACATGCTGCTACTTTCTTCCTAAGGCAGCTCGGTGCCTATAGGATGATGCCCATGACCTCACACTTACTACTTCTGGCAAACCCGCAGCATATCTGTGCCCGCCGCCCAGCGTTCCTCAACCGCTCCTCTGATGGGACTGACCCTGAATGCCCCAGCCCCGGGGATGGACACCGGCTCAAACTAGGTCAGTCGGGATCCTCCCGGCTCATTTTTGCTGCAGCTATTCAGAAACTTTCAATTCCTCCAGAGTCAGGGTACTATAAAGATGATATGCGAAAAAAGAGTTCAAGACGGTCGTACAGTAAGATCCTGAACTCACCTCCTGCCAAGGCCCACGAAATCAACAGCTACCTACGGACAATTTCCCTCTGGAAAAGATTTGAAAACTAGATGAACTGCTCTCCACAACAAAAGAGAAAAGGACTTCATTGAGATGGGTGGGGGAGGCAGGGACATGGTCTCTCCAAAACAGCCACCCCCACTGCAGTGACCCACCAGAGGGAAGGATCTCACTAGTTGGGCACTTCTCCTGGAGGAGTGGGGGGTCACAGTGGCCCACATGTAGGCACCCAACCCTTGGGATCTGTATCAGAGAGTCGAGCTCCCAAAAACATCTGGCTTAGAAAACCAAGAGCTGACATCCAAGGCACCCAAAGTGCCACAGGAAACTGAGATCCGCCTTTTAAAGGGATCACCTGCAGTCTCACTTGCCCCAGAATCCAGCAAAAAAGCACCCATTTCAAAAGCACCTGGACTGTATGTAAAGGAGATTCATTTGCTGGCCTGGGGGCATCTGCTGGGGGGGCAGGGGACAGTCGGTGCTCTCTCCAGAGATGGAGGCGCTGGTGGACACCGTTTGTAGCTCTCCACCTGCCCTGCTAGCGCAGACTGGGGGCTTGGGCACACACCCCGCCACTGCCTCACTGGGGCGGGCAGGGGTGAATGGTTATGACACTGTCCTGGGCCTTGCTGAGGCCGGAGATCTTGGGGGGCTGCAGCACTGCCCGGCTTCCTGGCAGGGGCAAGCGAGCATGAACAATCACAGCATTCTCTCCCTCCTGTGCTAAAGTCGGTCAGTGCAGGTGGCAGTTGTGACACTCCCCCACCCCCTGCCTGGGGCTGGTGAGCACCAGCGGTCATGGCATTCCCCATCCCCAACTTGGGCCCAAGCACGCATGCAGACAGGGCCTGCTCCTGCTGCGCTGCTGAACCCGGTAGGCATGCACGGCAAGGGCACTTTCCCGCTGCCTTTCTGAAGCTGGTGGGTGTGCCCCACCCCTACAACCTCCGATTGCCCTGCTAAAGTCAGCAGACACGCAGAAACCACACAGGAGACACCCCTTCTTTGCCTGGCCCTGCTGGCCAAGGGGGCTAGCATTCCTGAGCTCCAAGGGACTATAACAATCAGCAAGATAGTTCTTAGCAGGTCAACACCCATGGGGCACTGCACAGACAGCAGACTGAAACACACATACCGTCTTCCTGTGAAAAAGGCCTATTTACTTATCCTGAAGCTTCAGCCTGAGGGACAACCCTCAGGTTTCCAACACATCTAGAGGCTATGAAGGCACTCCCAGGGAAGTGCCTGGGTATCTCTCAAAGAGATACCATCCCTGTCCACCCCACTGGCCTCACTGCAGCTTGATGAGACTTTCCAGTGAGATTATACACTCCCTTGGAGCCCCAATTTTTGCAACTGTTGCCCAGGGAACACCTGCAAATCTCCTGGTCTGGAGGCCAGCAGGGTTTACAAGTGCAGCCCCGCGGGACTGTATATATTTGCATACTTTAAAAACTGCTGCCTAAGGGTCTGGCTTCGAATCAACCTGAAACTAGGTGATAAATGAGATTTGTCCCCTTGGAACACTGACAAGTCTTGGCATACCCTCAACAACAGGGACATATCCAGAATAAATCAGGCTACTTAGACAATCTCAAAGGTTTGAGAGACAACCAAGGGCTAGGGCAAGGTTGAACAAGAAGGATCATTATCTATACAAGGCCACTCCTTCAAGACAGAGAGAGGTAGCTGTTTCACCAAATACACAGAAACAGAGTGTCAAGCAAAACAAAGAAACAGAGAAATATGTTCCAAGCAAGAGAATACACACACACACACACACACACACACACACAAACCTTGGAAAGAGACCTAAATGATATGGAGATAGTAAACAACCTGATAAAGAATTCAAAGTAGTGGTCATAAAGATGCTTGCCAAACTTGGGAGAAGAATGCATGAACCCAGTGAGAACTTCAACAAAGATAAGATATGAGAAAGTACCAAGCAGGGTGCCTGGATTAGTTGGTTAAGCATCCAACTCTTGATCTCAGCTCAGGTCTTGATCTCAGGGTCATGAGTTCAAACCCGTGTTGGCCCAGCATGGAACTTACTTGAAAGAAAAAAAGGAAAGAAAAGAAAGAAAGAAAGAAAGAAAGAAAGGAAAGGAAAGGAAAGGGAAAGAAAGAAAGAAAGAAAGAAAGAAAGAAAGAAAAAGAAAGGTACCAAGCAAAAGTCACAGAGCTAAAGAATACAATAACTGAACTGAAATACACACTATATGGGTTCAAGAACAGATTGGCTGAAGCAGAAGAATGAATCAGTGAACTAGAAGACAAAGCACTGGAAATCACCCAGAGCAGCAAAAAGAAAAAACAGAAACAAAAACAAAAAAAAAGAATTAAAAAAAAAAAATGAAGATGAGAGATCTATAGGACACTATCAAGTGGAATAACATTCACATCATAAGGGTCCCAGAAGGAGGAGAGGCAAAGAAAGGGGCAGAAAACTTACTTCCAGAAATAATGGCTGAAAACTTCTCTAACGTGTAGACAGAAACAGACATTCAGGTCCAGCAAGTCCAGAGAATTCCAAATAAAATAAACCCAAAGAGAGCCACACCAAGACGTATTATAATTAAAATGTCAAAAGTTAAAGATAAAGAGAGAACCTTAAAAGCAGGAAGAGAGGGGCGCCTGGGTAGCGCAGTCGTTAAAGCGTCTGCCTTCGGCTCAGGGCGTGATCCCGGCGTTCCGGGATCGAGTCCCACATCAGGCTCCTCTGCTATGAGCCTGCTTCTTCCTCTCCCACTCCCCCTGCTTGTGTTCCCTCTCTCACTGGCTGTCTCTCTGTCACATAAATAAATAAATAAAATCTTTAAAAAAAAAAAAAAAAAAAAAAGCAGGAAGAGAAAAGCAACTTGTTACATACAAGGGAACCCTCATAAAGCTATCAGCAGATTTTTCAGCAGAAATTTTGCAGGCCAGAAGAGGGTGGAGTGACATATTCAAAATGCTGAAAAAACTTCCGACCAAGAATACTCTACACCTGGCATGGGTATTATTCTGAATTGAAGGAGAAATAGAGTCTCCCAGATAAGCAAAAGCTAAAGGAGGTTATCACATAAACCAGCCTTACAAGAAATGTTAAAGGGACTTCTTTAAGCTGAAAAGAAATGTCACTAATTAACAACAAGAAAACATACAAAAGTAAAAATCTCACTAGAAAAGGTAAATGTGGGATAAACTAGTAGATTAACCACTTATAAAGCTAGTATGAAAGTTGAAAGACAAAAGTAGTAAAATTAAAATTACAATAATTAGTTAATAAATGCATAAAATAAAAAGAGGTAAAATGTGACATCGAAACCAAAACACGGGCCAGCAGGGAGTTAAACTGTAGAGTTTTGGATAGTGTTCACATTTAAGTTGCTGTCAATCCAAACAGACTGTTATATACTTAGGACAGTAAATACATACCTCACAGTAACCACAAAGCAGAAACTTACAGTAAATACAAACGAAAATGAGAAAGGAATGTAACACTAAAGAAAGAAATCTATACCACAAGGGAAGAGAAAAATAGAAGAGAGGAACTACAAAAACAGCCAGAAAACAATGAACAAAATGGCAAGAAGTACATACCTCTCTATAAATGTAAATGGACTAAATTCCCCAAACAAAAGACACAGAGTGGCTGAATGGATTTTTAAAAACAAGTCTCATCTATACACCACCTACAAGAGACTCACTTTAGGGCACAAAAAGAATAAAGGTGAAGGGACGGGAAAAGATATTCCATGCAAATGGAAAACAACACAAAGCTGGTATAGCTATACTCACATCACACAAAATAGACTTTAAAGCAAAGACTGTAATAAAAGACAAAGAGGGCTACTACAAAAGATAAAGGGTTCAAGCAAGCAAGAAGATATAACATTTATATATTTTCACGCACCCAACATAGGAGCACCAAAGTATTTAAAGCAAATATTAACAGACTGAAAGAGGGAAACCGAAAGCAATACAATCAGAGTAGAGGACATTAACCCCCCACTTACATCAGTAGATAGATCATCTAGACTGATAATCAGTAAGGAACATCAGCTTTAAACAACACATTACTGGGCCAGTTGGACTTAATAGATATATACAGAACATTCCATCCAAAAGCAGCAAAATACACATTCTTTTCATGTGCACATGGTATATTCTCCAGGACAGCTCACATGTTAGGCCATGAAACAAGTCTCAATAAATTCAGGAAGACTGAAATCATATCAAGCACCTTTTCCAACCACAATGGTATGAAACTAGAAATTAATTACAAAAAGAAAATGAAAAAACCCACAATTACATGGAGATTAAACAACATGCTACTGAATACCATTGGGTCAACAAAGAAATCAAAAGAGAAATTTTTTTTAAAAACCTAGAGAAAAATTAACAGAAATATGACATACCAAAATCCACGGGATACAGCAAAATGATTCTAAGAGGTAAATTCATAGCAATGCAGGCTATCTCAAGAAACAAGAAAAATATCAAATAAGAACTCCAACTTTATGCCTAAAGGAACTAGAAAAAGAAGAATAAAAGAAGCCCAAACTTAGTAGAAGGAAGGAAATAATAAAGATCATGAGTGGAAATAAATGAAATAAAGACTAAAAAGATAATAGGGGAAAAAAATCAATGAAGCTAAGAACTTTGAGAAGATAAACAAAATTCTTTAATAAATGAAACCAACAAGTCTTTAGCTGGACTCACCAAGAAAAAAAGAGGAATCAAATAAATAGAAATTAGATAAATAAATAAAGAGAAGTTACAACTGATACCACAGAACACAAAGGATAATGAGACTATTGTGAACAAATATATGCCAACAAATTGGACAACCTAGAAGAAATGGATCAACTCCTAGAAACATTCAATCTTCTAAGATTCAATCAGGAAGAAACAGAAAATCTGAAAAGACTGATTACTAGTAAGGAGATTGAATCAGTAATCAAAAATCTCCTAACAAAAGTCCATGACCAGATGGCTTCTCTGGTGAATTCTACCACACATTCTAAGAAGCTTTAATACCTATCCTTCACAAACTCTTCCAAAAAACTGAAGAGGATGGAGTGCTTCCAAATTCATTTTATGAGGCCAACATTTCCCTGATACCAAAACCAGACACTGCCACAATAAAAAAAAAAAAAAAGAAAAGAAAATTACAGGCCAATATCCCTGATGAACACAGATGCAAAAATCCTCAATAAAATATCTGCAAACTGAATGCACCACACAACACTCACACCCACACCATCATATACCATCAACAATACATTCAATGGATCACCACCATCAAGTGGGATTTATTCCAGGGAGCAAGGCTGGTTCAACACCCACAAATCAATCAATATGATATACCATATTAATAAAATGAAAGATAAAAATCATATGATCTCAATATATCCAGAAAAAGCATTTGATAAAATTCAATATCCATTTATGATAAAAACTCTCAACAAAGTGGGTACTGAAGAAACACACCCCAACAAAGGCCATACATGACAAGTCCACAGCTAAGTCCAAGCTTTTCCTCTAATATCAGGAATAAGACAATAAGCGCACTCTCCCCACTTTTATTCAACATAGTATTGGGAGTTCTAGCCACAACAATTGGGCAAGAAAAAGAAATAAAAGACACCCAAATTAAAAAAGGTAAAACTTTCACTATTTGCAGATGACAGGGTGCTAGAGATAGAAAAACGTAAGGACTGCACAAAAAAACTGCTAGAAGAAATGAATTCAGGAAAGTTGCAGGATACAAAATTTATATACAAAAATCTGCTGCACTTCTATACAGTAATAATAAAACATTAGAAAGAGAAATCAAGAAAACAATCCCATTTATGATTGCATCAAAAAGAATAAAATACCTAAGAATAAATTTAATCAAGGAGATGAAAGACATTGAAGACTGTAAGACATTGAAAAAAGAAACTGAAGAAGACACAAATAAATGGAAAGATATTCCATGCTCATGGATTGGAAGAATTAACATTGCTAAAATGTCCATACTACCCAAAGCAATCTACAGATTCGGTATAATCCCTATCAAAATTCCAATGGCATTTTTCATAAAACTAGAACAAATACTCTAAAATTTTTAGGAAATCACAAAAGACCCCAAGACCCAATATCACCAAAGCAATCTTGAGAAACAAGAACAAAGTCAGAAAGTACCACACTCCCAGATTTCAACCTATACTACAAAGCTATAGTAATCAAAATGGTATGTTACTGGCATAAAAACAGACACACAGATCAATGGAACAGAATAGAGCCCAGCAATAAACCCATGCATACCTGGTCGATTAATTTACCACCAAAAAGGCAAGAATATACAGTGGTGCCGGGCAAAACTGAACAGCTACAAGCAAACAAATGTAACTGGACCTCTATCTTACACCATATACAAAAACCAACTCAAAATGGATTTAGGGCTTGAATGTAAGCATTAAACCACCTAGCTCCTGGAAGAAAACATAGGTGGTAAGCTTCTTGACTTTGGTCTTAGTGATGTTTTTTGGGGGGATCTGACTTCAAAGGCATGGGCAACAAAAGCAAAAATAAACAAATGGGACTACATCAAACTAAAAAAAAGCTCCTGCCCAACAAAGATAACCATCAGCAACATGGAAAGGCTACATACTGGACAGAAGATATTTGCAAATCATATATCCAATAAGGAGTTAATATCCAAAACATATAAAGAACTCATACAATAGCAAAGAAGACCAAACAATCTGATTTAAAAATGGGTAAAAAAATCTGCACAGGCATTTTTCTAAAGAAAATATACAGATGGCCAACAGGCCTATGAAAGGATGGTCAAGATCACTGATCATCAGGGAAATGCAAATCCAAACCACAATGAGATATCACCTTAAAACTGTCAGAATGGGTATTACCAAATAGAGAAGAAATAAGTGTTGACCAGGATGAGCAGAAAAGGAACCCTCGAGCACTGTTGGTGGGGATGTAAATTGTTGCAGCCACTGTGGAAACCAGTACTGAGGTCACTCAAAAAAGTGAAAATAGAACCACTGTATTTTCCAGCAATTTCACTTCTGGGTATCTACCCGACCTTGAGGGTGTCCTGCTAAATGAAACAAATCAGACAGAAAAAGACAAATACCATATGATCTCACTTAAACGTGGAATCTAAAAAACAAAGCAATCAAACAAAAGCCAGACTCCTAGACACAGAGAACAGACTGGTGGTTGCCCAGGCGGGTGGCTGCCCAGAGGGGAGTTGGGGGAGGTGAAATGGGTGAAGGGAATCAAGACGTACAAACTTTCAGTTATAAATAAGTATGTCATGCGGAAACAATGTGCAACATGAGGAATACAGTCAATAGTATTATATTAACTCTGTATGTTGACAGATGGTAACTAGACTTATTGAGGCGATCATTTTACAATATACACAAAGGCTGAATCACCGTTCTGTACACCTGATACAAATCTGATACTTTATGTCAATTATACTTCATTTTAAAAAAGAGAAAGATGATTTGCTGTGAAGCCTCACTTGGGCACCCCTCCTGACTAGGTGAGGAGGCCATCCAGAGTGAAGAGAGCCAGGCCAGCACCTGGACCAGAGAGGTGGAATGAATGTGACCTAGTGACCCAACAGCATCACTGGACCCAGCCACACCATTTAATCATTCCACACACACACACACACACACACACACACACACACGCACACATTTCCTCCCCCGCACCTTTCAGTTTCTTGTAATTTCTCTCCTCTCCGCTTACATTCCTTTGGTGAATTTCTGTCACTCGCAACCCAGGGCCTTGAAATAATACAGAACTATCCAGCCCTGAAGCCGTTCGTCACCAGAGTTCACAAAGGAAATAGGCGATCTCTTTTTTATGTTTAATTTTAGCCATGACCAGACAATTCTGAATCTCCCTAAGAGACCTTTCAGAAGGAACTGTCGTGGGGGGAGACCCTTCAGAGTCAGTGCGACCTGGTGCTTAACCTCCTTGGGGCCGATGCGCTTCATCTGTGAAGCGGAGACAGCAGTAACCCCCATCCCCACCCCCAGACTGTGCACCCTCCCCACAGAGCCCTGCATTGGGAAGGAGCCGTAGCTATCAGCTTTGCAGACTGTGCGAGAATAACCTGATCACGAGCCTTCGACTCGCTCTCTTGGCAAGCTTACAAAGGAATTCCCTAACGTGTAATCTTGTCAATTCCTGTCCCCTTGTCAAGAAGTTGACCAGGGTTAACAAGCTGCCCACAACACCCTCAGGCAGGAGTCTAGAGCCCTTATAAGGCCCCTCTCTTTCTTCTTCGTGATTGGAGCTTTGGAAACTGACCCAGCCCCTAGTCTCAGCTCTGTAATCCTTCCCCCACATGGTTGCCAAAATCATCTTTTTAACACACAAATCATGCGTCAGTTCACTGGGCAAGGTCTGTATTAGCTCCTCATCACCTCCAGGATACAATCGATCTTCCCAGCGGCCCCCACGCTATCACCCCGGTTCAAGCCACCATCCCTGTCACCTCTGGCTTCCACTCGTGCCCTCCACTCCCATCACGGCAGCCAATGTGCTATTTTAAACACTGACGCTCGATTATGTCATCACCCGGCTGCACACTCGCCCGTTGCTCCCCAACCCAGGTGAAAGCCCAAGCCCACGGAGGCCTCACAGGACCCAGCCCTCTGTTTCCAGAACCCCCTGCTCCTCTCCCATGGCTCCCTCCCTCGACTGCAGCCAGCCAGGTTTCCCCCTAATTCTGGAACAAACCAGGTCTACTTCCCCACATTCCCCGAGTCACAGCACACCCCTACAGGCTCCTTCACCAGCTTCGGACCTTTATTCCTGGGTCAGCCTCCTGCATGCATGGGCACACACACGCACACACACACACACACGTATGCACACTCTTGCACTGCCAAATTTTCTTATCACTTACCACTAATATACTTAATGTGTATTTGTATATTTTTACTATTGTATATTGCCTGTCTCTCCTTACTAGAATCACTACAAGAGCAGTGATTTTTATTTGCTTTGTTCCCTGCTGAACACCAGTGCCTAGAACGGGGCCTGGTACATAGCAGTGGTTCGATAAATATTTGCTCAATGAGTGAATAATAAAAGACATACAAGATCATTCAGGGTCTGGCCCACAGCAACCCTCTCATCTCCTGCCACTCTCCCACCCTCTCAAGTTCATCCTCCAACAAAACAAACGGCCCTTCATTTTCTGGAAATGCCCTGCTTTCTTGTGCCCCACGGACCCTGCTTCTGTGTCTCTTTCACTTAAAATGCTCCTCATCCCCCAGCAAGGAACTGCTCCAGCACCACCTCCTCTGTGAAGCCCTCCCCATCTCTCCTGGGATCACTTGGGCCCTCCTGCCTCCATGTTCCAACTCAACCTGCAAGAATCCGTCCAATGCTGGCTATGTTATCGCGTCACTGGGAAAAGTAAAGCAGGTATGAAGAGATGCTTGAAAGATCAAATTCTAATCTAAAAAGATATAAACCCAAGCAGTGTCTTGCATGCAGAACAGAGATGTCCCCTCATCCGTACAAATCAAGATTTTAAATTTCGGTAACAGAATTTCAACTTGCTATGAGCAGTCTGGTATTCAGCACAGATTTCCTTTAATATTGTTAAATAACAGCTAATAATATTTTTAAATAAATAGAACTTGTAAAAAAATTAAAGCATATGGCTCTTTTCAAATCAAAAAGAGTATCTGCATAGCCACCCATTGCCAATTTTTGTCAAAACCTCTTGCAACAGTTGATAACTGAGGGGAACAAGAACAAAATTTTCCTCTGGTTTTCCAAATTCTACCAGTATTTCAAATTAAGAGCCCCACACCCTTAAAGGTAACTGAACTATATTAATTTAGCTCTCCATAAATATGTCTTTTCAAAGTAACAATTTTAAACTGCGGTTTCATTTGTTTTTAGGGGTCAATATAAGAAACCTTCCTATGAAAAGCATGTCTTTATCAGCCTTAAAAGTACTATTGGGGAAACTACTGTGTTGTTCAATGACACAAGAATCCATATGATAAAATTCCTTCAAAATTCAGCACCAGAAAAAAAATACCTATTGATGGAACACTGTACATTCTTTCCCCCAGAAAACAAGAAGTATGTAGGTGTCTCTTGCATTGAAGCCAGCCCCAGAGTACCTCTGAAACTTAAGACAAAATAAGGGCACTTGAACATCACATCCGTGCAGTGGTACGAAGGCTTCTAGGCCAAAGCATTAGCACTCCCAATTCCTAAGTGGCCCAGCACCACATCCCAATGCCCTGATTCAGCTAGACCCTTATAGGTAAGTCTCAGTATCTTCTCCTGTCTCCTAACTCCTATTTTTAAAAAAAATTTGCCTAAGGCTACAAAAACAAACAAACAAACAAACAAAAAATACCCAATGTAATTGTTACTGCCAACTTCATCTCTCTTTTTTCTCTCCCAACTTCCAAGTCCTATTTCCCCCAACGTATATAAAATTCATGTGTCATTTGTACTTTAGCTTCAAGTCCAGTACTAAAGATGATAGTCAACTATGGGAACCATACATAGTTTAAACTTCTAATAATCCCCTTTCTCTAACTCTATATTATACCCTCCTTTGTCCTCCCTGCTGCCCTTGCACTTTTTTTTTTTTTACCTTTATTTTAAGGTTTTTCTTGCATGTGTATGTGTATTTCATTGTAAATTGTTTCAAATACTTTTCTGGAAGGAGGAGAGGTAAGTAGGGTATAAATTTCAAAAGATGAGTAATTCAGCTTTCCTCTTCTAGGAGATTTTTGCTTTCTCCTGTGATGGAGCAGCTTGCATCAGATCAACTCTGGCCCTGAAAACAACTACAAAAGATGGATAAAATACAAGAAACAGGGGCGCCTGGGTGGCACGGCGGTTAAGCGTCTGCCTTTGGCTCAGGGCGTGATCCCAGCATTCTGGGATCGAGCCCCACATCAGGCTCCTCCGCTATGAGCCTGCTTCCTCCTCTCCCACACCCCCTGCTTGTGTTCCCTCTCTCGCTGGCTGTCTCTATCTCTGTTAAATAAATAAATAAAATCTTAAAAAAAAAATACAAGAAACAGCTAATTGAATGCACTGTGAGTAATTAAGGTATATAGGCTCAGGGGGCCAAGATCACAGAAAAACACCAAGGGGGCCCTACTGCTTTTTCTCTTGAAACATTTGCCAATGTTTAAGTGATGGAGGCCAGAGAGACTAAGTAGAAGTTAGTGTAGCTCCAGAGCTTTCCAACACCTCCCAGGGCCAAGAAGACAAGTAAAGTTAAGGACCCTTTTAGAAAGTCGTAGTTTGAGAAGCCAGAACCCCAGAGAAAAAGGCAGCAGGAGAGAAGCAAGCCTGACATGCTGCAAACTGACAATATGAAAGCTACACTGGGAGGGTATGGACTGGGGTTGGGTAAGTGGCTAAGAAGCTAAGAAGAAAGTAAATAGTAGGAGGTTAAAAGGTTAAGCAAAGTTTTCAACCATCTCCCAGTACTGGGGAGACAAAAATTGGAATTCTGACTTTACAAAGGAATGTAGACGATAGTAAACACCCCAGCTTCTGGTTACAACCCTGGAAGGGCCATGCCCTTGGAGTGAGAGCAAAGCTGACAACACTAGCTCTCATCCACACTGAAATCCAGTGTCAAAACCTCTCAATTCTTCACTGGATCATGGTGAGCTTCTCTTATTCTATTGGACTGTCAGAAAAACAAGTGAATCTTCTTAGGAAAAAGAAAACATCATGCAGAGTCTCCACAATTTTTCAGTATCCAACCAAAACTTAGACATTCCAGATGACAGGACCAAATGACTGATACAGAAGAGAAAAGAAACAGACAACAGAAATAGATGTTGGTGTTATCAGTAGGGACTTTAAAATAACTATGATTATTTTACTAAAGAAACAGATAACAGGATTTCACCCCTTAATTAAAATCTCTTAAAATAATCAAATTAATATATATATATATATATAAAACCAAAATTAAAAGCTCAAATAGGTTTGATAGCAGATTAGATGTAGCAGAAAAAAAGTCAGTACAAGTTATCCAAACTAAAGCCCAAGGTGCAAAAAAAAAGGATGAAAAGTACAGAAAATCATGTACAATACATATCAAAACAGTAAAAAAGTTAAACATGTGTAAGAGAGTCCTCCAGGAGAAAGAAAGAATGTGGTAGAATTAGGCAAAATTAATTTTTGAAGAGATAATGACCAAGATGTTAAACTGACAAAAGACATCATGCCACAGACTTCAGAAGTCCTATGTACCCTACGCAGGATACACACAGAGAAAACCACACCTATGAACATTGTGGTAACACTCTATAATGGCAGAGAATGGAGCAACAACACAACTGACAGCTGACTTTTAACAGATGCTGCTCGTAAGACAATGGAATGACATCTTTAAAGTAATGAAAGAACATAACTGCCAACCTACAACTCTACGCAGAAAAAAATTTCCTTAAAAGGCAAGCAAAATAAATATGCTTTCAACCAACTCTCAACAAGGGAAAGAGAATTAATTTAAAAAGTACTAAAGAAATACCAAAAAGGCATACTAAAGGGAGTTCTTCAAATGGAAGGAAAATGATCCCAGATGGAATCATGGAAATGTAAGAAGGCATAAAGAGCAACAGAAAGGATAACGCTGCGGGGGCGGGGGGGAGCGGGGAGGATAACAATGTGGTAAATCAACTGGATACTGACTATATAGCACAGTATTAGTAACACCTTCTGGAATTTAAAATATATGCACAATTAAAATATACGACATCAATGGCTCAAAAAGTGAGAGAAAGAGTGGAACAAATGGAGCTTCCATGTTCTAAGGTCTTGCATGATCCTGGAAGTGATAAAAGGACCACCAGTTGATACTAATAAGTCAACAATGTATATTCTAATCTCTAAAATAGCCACAAAAATGAAAGAATGTATAACAAACTAATGGAAGGAGGGGAATAATACAAAATATCTAATTAATCAAAGAACCCATAATTTCAGCTAAAACCACATAAGCATTTCTCATTTATTTCATAACCTGTTCACTTGGATTCATCAGCAAATATCTCTCAACAATAAGGTTGGGATGGAGTATAAGGAGGTGTAATATGCTGCATGTCTCTTACACCGCGCACCGAGCTAGGTGCCATTCGTAACTTACTTTAATCGATCCACAGAGCAGAACCACAAAGTGGATACTACCTCCCCTATCATAGAACTGACGAGACTAAGAACTGAAACTGAGAAAACTGAGATTCAGAGAAGTTCAATAATTTGCTGAAGGTCACGAGAGCTATCAAATAAGAGACCCGAACCCAGCTTCATCTGGCCTCTACGCTGTCGTGTCAAGACATAGATGGGCTGGATTGGTCTGCTTTCGATTGCACTATTGATGTTACCACCTTCCATTGGTTTTGCCCTTGCCCTTGGAAGAAGAAACAGCTTGAAATTCCCCATAAAATATTTCAAATTCTCCCAAGGGCAACGTGAACCAGATAGGCAGCAAAATAACAACAATGAGGGCCCAAGAGAGGAAATATTACAGATCCTCAGTATGAAAGGGATAGACGAGAGAAACAGAATTGTTACAGATAATTTCCAGTTTCTTCAAAACCTTTTCTGATCTATCGCCTTTACTATTTTAACTGATACTAACTCGAACATCTCACACATTCATATTCAAAAAAAGGTGAAAAGAACTTTATCCCAAATCATAGAGGAAGGACTTTTGGAATCCTAACTGCTGTGACTTTTCAGCAGTAGGAGTAACTATGAAGCAAGAGGTAATCATTTCCAGATTACCATTTCCCTACCTTTGAAGTACTCAAGGAAATAAGCAAATGCCTTCAACTTTCCTCTATCTCTTCTATCATGTAGAACGGACGGGGAGAGGAAAGAAAGGCCGGCAAGTTTTTCAAGGTAAGCTCTTCCTACAATGCTTATTTCAGTAAGTGCTTACTGGCAACCGTGAGGAATCATTAAAAGAGACGAGCTAATGAAGACGAAACTGTATTTATCTACCCTCTTCCACCCCTTCATGATATCCATGGGAAATATGTAGATTTTATTTCTTGGGCTATCATCAACATTATTCTAAATCAAGACCCACAGAGAACAGCATATCTGCGAAGGATTTTTCGCAATTGTTTCTATTATTGCTCAAATTTTATCATCTCGCTGAGCTGCCTAGAAGCAAACAATCTGACTCTCCAACCCAAGCCATTTGTAAGATAAATATTGGCAGTTACGGAATCCATTGGTACAGGAAGAGCTGAAACACTGCAACAGAGAGCTCACGGTCTTTCAGCTTGCCTTGTCAAAGGACACCTAAATTCCTCTTTCTGAGTCCTTACGAGGCCCTCAAAAGAGGCTGGGGGGCTGTGGATTTGCATGTGCAGTCCCCAGTCCACATGGGAGCTAGAGATGAGCGCAGAGAAGGTCAAATCTGTAAGCTCTCACAGAGCCTTACCTGGAGTATCGGACTCGACAAATGAAAAACCTTTGTCTCTTCACGTCTGCCATTGAGAGGTCTGGCAGGCAGAGAGCGTGCCAGCTTTCCCTAAGTGAGGAGAATGCAGCAATGTACACATTAAACAAGTTACAGCCAGCAGAGAATGTGTAATGAAGTCACATATGGCAGTACTTCAAAATCCCATCTGAACGCGAAGAAGGTTCTACGAGAGCAGGCCGTATAATCGTTAAAAAGAAAAAAAGACGAAGGTTCAGCAAAGACCTCACTGAGGTACACTAGACAAATACAAGACGGTATTACTCATTCAACAAAGAGCTATCAAGCAAGAAGCCGCGTGCTAGAGGACGTGGGAACGGTAAATCAGCCTCTGAATCTTCTTCTAAGAGACTCAGAGTACGGTAAGGGCCATGCAGTCCACGTGAAAACCGCAATCTAAGGAAGCATATAAGCAAGCAAAGAGAGGTACCAACGAGTGCCACGGGGTTCAAAAGTGAGCGAGTGTCCATCCAAAGGGATCAGTGGAAAGCTTCGCATGGTGTCAACATTCAAATGAGGCCTCTGGGAAATGGCTGGGGGGTAGGGCATTGGACAGGGACAGGGGACACTGAGAACAAAGGTGACTAGAGCTGAAGGGAACAGCAAAGACCTGGAGTGGGGGGGGAGGGGGCAATTGGGGAGCCAGGGGGTGAGGGTAGTGTACCAAGGGCAGAGTGGAACAGACACATGGGAGGTCTGCTGGGAGCCCTCTATAAGAGGACAGGGGACACATAAGAACCCAAACTAGGGCAATGCCGGGAATGGAAAGACAGCAGCTCTGAGGACCACGCTCAACACAGCCCCAGTTGATAGGCCTGAGGCATGAGAGACAGTGAGGGGAAGCTAACAGGGGAGAAAGAGCCAGTGACATTTAGGCAAGTTGAAAGGTCCACCAGGCAGTGGGGATAGAGAACCCCAAAAGGTATCTGAGCCCAAAATGAATGTGGAGTCCCATGCAGGGAGGGAGGGAGGTGAAGAGCAGATCTGCCTAAAGGTGAAGATGTGGGATCACTGGGGTCACCAAGGGACAGAGTACAGAGAAGAGAGGGAAGGACAAACCATCGTGAACTCGTGTACTTAAGACACAAGCAGGATGAAAAGACTTAGCAAAGAAAAAAAAATCACAGGCAGTTAGGAAGAAAACCAGAAAAGGCTTATATCCTACCAGCCACAGGACGCAAGGATCTCAAAAAGGAAGGGCTGAGAATACACCTGCCATTCACTCCTGGACATACGCACCTACTCGCTCCCGGTAGCCCACAAGCCCGCCAGGCAGGACCCGCTTCCTGCCCACCCTGCATCCTGCACGGTATCTAGAGCAGACTCCTGTGATGTTCCGGTTTGGGGAAGAAAAAAAAAAAAGAACAGCAATGTCAAACCTGCAGAAAAGTCAAGGGAGAGAACTGCTGAGAAAAGATGATGGAATTGATGACCACTGATCATTGGTAACCGCCGCAGACATGCATTTGCAGTGACGCCATGTGGGATTTGCAGAGAAAGAGCCAGGGCAAAGGCACCGATCAAGGAGGCCATAAAGAGAGGGCACAACCACGAGAAAGATCCAAAGCAGGCAAGAGGAGATGAAGGGCGCAAGTGGGAAGTTTATTCTGGAAAGTCAGCCTGTTGGTTCCCTAAGTACCTTCAAGGCCCTGCAGACATGCAGCTCAGGGTCCCTGCTCATCAGAAGCTGCTTTTCTAGTACAGAGGGAGTGAGGAACAGATCCAGAGGGCTAAACGCTATCAAGATAGATAACCTGATATGATAGTGACGGGTGGGGGGGGGGTAGGCTGTTCCAGCACCGTCAGGAAAGGTGACCCTCTCACAAGGTCACCTTGACCTTGAGTTCAGACCAGAATGAGAAGGAGGCTGGGGGTGGGGGGACTCTGGGGCAAGACTGCTCCAGGCACAGAGAACAGCGAATATAAAGGCACTAAGACAGAGCAAGCTTGGTGTGTCCCCGGGATAGAAACAAAGATCAGCGTGACTAGATTACAATGGACTCGGGCTGAAATGGGAAGCACAGAAGCCTAGATTACAATGGACTCGGGCTGAAATGGGAAGCACAGAAGCTAGGGAATGACAGACCCTGCTTTTTTGTAGAAAGTTCGCGCCGGCTGCTGTGTGAAAGGTGGCTTACGGTGGGGCGAATTGGGAAGCCAGGACACCAGTATGGGGAAGTCTCGGTAGACCAAGGACAAGACACCTGGCCTCAGGCTGTAGTGGTGGTGACTCCCAGGAGTGGTCGGAGGCAGGGTCCAGCTTGTACAGTGGAGCCTGACACTACATGCGGATTAGGGGCGCTGACCCCCCCAAACACTGCCCAAAATACACATATAATTTTTGACTCTCCAAAAACTTAGCTACTAATAGCCTACTCTCGACTGAAAGCCTTACTAATAACATAAACAGTCGATTAACACATATTTTGTATGTTCTCTGGATGATGTATTCTTACAATAAAGTAAGGCAGAGGAAAGAAAATATTAAGAAAATCATAAGACAGAGAAAATACGTTTATAGTACTACACTGCACAAAATCCACACGTAAGAGAACCCACATATGCAGTTCAAACCCATGTTGTTCCAAGGTCAACTGTGTGTGTCTGGAGCTGGGGGGAGGCCCATGCAGAGACCTTCATTAAAGAGTCATCAGTACATAGATGGCATCTAAAGCCACAGGTCACATGGGTTCACACAGGGAGAGAGAATATACATAAAGAGGAAAAAGGAGCCAAAAATAGAGCCCTTACTTTTGTTCGAATTTAGGAGAAAAGGATGGGTAAAATTATAGAAAAGTTTTGAGGCAAAAGCTTGAGGCACATTAGGTCTGTCTCCAATGTGTCAGTAAAGTAGCAGAGAGGGGTTGCGACCCTTCTCACAGAAAAGGTTCCGAACGAGCATTAGAGGGAATGTGATCAGAAGCCATCACAGAAGGAACACAAGGGAGGGCTGACATGAGATACAGGGACCTTGACTTTTGGGACACTCAGGTGGGCAGGGTTTGAGATTTTCCACAGCAAGATGACACAGCCGAGGCTCAGAGACAATGGTCAGTGGGGATCACTCAACCACAGTGTGAGGACTGGCAGAGGAGCACGGGAGAGGGTCCTGGGATGCTACAAGCCCGCTGCTGCAATGCATACCACCGGAGCAGAGCCCAGGACTGAGAGTGGGCAGAGCCCAGGACCGTGAGAGTGGCCTGGTGGGCAGGACAAAGGGACGTTCAGGATCAAGGGATCACAGGGAGGATGAAGAGCAGGTTCCACAGACACGGGGAAATTTGGAAGGAGTAAAGAGAAGAGATTGTGGTCACAGAGGACAATTTTAGAGATGACCATCAAAAAGGTGAAAGACTTCTGAGTGACGACAAGGTCCAGGTATGACCGTTAAATCTCACAAATCGTGTTCTTTCGCAGGGGCTAAGACTACCATAGAAGGCACTCCCTGGGTCCTGCTGGCCCAGACTGGCTGCAGAAGCATGAGGAAGGGGTGCCTAACAGACCATGGGGTGGAGAAGGGTGGTCCAGAGATCTAAACCTCATTCTCACCTAACCTCTACATGATAGCTTCTGGCTCTAGTCTGTAGCCATTCACAACTGGAAATCTTGGAGTCTTCCCACAGGGCGAGGAGGATTAAGTATCTACATTCCCTGGGTCAAACAAGAACTCCCCAGTAGAAAGGAGACTGACTCCACCAGAACGGACAGGCTCTTCGGGACCAATCCACCTTTACTTAGCTTTTGGTGCCAAGACAACCATCAGCCAGGAGAGATGCAGGGTCGCCAGCAACTGAGAAACACAACTGCAAGTCACCTCTTAAAAGACTGGATCGTTAACTAACTGAACTTCTTACTGGTAAAATGCTGTATCATGGAACCAAGACATCGCGTCCAGTTCCGTGGCCTTTGAGAGATCCTGGGAGGCCAGAGCCTTGCCAAATCTTTAATTCTCTACTATGAAATTGTGAGGTTGGCTACTATGTCAGCTTGGCCAAGTTGGAACTACATTTCCCAGAATCCTCCTCCCTGTGCAGTTCTGGGTTAAGAGTCAGACAAAACAGAAGTGCATGTGAGATTTGGGAGGTGGAAGAAAGGGAAGCCATTATGCTCTGGTGGTCGCCATGGTTAACAGTGGCGAGAGACGGATGCACAGGTGCTGGTGGGCACTAGTTTGTCCTCGTTCTTCTTTCTGCTCCATGTTTCTTCCCAAATACTATCCTTACTAACCAACGTGACCCCAACACCACCAGATGCTTGGCTGCAAAGTCGCAGATGGTAGCTCTGAAGAGTTCTAAGGAGGTGGTAGCTTTCCACAGATTCCTATGCCATCCCCCCTTCCCCGCTCCACTCTGCGTTGCTCCCAGGCTCCTCTGCAAGCCCCAACCTGCCCACCAGTGCTTCAGGAGGGCTGACTAGTGGTTTTCCTCTGATCTCCAGCTCGCCTTTCCAAGCTGTCACTTCCCTGGCTCCTCCCATAATTGTGTAAAGATTAATTCCTCCAACACATGCCTTATTCCGTAATACTTATTGTGACTCTGCTTCCCTGATGGAACCCTAACTGATACAGTAAGCCAAGAACTAAGCAGACAGCTTTGCCCTCAAGGACTCAGGAACTGACAGAAACCACCTTACATTTATAGCACTGCTTTACGGTTTGCAAATCCTGTTCACATGATCGAATACTCAACCTTGAGAGGATTAAATAAGGAAACTGAGGTTCAGAGAAGTCAGGTGACCAAAGGACAGATGCAAAAACCACTTTGCAGCAATCTGCACTGATGAGTAACCAAAATAACTCAATACACATGGAATGACTTAGACAATTCTCTGTTTGAGGGCTGGAGACCTAAAAGGCTGAGGCAAGATCTATCCACAAGGATTACTCTAGAGCGTTCTATAAAATTAACAGCTGCTAGCAGACCAAGCACTGCCCAGCATCCCTCACTACTCAGCCGTTTTCAATTCTCCCCATGTTCGAACTAGCCAACGTAGTCTGCCAAGTTGTGTGTGAGCACCTGGTCCTCCTTTCAGCCTCCAGTTTAAAGAGAATGGGGGATTCATGTTGGGTTAAGACTTGCATGTGGGCATGAAAGGCCCCTGAGGTAGCAGTTGAAATTCTCCCCCGCTCCCTACTGTGGGCAGCTTTGTCCTCTCTCCCTATTTGACTGTTTCCTGTACCCTTTTCCTGCTCTTCCTTTGCCTTGCCCACCGTTTTTTCCCAACAAGGCCTTAAGCCCACTCTCGACATCTCCAGGCATGTTGCCAGATGCCATGGGTGGTGTGGAGGTCTCTGCCCAGCTTCCCCACGGAGGCCCAGTGAGGAATACACTGTGGTAATCTGGCTTGAACAGAAGACTCTGCGTTCACATGTCCTTCAGGGAGAAGACTTGGGCTCCATCAGTCTGATGTTTCAGTCCTCCACTCAGCAGACCTTTACTGCACACCTAGTGTGTGCTGAACCCCATCACCAGGGATGCTGCTGAGCCAACGCCTAGCCAAGTGTCAGAGCTGACGAGGAGGGAACAGGGTGGCAGCCATGCAGAAAGGCCTGGAGGAGATGAGTTCTCCAACAATGGGAATCTTAAAATACAAGTAAATAAAGGACATGAGAGGCTTAGGGCATTCTAGGGAAGACAGAACCAGAAAACAAAAACAAAAACAAAAATTCACCCATGACATCAGGCTTAAACTCCTCCAGGTGACATTCAAAGTGCTTCCCAATCTTATGACTTTCTCTCCAGTCCCAACTCTTTCCCTCTGAAGAATCCGCAACGCAACCCCCCACTCCAACCACAAAAAGTTTTCTCCATGCAAGACCAGCGTGCTCTTATAAACAGGTCTATTTTTTACCCAAGGTCTTCCTTCTGCCTGAAACAAACAACCCACTCCTTCTCTGTCAGACAAAACCCCAGTGCTGGCCAAGACATAGTCAGCTCACGTGAGTCCACCTTGCGGAGGCCTTTCCCGGTCCTCCCCTGCCTCGGTCCCCGGCCAGAGCTCTGAATGTGTCTGCAGAGGGTCAACTTGGCTCGGCCACCGCTAACCGCCTGAGCCTGTTTGCTTATCTGCCTCCATCACGGGACTGGGAACCCTCAAAGGGGTTCATTCCCTGCTCATCATCACATTCCCAGCCCAGCAACACGCCTGGTGATAGAATGCTGTGATCACTGGGATCTCAAGGAACATCTGCAAACTGGAATTTTAGAACCAAAACTGATCTTTGGGTCATCGTCTAGGTGGGTTAACGGGCGTTACTTAATCTCATTTATATCAGAAACGATCCGGATTAACCATTTTTAAAAAAGCTCTTTGCTAATAAGCTCATCACAGGAAGCGAAGAGCCCATGGCTAGAGCCACCATAACACACAGGATCAGTCAAGAGATCCTGGGGTGGGGACCTCAGCACCTCCGGATGTGACACAATCACAATATTCCAAATCCCAAAGTTTGACACATCGGTTTTATTATCACTCTTCGCCGGGGCTAGAGAAGCCAATGTACCTCGGTGCTTTGGAACCTTCTAGAAGGTTCTCATTCCAGACATGGCACCGCAGCCTAAAAAAATGCATTGACAGGTGCAGAAGAGACACAGGTAGTAATACAAACAAGTATAGGGGATTAAGTCAGTCATCTTACCTTTTCCGCAAGAGCACCTCTGCTAATTAGCCCCCAGTACTCTCCCTTTTCTCCAAACTTCTGACCTTTTTCTGTCTCTAATCATCTTGGACACTTCTTCAATGCCACCTCTCTTCCTGTGCATGTGTCACGCCTCCACATCTAGACGGGCAGCTACAGGAGTCGAGGGACTGTGTCTACGTCCCTCTGTGCCCAGAGCTCTAGAATAATGCGTGGCATAGGGTGGATAACGAGGAGGAGTGGCGAAGCAGGCAGACGGAGAGACAAGGCGTATGCCGCCTGCAGCAGCACTGCTGCCCCTTTGCCCGACGTGGCCAGAGTTGGCTGCTCGCCGGCTGGAGCAGCGATGACAAGCAGACGATCTGTGGTCCGGACTAACGCAGCCTCAAAGCCCTTGAAGCCTGTCCTGCAAGGAAAGACGTCTGCTTCTCCACACCGTGGACAACCAAGACCAAGCCCGGGAGGGGAGGAGGATGCTTGTTTGGGATGGGAGAGGCTGTGTCAACCCACCAAGGGAGAAAGGGGTAGAGGGAGCGCAGGGACAATAATGAGGACCTGTGAGTCATTTGTCTTCCACACAAGCGGCCAAGGAAGAAACTGGAAAAACTCTCACGAGGAAGAATAGACTTTCCCATCCATTCATTTCATGGAATGCGGGCTCCATGTTTGCCTACCCTACTCCACACACCTCTGTCCTAGAAATGGAGTGACAAGCCATTCTCTCAGACATAGTGTGGGAGTAACAAAAAAAAGCAAGCAAGGACACATGGCTCACCTCTGCCTCCTTTACAACTTACGGTCCCACAATACAGATTTTTTTTTTAAAGATTTTATTTATTTATGTGACAGAGAGACAGCCAGCGAGAGAGGGAACACAGCAGGGGAGTGGGAGAGGAAGAAGCAGGCTCCCAGCGGAGGAGCCCGATGTGGGACTCAATCCCCCGAAAGCCGGGATCACGCCCTGAGCCGAAGGCAGACGCTTAACGACTGCGCCACCCAGGCGCCCCCACAATACAGATTTTATACATGCATTCCACATGGGTGTCGTAGGTCACAGACAGCACAGATGCTACGTGGACCTGTATATGGATCTACAGGTGTTGTCTACGCACATCAATTAACCCGATCATTCACAGACTTGAATTCCTAGATACTGGGATGCATGGTGCTTACAGCTGCAATGAGCATTATCAATGGACGGCTGTGCTCTGAAGGGACGGGACTCAATGAGAGCCCCGGACAAAGGAATGTGCCCCTGGCAGCCTCCCCCTGGATCAGAATGTGTCGTCCTCTCAGCCTCTTGGGGCAGCAAGGCTTGGCCTGGGCTCCAAAGACTCAAACCAATGGAATTAATTCCAAGACAACATATACACAAAGGAGGGGCTGCATACGGACACGGAGCGAGGCTTACTTGGGAAAACTTCAAGAGGGGTCCTCACGACTCCATTATGTGCTCCGTTTTCACCCTTCTCTGTCTGGAGGCCCAGATGCCCTCCACGAACACGCTGGACAGAACACAGAGCTTGCCTTAGCATTGCTGTTTTCTTAGGACCAAACTCACACGTGGCTTTGTGAGAGCCCCCGTTAGGCCTGTGGCTCCTGAGGCTACAAACGGACGGCTCACACCACCTTGCTACCCCGGTGAAATCCCAGAGATGTGCCAAGAAGTGCCTCCTCCGGTTACTGACAAGCCAGATACAGCACTAAGCTTTCTGGGACTCGCACGGATGCCCCTGAACGCAGCTTGTTTGTGGGATAAACTGTTATTAAAGTGGGACTCTGATGAACAGGCCACATGATTGCATAAACCTTGTTTCCACAGTAAAGCATCTAAAATTCCCCATCTTTCCTCTAAAACTTATCTGTGTCTCTTATCAGGTGTTAGTCCTCTGAAGAAACGCTCCGACCCACTACCTAAGGGGAGTATCGGTAATTGTGTTGTGAGCCATTTTCCTTGTAAGAAACAACCCAAAATAGGATTATGGCCTGACTTATCACCTTAATTTAGCAGGCTAGCTTCCTGTAAGCCCCAGCAGACCTCGCCAGCCTCACGCACGTGGGCTCTTAGCTGCTCTGTGGGCGCTGACGATGCTGCCAACACCTTCCAGGGTGACTTTGCTCACATTCTGCCTCTCCGCCAACCTCCCCTCCTCTGAGTTTAATATCCACATCCCCTGAGGTCTCTCTTACTGTTCCGGTTTAAGTCAGCTAACTCCCGAATGGAATGCCAACCCGCACACACTGATCCACTCCCACCTCAGAGAAACCGCGCTGGTCATTCTACCTGAAACGCTCGCCTGCTCCTGGCTCAAACTGCTTTCTCGTCCCACCTGCTCCGTGGAGCCTTTCCATAATCACAGCTCCTGGCCTCCCTTTCATCCCTCTGATTCTGACAGAACCATATGCACAGCTAGCTAATGACTCAGCCACTTTGATGTTTAAAAAGCACCAATGATCCATTCTGATACAATGGGTTCAGTTTCCATGTTGGCCCCCCATTTCCTAATTCCTTTGTAGTCTCCTGGTGTCAGACACATGGTAAAGAGTCCCTAACTGCTGCTGAAGTTCTAAAAATTGAGATCACAGGAAAGGGCAGCAATGTCTTATGTTGTAAAGTAGGGTCGTAGTTGGGCACAAATTATTTACTCGCCACCGTGTTCACTTTGCCCACCGTGCACGCCCACCGTGCGCCAGGCTCCGGGCTAGGCACTGTGGTCTGAACTTGAAACTTACTGGGTGGATTTCTCAATCGAAGATGATGGACTGTAATGTCTTCTAATAAATAAGAAAACATTTGGACGTGCCAACCTTCGGGAAATGGAAAAATGAATAGCTGTGCCAAAAGTGCCTTGGTTTTGTTTTCTTTTTTTAAGTCCTCTCTGCAACCTAAGCAAAGTCGCGGCACACTGGACAGACACCAAATCGGCTAATATTCTGCTCTTAGGACATCCGAGGGGACAGTGAATTTATAAAGCACTCTCCACGCCTTCACCTCCAGAACAGAGCAAGCCAGCAGGCCACTTGAAACATCTGCGAGAACTCACTCCTGGAAGGCTCTTGCTTAGTCTGAAAAATCTCCGCATCCAAGATGAGTGAGAGAACACCATTGGGTCAGCAGTAAGCGTCACATCCCCAAGTAGCCAGGCTGCGGTGAAGACGAAGGCCATAAACACGGCTCCCTAGCAACAACATGGAGGTTCTCCAGGTTACACCCTTTTAGCTGGTGTTGCATCCCCTGTCATTTTTCAGATGAAGAGAATGAAAAGGAAGAAAGTCCCCAAACACTAGGAACACATTTCTTAGCCAATTAAGGCTATTGATTGGAAACGTCTGAGTTTCGACTCTCCTGTCCTTTAGGAAAGTGGAAAATCCAAACTAGTGTCAATATTTGGACACAGTGAGGATGTCTTTGTCTCTTCTCCCTGTGGTGTGGAGAGTATTCGGGAAAGGGGAGCTCACGCAGCATGACTGTCTGCCAGGCTCTCCCCTAGACTAGAAGCCTAAACGGGGAAGAACCCACAAGTCACATTTCTGAGGGCTGAGACTCGATTATTTCTTTTTTTTTTTAAAGATTTTATTTATTTATTCGAAAGAGATAGAGACAGCCAGCAAGAGAGGGAACACAAGCAGGGGGAGTGGGAGAGGAAGAAGCAGGCTCATAGCGGAGGAGCCTGATGTGGGGCTCGATCCCATAACGCCCGGATCACGCCCTGAGCCAAAGGCAGACGCTTAACCACTGTGCCACCCAGGCGCCCCGAGACTCGATTATTTCAACCCCAACTTACTCATGGCTGATTTCCTCAAAAACGTGCAGAAAACAACAACAAAAAACCAAATAGCAATAAGAAAAAGTCTGCCATCTAGATAAGCCTATTGGTTTCATTGTTTCTGCAACTTCTCCCAGAAGTCTGCCTGAAGGTGCAGTTAGCCTGGGGGTGGGGACACCTCCATCAGCTGGAGAGCCACAGGGGAAAATGCCCTGTTTCCCAGCATGGGAAGTAGTCTGGAAGGAGGAAGTAGTTGCCAAATGGGGACAAAACAAGGACCGCTTCCCAGAGCCCTCTGAGGCACGAGGCACCAGGTACCAGGCAGGTGAGAGGTGAGAAAGGTAGGCTGCAGACAGGGGGAGTGCTGGGGAAGAGGGATGGGCCAGCAGCCAGGGACTCCAGGGCTGCACGAAGCAGCCCATATGGCCACCAGCAGGGGTCAGCATGGATTCAGTGAGCTCTGGAGATGGAAGGGGGGTCTTTGGGATCAACCAGCCCAGGCCCCACTTGACTGAGGCTGAGAGCTAGTCTTGACTTGTCCAAGGACACAAAGCTGGTGCATGGAAGGTCAAGGGCCAGAGTCTACACCTCTTGCTTTAAAAGCCAAGGAAACATGTGTTATCGCATTTTGGCTAATTGTATCAATTTCTCTCCAATGTTTTCAGACACACGTTTGCCTCTGAGTATCTATACTGACACAGAGATGCGAACAGCCTACTGTGGTAATGAGCCCCAACTCTGGAGCCGGGCCCTGTGGGTTTGAATCCCAGCAGCTCTGTCAGTCTTTGTAATCTGGAGCAAGTCACTTCATGCCTCTGCGACTCAGTGTTCGCATCTGTCAACTGGGGGTAATAACCACCTATCTCATGGAAGCCTCCTGAATGAGGTCATATGTGCTAAGTGCAGTGCCTGGCACAAGATAAGCACTATGGAAAAGGTAGGAAGGAATGTCTTAGGGAGGATATTGGTTTCTCCCCAGCCCCCAGTTCATCTTAATCACAGGTTACCGCCTTTTCCCTACAATACCTGGACATAACGCATCTAAAACCTCACACCGCTGCCTCTTCATCCATTCAGGCCCAACCCAGTCAGTTATTAGAGGTAAACTGGCTAAGATCCCCAGAGGTACAAATTATGGCTAAGTGTCTATTTTGGCTACTGCCCGCCTGGCCTACTGCCCCTTCAGATTTCCACTTCCAAGACCAAGACCGTGGACTCAGACCTCCTACCTTCCCAACCCCACCCACTCCTATGAGCCTTGGGATCCGCTTTTTTACCCTCACCATGCACTCTAGTCCCTCAAACCTCCTGTAACCACAAGGCCTTCTAACCTCGCTTACCTGCCTGTCCTACCTGGACTCCCTGACCAACCTTCTCTGTGATGCTGTCACCAGCTTTCCACAAGATTCCTGCAGCCCCCATCTCATGGAGAGATCATACCACATCGCTCCCAGGCTGCCAAACTTGGTGGAACAGTCAAGAAACGAGGCCGACTGCCTCCAGAACAGACGTATGCTAACCTCACCCTTCACGGCTAACTGGAGGCCTGCCACATTCCCATGGAGCCCACCCCAGCCCTTTCTCCTCTAGCTCTGACTCTGACCATGGCCTTTGCCTCAGAGTTCACCAAGGAAGCCAAGGCTACCAGACAACCTAGATGACAAGCTCTCTTCCGGACTGGGGCTTCTCAGACTTCAGCGGGCATCCGAATCCCCTGGGATCTGGTTAAAATGCAGACTCCAATTTAGCAGATTGGACTGGGCCCTGAGATCCCCCCTGGTGCTGCCAACGCTGCTGGTCCCCAGGCCCCACTTTGAGTGGCGGAGTTTGAGGGATCACATAGAGTTTAATGTTTGCATCGTTCTAGATCTGTTCTTTTTAATCTTCATGACAAGACTGCAAGAGACATATTCAGCCCATTTTACAGCTGTAGAAACTGAGGTTCAGAGAAGGTGAGAAACCTGTCCAAGGCCGGAGGGCTGCTAGAGGGCAGATTCCAAAGCCTGACGCCTACTTTTGCTCCATATAAGGGATTTCCAGGAGCAGAAATCATTTAGAAAAGCACATGGAATGGCTTATTCATAACACGCAATCTTCTTAGTTGATGAGGATGAGATAAAGGTGGGTTATAAAACGACCACAGAGTCCCTGTGCTGGCAAGGCCACCTAACAGCTGAAGGCCTAAAAGCAGCTCTCAGAAAGTAGGTTAATTCCACCAATCAACATGGAAGAAGACATCCAGGGGAACAGGGGGGAAAACGTTCCATTTGTGCAGGGAATGAAAGGGAACACACAGATAACCTCTAACTGGTACGTCTGGGGACTTTGTGGTCACTCTTCAGGCTAAAAGGGTTGAGAGGATGGCGGAGACCATGTTTCCCACACCACAGTGCTCCCTGTACATCCGCCCTCCACCTCACCCTTCCCTCCTCTCTGGGAGGCCTAGCACTCTGACCTCCAAGGCCAGGGGTGCCCTGGGAGCCCCCCACCCCCACCCCACACTGCTCCACCTTCCCCGGAGTGCAGCCCCAGCAGTCAGACTCAGCCTGGCCCTCCCTGTAGGCACGCTGGAGTCCCTGGTCCTGCTGCACCCCAAGCTTCTCCCCTCACGGTGGTCTCCCACGGGGGACCCCACCCCGCTCACTCCTCCACATCCGTGATCCTGCCTCCTCCTTCACTGCTGAGTCAGACTCACAGTCTCCCAGTCCAGAGCGTCTCTTCATCCCGATCTTCCCACATTTTCATCAGCATCTGCCCAATCCCTTTAGCGAGTCTCCTCAAACCCTCTCTGCTTGCTTCTGACAGAGTGCTCTCCAGGCTCTCCCTCCATCCCTGACTACTCCTTCTAGAACTCTCCTTTCCTGGTCTTGCCCCCTCACTGCCATCATTCCCAAGAACTTGCCCTTGCCCCTCATCTCAGTCATCCAGGTGGTGCCGCACCTCATGGTGACATCACCCACCACACATCTGTGCAGCACCCTGTCCCACCCGGGACGGCAGCCCTGAGTCAGCTCGCGTCACTGAGGAATCAGCACTGGGAACAATGCTGGGGCTGAAGCAGTGTGCACTCTCTCGGAAGTCACTGAATGAATAAATGACCTCCTCGCCAGGTCACTGGGCCGCTCAACTTCCATCTTCGAACAGCTCATCCCAAGGCCAGGCTGGGGCTAACGGGCTGCAGGTTCACCGGATAAAAAAGACAACTAGCAATCCCCATCAGATCAGAGAACACAGGGGCAGTGATAATGTCTGTATGACTCTCTTCAGTAAACAGGGCTTCTGGTTTAGAGGCAGCTCTGACCTCGGCTCTGGGGGCCGAGGGCCTCGGCATCACGACACACCTCCACCTGGGTCCCCTTACCATGGCCCACAAGCTGCCAAGTTCTGGCCCCGTCGAGCTCGAAGTCAGGACAAAGAAGAGCCACTGTCAGGATGCTCTTGGCCTGGCGTACGTATTGAGGTCTGAGAAGTAACCCGACTGTCTGCGCACCGCTTCCGGTTCATTAGGATTCGAAGGTAGCGCCCATTCTGAAATGTGCCCTGAACCTTAATCATAATTCTGTTCTTCACGGTGCTAAGCCAAATTCATCCTAAACACAGCAACACACTAGCCAGTGTTTCTCCCCTGAAATATCCTTCGTGATGCAAATGCTCACATTCCAGCTGCTTATAAAGGTGCGAAGCAGGATGCAATTAAGGTCCCAGAACATCATGCTGAAACTCCAATCATGCTGCTTAGCGACTCCGCAATCTCACACAAACACTTAGGGAGTATTGTGGAGACATCAGCATTCGAAGAACACAAACGTGTACACAGTGCCATTACCTCTAGCCTACTGGAAATCACATCGCTGGTCCACAACAGTGTTAACTACTGGGTCTAAGTCTGTTGCTTTGCAAAGACTATACAGTTGGTGTGGGGGAAAAATATTCCAAGATCTAAAAACCACTGACTGTGCCAACTGCAGCACTTCGCCTTTTCCAGAAGATAAATTATGAAGAATTTTTGCCAGTTCAAGTTATTTTCCCAAAGCAGAGAGTCGAATGGCCTTGCTACCCTGCCTTTAAGAAACCGATGCAATTAAACTGAATGGCTATGAACTGCCCTGACAGCTTCCCCCCAACTTCATCTGATAAAGTGAGACGCAGACACACACTGACGGACAAGCACACACCTTATTTAACTGCCAGACACAGCGCCAATATGAAAATGTACATCCAATCTACAGGGTAAAAATCAGCTCCACAGCTCGTCACTAAAACAAAATAGCCATATAAATGCCGACCAGCCCGACTGCCTTGTAAGGAACGATCACTGACAACTAGGGTTCCTATTCAGCAGGCTAATAAGAATAATTATAGCCAGGGCAGGCATTAATCAGCTTGGCAGATACAGGAATTCTGTTAACAAGGCTAAAATGAGTGCCAAGGAATCTCTGAAGGCCACAGCACTTCAAAGACTGTTAAGCTGGATGGATTCACTAGGGTTCCTCCTGCCAGCCTTCCCCCTGTACTTTCTGGAGGAAGCTGCCTTTGGGTCCCAATCCTCTGAGCAGGTGTGGTGACCTGCCAGGGGTTAGAAGTCGCCACATCCGGGAGGTGGTGCTTGGTACAGCCGCTCTGGGAATTGCCCCCCGACTGCACTTACCTCAGACCCTCTTATTTGCAACTCCACTCTGCCTGTCAAGGCACAACCATCCTTTTCTGTACAATAACTAGTCTCAGGCAACACACAGCATGAGGTTAAGGCGAGCATCAGTCAACTTTTTTCTGAGTACAGGCACAATGGAGTCCGGTGATCACATCCTGGCTTTGCCTCCGAACAGCTGGAGGACTCCGGACACGTGATTGAACTTTCCGGGGCGTCGCTTTCCTCATGGGCAATGTGGAGCAAAGAACAGTACCTTTCTCAAAGGGTTGTGACTATTAAATAAGAGAATGCACATAAAACCTGATGCTCGATATGTACTCCCTAAACAGCAACTATTATTACTCTGTTCGGTACAGACCCCTCTATAAAAACTAAGAGAAGGGAAGAAACAAAACATTCAGTAGGACAGACCCACGCACATTATAGCAGTGGCTTAGCCGGGGCTAAGCTTCTTACCTTACACCCTTCGTAACTGACACAGAGACTGCTAGCTCTCCCCCCAAATCCATTCTTTTCTCCCACCGTGGCTGGCACTTGGCTGCCAGACTACTTGGCATTTCTCGGCTTCCCTTGCAGCTAGTGTGATGAGACTAAGTTCTCTTGAGTGGAATATGTGCAGAAATGATGCGTGCCCCTTCCAAGCCTGGCCTATGAAACCTCCATGTGTTCTCCCCCATGCTCTTGCCCCTTTATGGGGCGGGAGAGGGGATGAGGACACCCAAAGTGATCTTAGGTGGGCTGAAGACGGGAGAGCTGCCCTCAGCCTGGGCCCAGAATGGCTACCAGGAGCAGGGATACCCCTCACCTTGTCATCTGAAGAATCCCCTTGGCACTGTTAGGAAAGACACTTCTATTGTTTGAACCAGGATGCTTTGAGTCTCTTCCTTTGTTAAAGCAGTTTGGCCTACCTAATTAATATAAAACTCTTCTATCTCATTTGAATATGAAAATACAGATGTAATGCTTTTGTCATTTAAAAACCATTTCAATGGATTTGAAAGTATTTTTTTTTAAAGACACAAATGAAGAGAATATCTTAATCCCTCCCCACAATCTTCCTACCTTTCACTCTCTAATTCATGCTGCACACTAGTGAGGACTGACCTCCACAAGCACATTGCTGTGTTGTGGTCATTTCACCCTGAGAGCTTCTAATGGCTACCCATTACCCACAGATAAAGGGATATATGCACGTATCCACTCAGTTGGCCAACATTTACCAAATACCTACTATGCGCTGCCCGCCAGAAGCCCAATTAGTAACAGGAATACTACAGTGATCAGGATGAATGTGATCCCTGTCCCTGGGGATATAATCAGGGTGGGGATTCAGACCAGAAACAGACAATTATATACAGTGAGATCAATCGGTGACCCGACAGGAAAAGTACGGGCTGCCTGGCAGCCTCACCAAAACCAACTGACGCACCCCTCACAGCCCAGACTTCTCGGCCCGGCACCAAAAGCCTTCAGAAACCCACCCTTCCAGCTTGCTCTCCCATCAGAACCTCCCCCTCTGACCTCCAGCTCCATGGAACTTGCACGCCCCTCCTGAATGAGCCGAGCACTTTCACTCGGCCACACTCGACGCCCTTCCACAAGTATGTCTTTCCTGAAATGCTCTCCCACCCTTTTTTCAAAATTCTGATCACCCTCAAGGCTCAGCTCACAAGTCACCTCTTCGGCAAAATCAACCCCAACCCCAAGTCAAAGTTAATCATCCTCTTCCCTAATGCCTACCAGCACGTGGTGTGTCTGTCAGGTATTTCGCTCTGTCTTGCAGTTAGCCATTTTACTTATTATCTGTCCGTCCACCCGCACCGACCACTCGGGGAGACATGCGCCTGGGATGTTCTGTGGACTCTGATGGGCACTCAAGAAATGCCATAGTGAATGGATGGACAAGACAGGTCAGACACACATACCTGCTCCATGAAGCTGAGTGCGTTCTGATGTGATCGCTGAGAGGGAGACTTAGGAAAATTTCGTGGAGGAAACGAGTTTTAGGGGGAAAGGGAATACATAGGTGAGAGAAAAGAAGCAGGAGGGACGTTCCCAGGCCATGGAAAAGGGAAAGGCCAGAAAGTTCACACAAACAGATTCCTTAGAATGAAGTGTTTGATTCAGAGGGAAGTGAACACAAGGGGCAGAATAGCCTGGGAAGAAAAACCATAAAGAACCAATGAGCAAAGGTGGGACCCACAAAACTGATCCTTCTGGAAAATGATGAACTAAGAAGGGAGGCTGGAGGAAAAGGTCAACTGGAGTTATCTGTGTGAGGAATTATCAGAACCTGGGCGAGGATAGTAGCTGTAGAAACAGGAAGAATGGGAAAAAGCCTGAGTCTGTGCTAGGGGAAAAGCCACAGAATTGAGGGACAGTGTGAACACAGAGGTCACAGAGGGCAGTGATGGCAAGATTATACCCAGGATGCAATACAAGAGGAAAGATGAGCTTGTTTATCGACATATTAAGTTTCCGGAGCCAGTATAACATGGAGGGCTTCCCAGAGGTCACAAAGAAGCCACACTGAGTGAGATGCTGGAGGCAGAGCTGTCTGTCACCTGAACACCAAGTTCAGGAGCTGATGGGTGGAAAGGCATTGGCTGGCGACTCCTGCTTACGTGTAGTTAACATGAAATGCCCCATCAGCACAGGATACACGGGTGCACATACAACCAAGACCTCTCCAAGCTATGCTTTCCCCACTTCTATTTTTGCTTTTGCCAATCTCTCTCTGCCCCCTCTCCCTTCTTCTCCCCCATGATAGTTCCTCAAGGGCATTCTTTCCAGACTTCTCCGTGAGCCCACCATCTCAGCTGGCACATGGGCTGTCAACCGCACAACTCTAGGGGGTCATTCACCTTGGCTACAAAGGGAAGAGCAGTCCTAGAGTTGCGCAGTGCACAACTGGGACCATGGGGCATGGCCTGGCTTGACCCAGACACATTAGCCAATTAACGGGTATGGACTATCACAACAAACGGAGAGCTTCAGGGGTCCCAGCGTGAAAGAGAAAGCTCTAGGACCCGAGACCATACAAGGCATGCTACAAAACTAAGTGAAAGATCTGGTAGCTTTCTGGACATGGTTGCAGCTCAAGCAATATGGCTGGATGAGCTCTCTTGGGGAGTGAATTCCAGAAAACCCTTCAAAGATGAAGAAAGAAAACACAGTAGCAGCTAGAAAGGCTGGCCCACCAGCAGCAGGAGTCATGGGGGTGGGGACAATGTGGGCCCTGGTGTCAGCAGGATGGGAATGGCTGTGGAAAGCTTCCACTGGGACCCTCTGACTGTAAGTGCAGAGTAGTCATTTGCCCTGTGTGCAGCTGGGGCCTGGCTGGGACAAACACCACACACCATGCATTCTGCAAAAGATTCAGATCTGCCTTCTCTAGGGGCTTGGAAGGGAACCCTGGGTCATGTCACAGGACTCCTTCTGTCCTGGCTGACACAGACCAAAGGGATCCAAGAGTATTAAAGAATATCAAAACACTAAGGTCCGTCCTCCAGCACCTGGACGGGGACTTAACAAACATGTATTTCTATGGCTGATAACTGCATAGTTATGTTAAATAACCATATTACCATAATCATGTGTATCTACACGAAAATGGTGTCTGTGAGTATGGGGTAAAGGAAAATGGAGAGGAGGGAAAAAAAAAAAAACACCAAAGATTCCTTGGGCTGGGGGACGGCGCTGGGTCAAATTATCAAGAGGCACCCAGGTTCGGGGAGGGTGGAAGACAGGGGGCCATAAAGGGAAGAAAAGTAACAGGTAGGAAAAGTTGGAGAAGCCAAGGCTCTCAGGTCTTTGTGTGCAAATGTGCAGCTAGGCAGCCTCAAGAAGAGCTAAAGGAAAAGACTGAGGCAGAATATCGAGCCACCGCCAACATGACGAAGGACGCGCACACCTATTTTTCCTGTAGCGCTCTGGGCCACCCCGTGACCTTCGTAGAAGGAAGTTGGCGGATTGTCTCCCTTCCCTGGAAAGGCAACTCAGCGTTGGCTGGCATGTGCCAGGGACCATTCGGCCTGTCTCGGCTATGGCGGGGCACATCAAAGGCGCATATTTCCGCCCCCCCTGCTGGGGACGCGGCGGGGGACCGCGGGCACCTTCGGGGCCCAGAGTTCAAGGTGAGCCGGGCTCCCGGCGGCCAACAGGTAGGGAGGGCTGGGGGAAGCCGGCCACGGGCCACTCCCCCCCGCACAGGTGGGGCGAGGCGCGGCCTGGCGGGGCGGCCCGGCCGGATTCGCGCCCGGCTCCGGGCGGCCCCGCGCCGTTCCCCGCCGGCCCGCGCCGCCCGCGGACCCCGCCGCCTCTCCCGGGAGCCGCCCGACACCTCGGCGCCCCAGGCCGCGCGGCGCGGCTGCGCCCCGCCGAGCCTCCCCCGGCCCCCGCGCCCCGCCGAGCCCCGCGCGCACTCACCCAGCCCCAGGAGCGCCAGCAGCAGCGGCCTCGGCGCCAGGCGCCCCATGCTCGCCGGGCGGGAGCGACTCTCCCCCGCCTCCTGCGTCCCCGCCGCCTCTCCTCCTCCTCCTCCTCCAGCTCCAGCTGCTCCAGAGTCCGCGCTCCCCCGCCTGGGCCGCGCGCCTGCTCCGCTCTCCTCGCGAGCCGAGAAATCCCAGCGCTGGGCCGTACGCGCGCCCCTCGCTCCGCGCCGCCCGCCCGCCTACCCCCGCCCGCCGCCCGCCTCCCGCCTCCCGCCGGCCGGGCACCGGGAGCCGGGCGCCGGAGCCGCCCCGCCGAGCCGAGCGCGCAGCCCCGGCCGCTTCCCGAAAGCAAAAGGGAAGAGCCGCAGCGCCCGCCCGCCCGCGCCTCCCATCCGGCGCTCTGCCAGCAACAAACACAAACTTTCCCAAGCCCCTCCCCGCTCCAGGTAACGGAGGCAGCGCCCGGCCACCCGCTTAAAGGGAAGGAGGCGTCGGAGCCCACCCCGCTCTCCCCTCGGGCCCCCGCCCCACGACAAACTTTCCTCCGACCTTTAAAAGTTGCCCTGGGAAGGACTCGTCTGGAAACCCCAACGCCTGAGCTCCATTCCGGGACACCCCGCGTTCCGGTCCCTCTGGAGTCACCCACGCGTGTCTGCTATGCCCTCAGCTACCTCCCCGCCGTCCGCCCACTCGTCCCCGGCTCAGCATCCCACCAACCACGCGCTGGGCTGTTGCTAAAAATTACTCAGGTAGGACTTTCCCAGAGATGAAAGGACTTTAAAGGTCATGGGTTCCAACCTCTTCGTAGTCCAGAGGCCGTCAGTGTCCAGGTGACCTACCCAAGGATTCGCAGCCAAGTGGCAAGAGCAGAACCTAGCCCTCACAGGCTGCGGGCCTCCCTTCCCTCTCCAGGGTGCCTATGGCATGGATTAGAACACTTCCCACAAGTACACCCATGGGGAAGAAAACAAACAAACCAAGTGTATTAATAGCTACAGTTCTTCATATGGAATGTACTGTTAAGGCTGAGTATGTGTTACTTGAAGTGGACACAACCGGTTACCAGTAAAGACTTCTTTCCCCACAATAGGGTTTTGTGCTTCTAATTTGAATACAAAAGGCCCAGTATTGAAAAAAAAATTAGTGTTCGTTGTTCAAAACTTCACAAGGGTGCTCCTATAGTGAGCAACCCTCGTGCCCAATGCCCCCCAAGACCACAGCCTTTCATTAATACATGCAAAACACATCACAGATGTGCATGGACAAGCTGCCCAGCCTGGGGAGAGGAGCACTGCTTTAATCCATCTGATCCACCATTTTTACTTCCACTCACAAGTGTGTGATTAGCCAGGTATGGAGCCCTCCGAAAGGGACTCAAAAATTCTTTCCTGGTAGCACAACACTGTGAATGTCCTAATGCCGCTGAACCATACACTTAAAAATGGTGAAAATGGTAAATTCTGTTTTAACACAATAAAGAAAAAAAATTTTATTTCATTTTTGCCACCGAGCCTTTCTTCATACTGTTCACCCACCCTGAAATCCCTTTCTACTTCCCATCTCATGGAACCCTCTAGAATATCTCTGGGAAGTTTTTGAATTGAATTCAATGGACCTCAAATGCAAGCCTAAAGTTAGGCCTTAGGAGATGCTGGAACTACAGAAAGGAAGAGTAAGGCCTGGCCCCTCGGGAAACACGGATCTTTTCCTTTCTTAACCACCGACAGCACTTACTGTCTGGACCACACATTGTGGCACTTGGTCACATTCAGGTTAGCACATGCTATGGACTGAATGTTTGTATCCCCCCCCCCCCATATATTAAAGCCCTAATCCCTAGTGGGACCTCTGGGGGGTAATTAGGTCCTGAGGATGGGATAGAGCCCTCACGGTTAGTGCCCTTATAAGAAGAAACACGAAACAGATGATCTCTCCACCGTGTAAGGATACAGCTAGACAGTATCTGCGAGCAAACCAGGAGGAAGGCCCTCATCAGGAACTAAATCTCAGACGTCCAGCCTCCAAAACTATGATAAATGTTTCTCGTTGAAGCCACCTGGTCTATGGCATTTGCCATGGCACCTGGAGCCGACTAAAACAGCACAACATATACACCACTCCCATTTTTGTCTAATAAAGGAATGAGTCAATGCCAAAAACTCTTTTGTTTAACAAATAAGTACAAGTCTGGAGGTGTGCCTGGTACGTGATAGGTCTTCAATAAATATTTAGAGACTGAATTCATGCCAGGCACGGGGCTAGACCCTGGCAATACAGAGATGGAGAAGACAGTCCCTACCGTTAAGGCCCTTACAGTCTGTGCTTCATGACTTGGTAGGTGTGACAGCAGATGTGAGGTGCAGGTGTGACACAGGGAGTGGTCAGTCCTGGGAAAGGTTGTCCAAAAAACTTGTTCAGAGGGGATGTCTGTGAAATGAGTTTGGAACAATCAGGAAGTCTTTAGCTGTGAGGTGTGGGGATGTGCTTACAGCTGTTGTTGTATATTTAATATGGTAGGGATTCTTCCTCCCTCCCCTCTCACCCCCAGGTGTTATTAAATTAATGGTGCATTTTCAATCATGGAAATAACAGTGGTTAGTAGTTGAAATGGAAATAATAAATAAGACTGTCCAGGCAAGGGAAGCAGAATGAGGACTAAAGTGGATAGCCTGTTGGCAGTGGGCAGTCAGCTGTGTCATAAGAGTCAGCCCAAGACAGCCGTTTTGTAGCAGAAAATGGGTGTAAATTAATAAGTCAACTCCAGACAGTCGCTCATAACCACCACCCTTTGCATAGCCCTGACTACCAAAGGATAAAATCCTAAAGGAACAGAACACCCACAGCAGACCAGCATACTTTGTTAATTCACGACTCTGGAATCCGATGATGCTTTTATTATGAAAGATATTTATTTGCCGGAGTGAGTAACTTCCTATACAGGTAAGGCTTTCGCCCCAACCAGTTGTTCTCAGTTTGGTTAGTCTGCAGGCTTGCCTGGGGCAGAAGGGCTCATTTCTCCAGCAGCTTTGACCCACACCCATCCCCAAGGACGTGAGCCCTACCCTGGGTTTCCTTTGCCAGATCACAGTGACCCTGGGAGGCTCTGGTCACAACAGCCAATCCTTGTCTCTTGATTATACCTATCTCCCTACAGGCATTGCCTCTGAAAACCCCATGAAGTTCTCACACTCTCACTCCTGACAGATTTTCCTGCTGAGATCAGGAAAGTCACCCTATTATTTAAGGTTGGCAATGGAAATATTAAAAGGTCCCAATGAATGAATTTGCTGATTGTTCTAAGATTCACTGAGACCTGGTGTGTTAGTTCTGCCATGCCACCAGCCCATGTACACACATACACACACACACAAAGTCTTCAGATGACCCTGACCCTATTTCAGCAGAGTGGCAGGGGAAGGAGTGTGTTCAACCTTTCATTCCATTAATCATTTTCATTAAAATAAGCCCTTGTTTTTTTTTTTTCCAGGTGTCTTTCCCCTACGGAAGTTAAGGGATTACTAATTAAAAAGAAATATAAGATTTAATCATAGAATTAGAGGATGGAATTAAGAGTTAAGAGAGGGGGACACCTGGGTGGCTCAGTGAAGCGACCAACTCTTGATTTCAGCTCAGGTCATGCTCTCAGGAGATCGCGGCCCAGCTCCTCAGGCTCTGTGCTCAGAGTGGAGTCTGCTTGAAATTCTCTCCCTATCCCTCTGCTCCTGCCCCTCTCCTGCTCTCTTTCTCTCTCTCAAAGAAATAAATAAAATCTTTAAAAACAATGAATTACAAGGGAAGAGTGGGGAGAGGAGGCCTTCCTTTCCTGAGGAGTGACAGTCATTCACCACTGCCGGGAAGCCCACAGGGGAAGTTATGAAATGCCCAACCGACCAGCTTGGAAAACGGTAAGGGCCTCATTTCTTTGAATGGGGTAAGCACAGTCCTTCCAAGGGCTGTGCTCTGTGACCTCCAGCCCCAGGCTGACAGGGAGATAGTGGAGAAAGTGCTCTTAGATGACCAGACCTGCCGCTGATTGCACTTCCACCAGGTCAAAAGTGTCTCCTGAGTCCCCGCCCTGCAGCACTGACTCCCCCCAAGACACGGCAGAGCCAGAGCAGGAGGCGAAAAGAAAAGAATGGAAGGAGGCAGGCCTTTTGCAATAAAAGCCCTCTAGAAAAGTGAAGCATTCGCATGAAGTAGAGCGTTGTCTGGACCTTGCCCTAGAGGGGCTTCTAATCTAGTTGAATGTGTAAGAAGAGCTGCAGTGCTGCAAAGGAAGGGAAGAAGACTGAGGCCAGAGCAAAGAAAATCCAACGGGGAGTAAGTAGGTAAGGGAGGCTCAGCCAACGTGTGTAGCATTCTGCAGCTACACCCTCCCTGGGTTGGAAACACCTCCCCCAGTGAACAGACACAACAGCCTCAGTGATGAGGAAGAAGAGCTGCCACGTGCCAGAGGTTAGAAGCCTCTAGAAGGGGCTTCAGGATGTCATGGGAGGCTCTTTACCCAAGACCACGGCTGCCCCCTAGGCCTGACTTGTGCCTGGCAGCTGATGGGCCAGGGCAGGGCCTTCACGCCCTCCTAGGAAGGCTCCTCAGCACAGCATTCACATGTGTGCATGGGTGGGGCGGGAGGTGAAGCAGGGAGGTCCTCTTTCCTTCCCCTTACCATTTCCTCCCACCAGCCTCTCTCACCCCATTTGAGCTCTGCTTCAGGGTTCCACTGGAACACCATCTCGAGTCCTAGGCACTACATATTTAAAATATTTGCAACCTAAAATGCATGCAGAGTAAGGCTGCTAGCTAAAATACAGTAGGGCCAGTTAAATTGAATTTCAAATAAACGAGGAATGCTTTTTAGGATAAATAGGTCCCCAGATATTGCACAGAGCACCACCATACCTAAAAAGTATTCCTCATTTATCAGAAACTCAAAGTCAACTAGGCATCCTGTATTTTTATTTGCTGAATCTGGCAACCCTTGACCAGAGAGAAGTTACCTTATATGGGAATAGGTTCTTCTGGAAGACAACAGGGAGCTCTAAGCAGTTATCTTCCGATTGTTTTGGAGTTTTGCATTTCAAAGGAGGAATAGACTCGCTCTGGGGCGTTATGTTGAGTCACTGGGTAAAAATTGCCAAGAGACAGAATTGGCCTCATTTGCCGTAACCAGAGGGAGCTCAATGATGGGGGAGCCGCATTATTTGCTGGAATCCTCTCCTCTCTAAAAAGCAGTGCGCCAGACACTAAATGCCTACCTGTGAGGGCAGCCACAGGGGGATTACTGCATTGGATAGGGGGTTCAGAGAAGCCGATCTCAGAGGCAATCGTTTCCAACCTCAAGATCGTGTGATTTATCTAAGGCCAGCCAACTCTTTCCTAGTCCCTCTTCCAAAGTGAAATCTTTGTCTATGCCGCTCCTCCCTTTTCTGGAACTTCTACCCCTTGGGGCTGGGCTGGCTGGCTGTCCTGCAGTTCAGAGAACATAGCGAATTCATGCAGATGCCACAGTTTTATTGTGGAAAAACTAGGATTACTACCCCTGCTACCTACTGTCTACTGGAGAGTACTCAGATGAGTTATTCTAAAACCCAGCCGCTATTTTTGGGAGATGTCTCCCATTTTTTATCCACTCTGTCGCTCATAATCCCCCTCAGCAAGTCACTTAGCAGAGGGGTACATTTTGCAATTTTGTCTATCTTGGAAGGTGCGTGGGGAGTGGCATTTTGCCAGCCAGCCACTTCATGGTACTTGAGCGAATGACTTTTGTCCCCTATCGCAGAAGCAGCTTTGTAGCACCTGCTTTAATATTTTTTTCTGGCCTGAAATTGTATCCATGCTTTGTGACATAAAGCTTGTGGGGGCCTTAATCAGCCACTTGCCTCTGAGTTAGGAAGAACGCAGAGTTCCTTTCTGAGGACCCTCTTGGGCACCTTACCCATGGAAACACTGGGGTCCACTTCTGAACCGCGGCGGGCTATCCGGGCGTGGCCCCAGCGTCTTCGCCAGAGTCTTTCAGCCCCGCCCCAGCTGGACTGATTGATGGGTAGGGTAAGCGTGTCTGTGCTCAACCAGCCACCCGGAACAGCCATCATCCAGATAATTGCAAACTTACTGCTCCTCAATATTTTTAAAAGCCCAGCTGAGAGCAACAATATTTATGGAAGATTCCCTGAAGTAAATGCAGCCTGCACATTCTTCTAGCTACCCTAAGATCCCCCTGAATTATGAATTAAGTAGACCATCCGTAAGCTTGATACCTAGCTAGATCATATTGGCACCCCCATAAAGTTGCTTTTACTGAATTCCATTTTGTCATGATGCCATCAGTTTATATTGAGGGATGACCTAACAAACAGTCCTGTGCACTTTGTCATCGTCTTCCCTGGAAGGACAGGTTTACAGATGCTCTTCATTACATCAGGCACCAGCCTCTCTCCTTAGGACTTGTGGAAAATGTTTACTCTATCCTCAGTACTACAAATGACTGTGCTTTTCCTTAGCGACTGGTTTCTTTTTACCTTATAGACTCTGTAAATGTTATAACTGGTGGTGTTTTTCTTTTCATGGCAGTATTAGAACACTTCTGGTCAGATCTATGCCCCCCTCCCTCGCTGCCCCCACCTCCCCCAACAGATGAATAGGACAAAAAGCACAAATTTTGAATAACCTTACTTGCCACCGTTATTTTCCCTTTCTCTCGTTTGACTCTCTCCATTGTCCTTTCTTTTAGTCTCATGCACATGCACACGGTAGGAACCGTTTCCCATCCTCCCTACTACCGTCATATTCTATTGCACGCCTCCTGCCCTTCAAGAGACATTTTACACTCTAACTCCTCATTTGCAGATTAAATACAATGAGGTAATAATCATAATGAACTCTGCTTCCAGGGAAAGGCTGCAATGTGATGAGGCTGAACGGGAACTTGAGGCTCCCGTGTGGGAAAGGTGTGGCATCCCATCAGAGATCCACGAGCTCCTGAGAAAGGACATCCTCTCTGAGACTAGCAGACAGCTGCCTCTCCTCCCCTCACCCTAGCACAGGGCCCTGGGCACCTGTCCACACTGGCTGGCGAATATTAGAATTCACTTGCTTTCTCTAAGCACACGATGGGTGGAGGGTTGGAGGGGTCCGAGCAGGTCCTGGGTGGATGGGTGGTCACTGACCTCGGGCTCTACACAGTCAACGGCTCAACTGTGAAGGTCCAGCCAGCCCTGAACTGCCCAGGGTTCCCCACCCTCTGCTGCTTCTCACTTCTGGTTTGCTGCCACCCTGCCCAACCTCTGAAATGCTCTTCATACTTCTCCCCATGGCCACTCTGCCGGGCTGGGTTCCCTTGAAAGCAAAACGTGAGACACTGACTTGGGTGTGAGTCATTTATTTGGGAAGTGAGCTCAGAAAGCCGCAGTGAGGAAGCAGGGGGAGGCAGTCCGTGGGGGAGAGAGAGTCAGTAAAGCATGTGTTACCGACGGGGTACCGCTGTGGGCCGACTGTGTAGAACGGGCCTCTCTACTGTCCCCTCTGCCCCCAGTGGAAACAGAAGGTTCAGGCATTACTCTCTCGTTCTCCAGCCTCAACAGCTGGAGTTGCTCCCCCCTACTCCGTGGCATTAACTCCTCCATTCATCTGGTCTGCCCCTGTCCTAGCCTAGAGTCTTGATGAAGGCAGGTGGAGGTGGGGGGGGGGCGGGGCAGACACAGGTGTCCTGGAGGTGGGTCACTGATGGCATGCACTGAGCTGTCCCCCACAGCTTTGTGGAAACCGCAGGAGAGGCCAAGGGATGCGACTCGGGGCATCTGCTATAGCCACTCCTCGCTCTTATTTCCAGGCTGGTGTCCCTCCCCCCGCAATGCCCTGTGGGTATCCCTAGCTCTTCATTTAATGTGTGCCTTAGAGTGAAACGCCAGCCCTGTATGTGTCTGTCTCCCCGCTAGTGAGAGCAGAGGCTGCATTCTGCTCAGCTTTGTACCCAGCGCCCAGCACAGTGCCTAACACAGGGTAGATTTGTTCAATAAATGTGTCCGTTCGGACTGGTGTCCATAACATTTTATCTGGGAAAAAAAATAATCCAAACCCACTTATTTAGTCCAACTCCCTTGTTTTACAGATGAGGCAGTGGAGGCCCAGAGAGCCTGAGTAACTTGTCTGAGATTACACAGTATATTAAAGTGATTATGGAATATTAAAATGATTCCACAAAGAACGCCAAATGCGGACAAGGGAGCCGGTGGGAGTTACAATGTAAATTATTAGCACTTCAAATGGAGGGTATGACCACTCTGTGCTGAATTTCCAGCAGGAAATTGCTTAAAATAAATTAACTTGGAAAGTTCCTGAGCTCTGATTAAAGAGGTGAATGGCTTGAATGGGGCTCTCTCTTCGAGGAGAAGGAATTCACCCTCTGTAAACACATTTTCAAGTAATGTACCAAGGACTTTGAATCAGAATGAACTTACTTAGCATTCTCTTCCTCCAACCCATTCATTCGACAGTGGCAGCTATAGGGAGAGGCGGTTTAGTTTTTAATACAAAAATGAGATGTGGATTCTACTATCTTAATAAATTGAAAAAACCTTCCGAAGCCCCCCCCTTCACCTGTGCTCCTTCCTACCCCTGGAAAACCCGCTGCTGCAGTCTTGAGCACATGTGTGAGGGACAGAATGCCAGGGATGGTCAAAGATTATGACGAAAACCAAGAAAAATAAAAGTTTACCATTTCTCACTGCATGCTAAAAACAAAAACAAAAACAAAACCAACAACAACAGTGAAAAACTTTAACTTAAGCGGGCAGTGGGAGAACTAGTCGTCCTGCCAAATGAGAGAGTTAGGACTCATTTGAACTTGTACTAAACTTTTCTCATTTGCCCGGACATGCACCAACATTAGTCTAGAAAAGAGGAGCTGGTTTAGTGTTTTCAGAGTCCATAATACTGTGACAAAACCCCCCAAAAAAAGAGTGTAAAGCAGACTCCTGCTTCTCATCTGCATGGCCTGTTCTCTAAAGTTTTCCTTCTGACACTTACCTCGGCCAGAAGCTCCAAAAGTGAAGTGACAAAGAAGTGGTGACAGTCTTCTTCAGGCAATGTAGAAATGAAGGTTACGAGGGCTGAAGTCACACAGTGTAGGAGACTGGTCATGCTCTGCCACTTACAAAAGCCCTCCAACCTGGCACAAGTTATTTAACCTCTCTGGGTCTCAGTTTCCACATCTGTAAAATGGGAACGATAATAATATTTATGGCAAAGCGTTATTTTAGGAATTGAGAAAGGGTTCATTACATATTCATGCGGTAGAAGCTGTTGGTTTGTCCCTCAACAGTGAGTGTCCCCACCTCCACCACGACTGCCTACCAAACAAAATCTGTGCCCCTTTCCCCATTGTTGAATCATCACTGGCAATGGGTTCTCCCACTGGAGACTACAATTCCAGCTCCCTTTCCACCTAGATGATATGACAGAAATTACACATGTAACTTGGAGGGGAGTAGGTTAAAAAGTGGTTATGTGGCTTTTTTTATACTCTCTTCCCATCTGCTAGTTGGAAGCAGAGGCTTACGATGACAGATCCTCAAGATGGGAAAGAAACAAGTGTCCCCAAATCGCTACACGGAGGAAAGCTGCCCCCAGCCAGGAACACCTGCATTGTCCTGTTATGCTAGGGAGAAATGAGCTTTGATGGTGTTAAGTCACTGGAATGTGGGGCTTCTTTGTTCCAGCTGCTACAGTTACCCCAAATAGTACACCTCCCGCCTTCTTTTCTAAGAAAGCTCACTGTTGCCAAGGAGTCTGCCCACCTCTGTTGAACCATATGCCCCAAGGGAGGCTGGCTCCATCCCCAGGGGAATTCTTGATTGCTCTACAATTAGAGGTCCCTAAAGCTCTAAACTTGAAGACTTAATAAGTTTAATTCCCTTGTCAGTGATCAGTTTAAGCATGACCAGGTGAGAAAACTCTGGCCATAGAGATCTAAGGCAAAGTCTTCTGGGAGGGGTCTTGCAAAGATCTCTTCCTACATCAATGTCCCTCCAGCTTTTTTATGATTATTGCTTTTCCTTGTTTCTCTTTTCTTCTTAGTCGTTTTTAAGCTTTATTGAGGCATGATTCATATTTAATAAAATTCACCAATTTAAGTATACAGTTTGAGGAGTTTTTACAAAGTCATGTAATCACCACCACAATCATGATAAAGAATATTTCCAGGGCACCTGGCTGGCTCAGTCAGAACAGTATGTGACTCTTGATCTCAGGGTTGTGAGTTCAAGTCACCTGTTGGGTGTAGAGATTACTTAAAAAATAAAATCTTAAAAAAAAAAAAAAAGGAATATTTCCATCTCCCACTAAAGATCCCTGTGCCCCTTTTTGTAGTCAATTTGTAGTCAATCCCCTCCCTTCACACCTAGGCCCTGGCAACCACTGATTAATTTTCTATCACTATAGTTTTACCCTTCCCAAATTTTATGTAAGTCAAATCATACAGATAGAGTCTTGTATGCTGGCTTCTTTCACATAGCATAATGCTTCTAAACTTCATCCATGTTGTTGTATGGGTCAGCACTTCTCTCCCTTTTATTGCTGAGGAATATTCCATTATGTAGATATAACCCCATTTGCTTATCCATCTACCAGCTGATGAATATTTGGGTTCTTTCCAGTTTTTGTTTATTATGAATAAAGGTACTAGAACACTTGCAAGAAAGTGTTTGTGTGGCTATACCTTTTTGTTTCTCTTGAGAAAATACCTGGAAATGGTACTACTGGATCATATGTCAACTTTTATGTTTAAATTTATAAGTCACTGCCCAACTATTTCTGAAGTACCGTTTCAGTTCCTCTGTGCCCTTGGCAACACTTGGTATCGTGAGACATGTTCAATTTAAACTATCCCAGGGGGTCTGTAGTAGAATTTCACTGGGGTTTTAATTTGCATTTCCTTAGTGGCTGACTATGTGGAGTATCTTTTCATGTGCTTATTTGCCATCTGTATATCTTCTTTGGTAAAATGTCTAATTAAATACTTTGCCAATTTTAAATTGGGATGTTCGTGTCCTTCTTCATGAGTTATAAAAGTTCATTAGACATTTTGAATACAAGTTCTTCATCCAATACATGTTATACAGACGTTTTTTCCAGAGTTGCGTTTTCATGGTTTATCTTTTTTCATCCTTTTACCTTTACCTGTTGGTGGCTTTATATTTAAAGTGCAATTTTATTAGATCGTATATAGTTGGGTTTTGCTTTCTTATCCAATCTGACAATCTCTGCCTTATAATTAGGATATCTGAAACATTTACATTTAATGCACTTTCAATGTAATTGAGTTTAAGTCTATGATCCTGCTATTTGTTTTCTTTTTTTTTTTTTAAAGATTTTATTTATTTATTTTGAGAGAGAGAGAGAGCCTGAGCAGGGAGGGTGGGGCAGAGAGAGAGGGAGAAGCAGACTCCCTGCTGAGCAGGGAGCCCAATATGGGGCTCGATCCCAGGACCCTGAGCTGAAGGCAGATGCTTAATCCACTGAGCCACCCAGGCGCCCTGCTATTTGTTTTCTATTTGTCCCATCTGTTCTTTCTTTTCTTTTTCTGCCTTTATTTGGTCTGATTTTCATTATGTATTTTAGTATTCTATTTTATTTCTTCTTTTGGCTTTTAGCTATACCTCTTTGCTACCCTTTTTTAAAGTGGTTTCTGCGTTTACAATATGTGTCTTCAACTCGTCATGATCTACCTCGTGTAAATATGAAAGTCTTACAACATTGTACTTCCATTTCCTCTTTTCCTCCTTTGTACTATTTTTCCCATTAATTTTGTTCTATATATGTTATAAATCTCAGACTACAACATTGTTATTTTTGCTTTAGACAATTACTTTAAAAAAATTTTTTAATAAGAAAAATGCCTCCTATTTGTCCACATCCTTACATTTCCAGAGCTCTTCATTTCTGTGTGTGGTTCCCAGCTTCCATCTGGTATGGTTTTCCTTCCATTTCAAAAATTTTCTTAACATTTCTTGTAGTGTAAGTCTGCTGGTGACAAATCCTCTCAGCTTTTGTTTACCTAAAAATGTCTTTGTTTCGTCTTCATTTTTGAAGGATATTATTTCCCCTGGATATAGAATTCTAGGTTGTGAGCTTTCTTTTTCTCTCAGAACTTTAAAGATGTCATTTCATTGTCTCTGGCTTGCAGGGTTTTTGACAAGAAGTCAGCCGTTACTCTTATCTTTGTTTGCTTGTTTACAATGTATCTCTTTCTCTTTATGTTTTCCTCTTTATCACTGGTTTTCAGCAATTTTATTCTGATGTGTTCTGCTGTGATTTTGTGTTTGTCCTGTCGGGAGTTTATTAAAATTTTAAGATCTGTGCTTTTATAGTTTTTAGTGAATTTTGAAAAAATTTGGCTACTATTTCCTCAAATATATTTTTGGCCCTCATTGTCCTTTTTTCTTTTTCTGAACTCCAGTTATATGTATATTAGTCATTTGATATTATTCCATGGGTCTCTGTAGTTCTGCCCATTATTTGAAGAGCTTTTCCTGTCTGTGCTTCAGTTTTGATAGCTTTTATTGCTATGTCTTCAAGTTCATTCATCTTTTCTTCTGCAGTGTTGATTATTCTGGTAAGCCCATCCAGTGAATTTTTTATTCCAGATATTGTATTTTCACTTCTAGAAGTTCTATTTCATTATTTTTGTAGTAGTTTCCATTTTCATCTTTATTTTTTTTAAGTTTTTTTTTTTTTTTTTTTTTTTTTTTTTGACAGAGAGACAGCCAGCAAGAGAGGGAACACAAGCAGGGGGAGTGGGAGAGGAAGAAGCAGGCTCCCAGCAGAGCAGGGAGCCTGATGCAGGGCTCAATCCCAGGACCCTGGGATCACGCCCTGAGCCGAAAGCAGATGCTTAACGACTGAGCTGCCCAGGTGCCCCCCATTTATATCTTTCTTATTTTCATGTTGGGTCTTAAATTCTTGGACATGTTTATAATAGCTATTTAAATTCCTTCTTTGAAAATTCCACCATGACTATCACCTTTAAGTCTGATTTTTCTTCTGGTTAAGAGTCCTATTTCTCTGCTCCTTTGTATGCTTAGTAACTATTGGATGCTAGGTATTATGAGTGTTATGTTAAGTATCTGGATTTTGCTGTCTTCCTTGAAAGAGTGATAGGCTTTGCATGAAGAGTCAATTAGGTTACCTGCAGATCGGCTCAGTTCTCTTTAACTACTTCAGATGTTTTTATTATTAGCAGTAATGTTTCCTTTTTATACAAGAGTCAGAAATCTAGAAAGTATAAAAAAATAAAATAAAGCAGTCCAGAATATAATTATCCAACAATAACCCCTGTTAATATTTACAGATTTCTTTTCAATGTCTTTTTTCTCTTTTTAAAGGATACATCTTATTTTTAAAAATACATAGATATTATCACAATGAATACACAGTTCTGTCTCTTGCTCTTTTTCACATAAGAACGTTTTCTTGTGTCATTGAAAATTTTTTATAAACTCAAATTTTTTAGCCTTTTATTTTGAAGTAATGTTAGAATTACAGAAGAGTTATAAAGGTAGCACAGAGTTCCTGCATCTCCTTCCCCTAGCTTCCCTTGATGTTAACATCTCCATAACTCCAGTACATTTATCCAGTGTTGCCAGATTTAGCAACTAAAAACACAGAATGCCCAGTTAATCTTGAACCTCAATGAGCAATTTTTTAGTACAAGTATATCCTAAGTATTGCATGAGACAAAACAAAAACAACCCCAAAAAACAAACAACTTGATTCTTTTGAGCACTTTTTAACTATTGTTAAGCAAGTTGCTTTTAATCCGGAGTTAGTTTAGCCTTATTCCTAAGGCATGACCCTTCAGGAGTCCCTAGCGAATGCCCAGAGAAGATTCTCCACTCTAGCCAGCCAGGATACAAACAACTGTGATTTCCGTGGGAACACAGAATTAGGCAGCTTCAAGAGTTGTTTTATTACCCAGCCCCGTGCAGTTTTACTCTGAATTCACACAGCTTAGTTTCAACCAAAGACTCAAAATTTCCCCTCAAGCAGATTGCTGGGGTGACTTTTTGTGTGGCTTTCATCTCTCCAGGGCTCTGACTGCCCCCCCCATTCTAAACTCCATGTACCCAAACTCTGATCTCTGTCTCCTAAACTTAGAGGTTGCCATGCTCCGTGTGGGTCCGCCTCTTGCCCTGGGATCCAGAAGTGTCTCCAGGAAGAAAGCCAGGGCAATTGTAGAGTTCATCTAATTTTTCCACTTCTCTTGAGAATCATCCTGCACTGCCTGTGTACAATGGTGGAAAACAGTTTTTTCATATATTTTGTCCAATTTTGTAATTCTTTATGGCAAAAGGCAATTTCAATATCAGCCACACGTTCATGGCCAGAAATGGAAAAGTCTCATTTTTAACAAAACAAAACAAAAACTCATATACACATATGCTCTCCTCTTGCTTGGATGTTGTTGTGCCTGGCTGTGGTGCTGGTTATGTGTAAGCCAATTTACAGACATGAAGAGAGCTGGCCTACAGACAAAGCCAATATGACAAGAATGGCAGAGAACAAAGATGGAAATTACCTGGGTCCTTGGTGACATTGTTGATCCACTGATCCAATTAACCCAGGAGCTCCCCACTTTGGAGACTTATTGCTACGTGAAAAAAAAATTTTTTTTCTTAATTTTAAGCCAGTAGAGTTGGGATTTTTGCGATTTGACATTAAAAGTACCCTAATTAATACAAATTAGTGTACTAATAAAACTGTGATTGCTTGGTAATTGCCAGGAGGTAATTTTTAAAATAGGATTGTCAAGCACTGTGTGCCACCTAGGTGGTGTGCTAAGAGTTTTACACCCATTATCTCACCTACTATCACAGCAAACCTACGAGGGAGTTAGTAGTAACCCCATTTTACACATGCAGGATCTGAACATTTTTCAGGCTTACAATGTTTAGTCTATGGCACGGCCAGGGTCTAATCCCGGCCTCTCTGCCTTCAAAGTTACACGGTTATTTAGTCTTCCAGCATTGGTTTTCAGGTCCTTGAACTTAATCTAGACCAAAGTTCTTTTCACTAAAAAGTAGAAAACTGATCAATGAAAAAGAAATACTCTTCAAGACAGGGATCCAGGACACTGAGTATTAGTCCAGACTCAGTGGATGGAGAGTTCCAAACTGAGTCCTGGGTCCTAACTTCCCCGCCTGCCCATTTCTGAGCTACCGGGTTGCACACCTTCTGCTAAGTCATGACAGTCAGCGCAGTGAGACAGTTACTGCAACAGAAACCCTAAACAAGCCAGCACCCATGAAATAGTTAGGTCCCCTGAAACAAGAGGCATGGATGTGTGGTGAGGTTGGAATGAGCAGCAAGGGGGAGCATCACGGGGGGGGGGGGGGGGCGGGGAGGGGGCTCAGAACCTAAGGAAGGACTGGGAGTGAGTGACACAGGAAGTGGGAAACAGAATTTGCAGGGGCGGAGTGGGGTGGGGGGAGGGAGGCCCCAGACCTGTGTCAATGGTCCCGTTATGGGCAGACATGAACGGTGCTAGTTTAGACATACTGCAAAAAGCCACCGTCCCTAAATCATAGTCTGTGCCTGCTAGGAATACCGAAGTCATGGTTTTAAGACTTTGAGAAATGTAAAAGATGGGATGCATTATGATGGTACACAAACACTATAAATCCTTTCGAAAACCCTTCCCTTAGTCACTTAATGTAAACGGAGGTTCTGAGAGCTGTTATCAGAGGACAGGGAGAGAGAACTGTGGAGCTGGAGCAGGGACGGGGAGGGGCGATTCTGGCCCGGGGCAGCATGCCAGGCTGGGCTCCCGGAGGTCAGGAGGTCAATTGCCCTTACCTGTCCTTCTGCAATGACACACACAGACCGCGCAGGCGGCTGGAAAAGCACATTTCTGTTCCTAACAAGTGCCCTTCCCAAAGAAGGTGGGCAATGAGCTGGAGTCAGCTGGTCACTGAAGACACATCACCAGCAGAAAGGAGGGCACCTGGACGGAAGGAGTGTGGGAGTGTGTGTGTGTGTGTGTGTGTGTGTGTGTGTGTGTGTTGGGGGGAGTGAGCCAAGAGACATAGGGAAGGAAGGAGAACCGTCACTCTTTCCCCCCTTTGATTCCAGAAACCTGCAAATGACAATAGTTTGGGTAGAACTGCCTTCAGAGGTAGGGAGGAGACAAGAGAAATCTGGGTGTGACTGATTGAGTAAAAAGAGCACTAAAAACTCATTAGCTATGGAGGAGAACATGGACAAATGAAAACAGTGAATTTGCTGGGGTGTGGAGTGGGACTGTGCATGATTTTTTTCTTAAGTCTGTTATTTCAAAAAAGAGCTTTTTAAAAATGACATCCTGTGCTTGAGTCAAGATTCTGTCTGGAGAGCCCTGAGTCCCTGTTCCTGGAATTGAAGCCCCTGCCCAAGAGGCTGGTAGCACTTTAAATTGATCCTGAGAACAAAGAAGGGAGCCTTTGCCACATTTTAATGGCCTCCAGCTGCTGGACCAGCCCCTCCCTGGGGCCTTAGCCACACCCTCAGGGCGCTCTGCGTTTTGCTTTTTGGGCAGAATGTGTGCTTCCCGAGGTTTGGCTGTCTCTGAGTTAGATTGGCTCCCTGGAAAATGTTACTGCTAGAGTCACCAGTTGCGGAAACCATCCTGCCTTTGGCATAAGGAGCCTCACTGGCTTCGCTTTCCTCAGGCTCTCCCGTGGGAGAAAGCCACGCAGCACTGACATGGGGCCATCTCTCTTCTCTGCATTGGAGGGTGAGCAGAGAGACTTTCCGAAAGGCATGGGCTGGGCAGTCAAGAAATGCGAAGGCCTGGCAGTTCCCTTGCTAAATGATCCAGGCTGGGTAGGATGATGTGACCTACAGCCAGCCTTCCAGCTTTTCCTTTAGGGCATCTTACAGGGGAGGTGAAGCAAAGCTAAGCCATTTTATAAATCACCGAATTTGAAGGTCATTCCTCCTTTCTCCCAACAAGGAGAACCTAGATGTTTAAATTGCTTATCCCCTGTACTACTTAATTAAGTTTTTAAAATTTAAAATGAAATCAAATGGTAGGGAGGTTCCTGGAAAAAGTTAAACATAGAAGTACCATATGACCCAGCAATTCCACCAAGAAATTGAAAGCAGGGACTCAGACAGATATTTGCACACCCACGTTCACAGTAGCACTATTCACCATAGCCAAAAAGGTGGAAACAACCCAAATGTCCATCGACAGGTGGGTGGATAAGCAAAATGTGGTATAAATACACAGTGGAATATTATTCAGCCTTAAAAAGGAGGGCAATTGGGACACGTGCTATAACATGGATGGACCTTAAAGACATTATGCTCAGTAAATAAGCCAAACATAAAACCCACAAATGTCTTATGATTCTACTTTTATGAGGTACCTAGAGTAGTCAAATTGAGAAAGACAGACAATAGAATGGTGGCTGCCGGGGGAAGGCGAGAATGGGGAGTTATTGTTAATGAGTATGGCACGTCAGTTAGGGATGAGGAGAAAATTCTGGAGATGGATACTGGTGTTGGTCACACAGCATAGGTGAATATACTTAATGCCATCTGAATTGTTCACCTAAAAATGGTTAAAATGGTAAATGTATGTTTTGTATATTTGACCAACTACAAAAAAGCGAAATGAAATGTAATAAGTAACTGAGTAACTCATTCAGTCAACAAGCATTGTTGAAGAACTTATATGCCAGTGCTGTACTAAGCAGAATACGGAAGTGAGTCCAAAGTATTACTGTCCCCTTCCAAGGTGCCAAATACAGCCGTGCCAGACTGGCCTGCTTTCCTCCCTAGACCCCGCCCAGAGAACCCATCGATAGAAATCCATCTAATCCCGCCTGACCTTTTCTTTCTTTTTTTTCTTGTTTTCAAGTCTTTGTGCCCTTCTACTCTGTTCCTTTCGCCCCTGTACTTACACGCATTTGTATGAACCTTTGTTAACACTCCCTGCATTCTAATATAATCACGGGCTTATGTATTTATCTCCCGTTCTAGACACTCATTTCCCTGACTCACCCCCGTCCCTGGACCCTAATGCCATGGGGGCTATGCTCCAAGGTCAGATGAGAGCCTCTCTCCTCAAGGTGTGGTCTGAACACCAGCAGCACTGGCGTCCTTGGCCGCTGACTAACAGCGCAGACTCTCCGACCCCTCACGTCCCCCAGACTGATTCAGTAGGAACCTGCCTTTTCCAGGATCCCCAGGCGACCTGCATGCATATTCCACTTTGAGAAGCCATGGTTTAGAGGCTGATAGAGGTGAATGGTGAGCCTGTGTTTATGAATTCCCATGCACTTTTTATGGGGTCTGGCCACCCCCAAGCGAGGTCCTAATTGGCAGCCTCTAGAAGCATCCCCTCTATCACTCAAGCTGGCTTCTGGTCTTGTCCACAGTTTCCTTAAATTATATAAGAAGTATCGAAAGATGAGCTGCAATGGAGGGGAATCCCGCCGGCCTGGGTGGGGCTCCATTCAGCGCAATGAAACCGTCACTCCTTCCTCAGATCCAATCTTATTACCGCAGAATCCCTAGCACCATCACGATTTCTACATTCCAGCTAACTGTCTACGTCTCCCGAGGAAGATCTTCAAAGACTCATGTGATTTTTAAAGGTACTCAATTAACCAACATTTGTTAGGCTTCGACTTTAACTCCTTCCTTTCACAGGACAGCAAACCAAAGGCCAACTGAGGTCGAAGGAGCCTGTGTGCTCTGCCCCCACAGCATCAGTGCTAGACCAAAACCGTCAGCACCTGGCAGGCTACAGAGCTGTTTTAAAATATTTGTTCAACATTTATTTAGTGACTCGAGGAATAAACTGATCTTCTATTAATAAAAATTGCATCTAGAAACAGATTCTCTTGTTCATTTACACCCACTGGCCAACACAGACTCGATGTTTTTGCAAAAAAAAAAAAATTTTTGGCAAAATATTTTCCTCTCTTCTGATGTCCTTGTTCTCGATTCAGTTTTCTTTCACAATTTTCTAAACAAGGCAGCTTCATGAGAAGAATATGAAAGGGTTTAAAATTTAAACAAAAAGAATTAGATCACTCAGTCTCAGTAAGTAGCACTAGGGTGCCCTGCCCCATTCTGGTTCCGAATTTGTTTAATTGCGACTTTTGGCTTCGGTTTGGTTACATCAAGCACGTGGAGGTGGCCTATCTGAGTCTTATTCGCAGAGATAGGTCAGTCTGGTAGTGTTTTTAAATTTATCACGCAAGCATGCTGTGTGTTTTCAGGAAAGAGACCCATGTTCACATGACTTGGGGGGATATCCGAATTAAGTGGCAATCATTCCCATTTCTAACACTGGTGTTCTGCTACCCTGGGCAGTTGCTTGGCTAGATCTTCTTAATCTATCTCTGATTGAAATTCAGATGCGTCTGGGCATATCTGGAGGATTAAAAGCACAGGCTGCCAGCAGACGATTTGCATGAAGGGGTCGGGAGTGTTTCAACTGTTGGAAAAAGAGTCATCCCAAAGAGTGAGACCTACAATCTTGTGCCCAGACCTCCCATTCTCTGGCGATACCCCTCTACCCCAGGACAAGAGCAGGGGCTCTTGGGTTGTTCCCTGGCTTCCTCCCCTTCCTCTTTCCACTCTAGAATGGTGATCCTGACCCAGAATGGCAGCTCTGGCATTGAGGACTAGGGTTCCTCACTCCCGGCACCAGCAGCAGAGCATCTGGGACGGATGGAAAAGCAGAGAAGAGAATGGAGGATGTCACGTGACAGCTGAAAGGGCTCGTTGGTGAGCACACATGCGTCTTCCAGGCGTCCCAAAAATAAGGACGAGAGACTTCGAGGTTGACTGGAGAGCCAGCAATAGCACTTACAAAGCTAATTCTGCTTGCATCCTAAAGCTCCTTTGTCTGATGGAATAAACAATAAACCAGGAGTCAAGAACTCTGCTTTTCCTGGCTTGGGGGACCATTGGCGAGTCCGTGACCTCTGTGAGCCTGTTCTCAATAACTGCCTAGCCCCTTCAAAGGAGTATTGAGTTTCTAGTGATACGAAGTACTTGAAAGTGTTTTCTTAACTGTAAATGAAAGTAAGCAAGCTATTATGACTAACCAGAAGAAATGTCAACTCCCAAGGTCACAGCCTAGAGGAAGGGGCTGTAAGAGGAGAGAGACATCTAGGAATCCGATGTTAGAGATGTTATATTTGTGCCAAGAGAACTAAGAAATGATGTGAGACAGCCACTCCAAGTTGTCGGCAGAATAGCTGTGTGTGAACAACGCCCCCTGGAGTTGTGCTTGGATTCTCTGGACCCCCACGTTTTTTCCTATTGTACTAAAACTTGATGATGTGTGTTGAATCACCTATCCTAGGCTTTATTGGGCAGGACTGTCAGTGTGGTACTTTTGGGGGGGAGGGGGGGAGAAGAACCTAAAGAAGGTTTAGAAACAATGGACCCAGTGTGAGTGGACATACCGACCTCCATATTCCCCTGGGTGGTGGCAGAAAAATGTAACCCGAGGTCTCCCAGATCAACATGTCACATCCTGTCTAGAAGAGGGCTTTCCCAGGCAAGAAGGAGACTCATTTGGCATTCTGCAGAGTACCACCATGATGTGATAGTCCCGGGCTTTCTGATAAGAGGCGGCAGACCGAGGAGCACAGGTTAGGGCACGCAGTGCTCCAACAGGTTCTGGCCACACGAGCCAAGGTGGAACCTTGGGTGGGTGGTAGAAACCTTTCCGTGGGAGATTTAAATGGCCTGACTTATGTCAGTAATTGAAGTTTGCCTCACCCTGGTGGACCCTATCACAATGGAAATTTGGGGTGTTTTCCCAGCCCTTATAAGTAGGGTGTGCTTTCCTTGGGAAGGAATATACAGAATGCTGTGCTAATCACATTTGGACAAATAGTATCGCAGAGATTTCCTTGTTCCATACAGAAAGCTGTAGCAGTTAAACCAGAAAATGCAGTCTTGGCAGGGACCGCTGGGGTTCCTGGAAAGCTCTTCAGTGCAGACACCTGAGGCCACATCCTTGGAGCAACAGAGGTATTCCCTTCTTCTCCTGGCCAGTGACAGCTGCTCTGTGGTCCTCTCCGCAGGCTCCTAATCGGTTCAGTTTTCAACCAAACAATCTTCTGTCAGCCATCAAGGTCCCTTTCAGCTTTAAATTTCTACAAGTCTGTCATCAAGTATTGATTGTGCAACTAAGTGTTCAGTGCTCCATCCCTGGCACTGTGGAAATTATGTGCTTTTTTCCTTCCCACCCCCCCTACCCTCCCAAGAGCTTCTCCATCTGAGAAGCCTATGAAAAAACTGGAGAACACTCGCGTTTACTTAACATCTTCTGTTAAAGCATTGCAAGCAAATTATTTTTCCAGATAACTGAAGCTTACTCCATTATGTGCCAAGATTTGATTTGAATCTGTTTTGATGGAAATCTTTTCAAAATGTATTACACAGGCCTCTGTTTTCTTAAAGTGATGGTGCTGAATATTACATAGCTATTTGGGGTTTAATGTTTTCGGGTTCTTATTCATTTGCAATTATATGTTCAACAAGTGTTTATTGAGTAACTATTGCTCCCGCGGAGAATGCAGTGGTGAACAGGACACAAATCCTGCCCTCCCAGAGCTTTCGGGTGCTGCAGGAGACAGAGAATCAGCAAGCAATTGCCGTACGGGGAGCTCCTGTCATAACAGGAGGAGCGGAGTGAGGACTTTATCTAATCTTGAGGTCAGCAAAGGCTTCTAAAGAGGTGCCCTCAAGGCTGAGAACTGAAGTCCCGGTAAAAATTAGTTGAAAGGGGAATGAGGAGCTGAAGGGAATCCCTCAGGAAAAGGGAACTGCGAAAGCCAATGCCCAGAGCCAACATGGAGTTTGAGGGCAGACGCAAAGAAGCCTGGGGGAGGGGGTGCCCCGGTGATGCCATGGAGTGGTGTGCCCTGGCCGCTGGTGCAGAGGCTTGAGGCCGGAGGCATTCCCGGAGCCAGGACACAAAAAGCCTCCCGTGCCTTTGCATACAGATTGGATCCTTATCTTCTTTCAGTCTGTGGATAGCACAATTTGACTAATTAGTGGGCAAATGTCAGTTGGCCACTTACCAAATGGCAGGTGGTGATCGTAAGACTTGCTAACCATGAGTGCTTACTATACGCCGGGCACTGCACTAAGCACTCGCATGGATTGCCTTATTTCACCCTCATGTAACAGGCATGAGTATTATCCCCATTCTATGGATGGGGGAAATGAAGGTTCCTAGAGTTTAGGCAGCTTGGCCGCAGTCACACAGCTCGTCTGGATCGTACCGTGGTAGGTGCCCCAGGCGATGAAGCATCTGGGGAGATCTTTGTAGAAGTGCATGGCATGTTTATGACCTAACTTCAGAGGTCACACGTCATTTCCGCCATGCTCTGTTAATAGAAGCAATCACAGAGATCTCCCCATGCTTGAACGGAGGGGATTTCGGCCTCACCACTAGACGGGAGGAGGGTCCAGATCACGTTGTCAGAAGAACAAGATGGAGAAGAGATATCAAGGCTATCATATTTGGAAAATGCAGGCTGCCAGGGGGCTTGGAAAAAGCTAGCAGACTGAAGGCTTGATCTACCGCCCCACTGAGCACCATCGTGCAGTGCGCCTGCTACAGAAACATACGTGGCACCCTTGGCCCCAGGGAAGACCCCTGACTGCGTGAATTGAAGGAGAGGAATGTTTTCTGGATCTCCATATTGTACCTCCTGGAATTATTTTTACTTCATGACACCGGCATCTTATCACCAAGGCTGGTGTGGCTAGGTACATAGCTGGTAATCGTTCCCATGACACTGATGCTTTGTGGTCTCCCAAGCACTGGGGACAGCTGTGAGTGGGGGAGGTGGTAAATGTAGCATTTGTCCATGAGAGTTGATTATAGCTGAGTCACCACCTATCCAGGCAACAGTGGGCTCTGTTTCGTGCAGAATTACGAGCACCTTAGTGACTCTTGGGGAGCTTATTTAGGACGGGGTATTCTAGAAAGGACTGGAATCTCTGCTGGTAGGTACAGTGGTTGGAGGCTCAATGGATCTAAGCGAACACGACCTCATTTGCAGGTGTTCGACCAGCCAAGACGCAAAAGCAAGAAAGTGTTGAAAACAAACACAGACCAAAAACCTCAGGACTCTCCGGATGATCGGATCCACTTTCTTACAGTGGGTGCGCTGAGAAGTGAAATGGCAGGACAGGAGGTAGGACAGATAATTGCAGCGGACCTCAAACGGCAAGCTAAGGTGGTTCATCTTGCTTAGACCAGTCTTCCGAACCTTTTTCATCATGCAACCTGATCAAAATATGACACCTTTTGCACACCCCTGGTTGAAATGAATACTCATCACAGCTGTACTAACATACGATGTATGATATACAACCCATTCAGGACTAGAAATTGAGGCAGAGGCCAAATAAGTATTAAAGATAATCTATCTATTTTCTGTATCCCAATTGATCACGACACACACATGCCACGTGGAGGCCACTGGCTCAGACCCTGGGAACCATTTGAAGGTTCTTGCTCCAGGGACAGGCATGGTCAAGGTGGCCTCTAAGGAAATCTAAGCTAGTTGAGACTCCAGAAGAGGAGCTGGTTATCTCCGGACCTGCGCTGGCCCTAGCCTTCCCTGTGGCTTTGTTACCAAAAGAACCCCTTACTCAAGCGTGAACTCACCTGGCTCCCTCCATGCTCTTCACGTCTCTCCTTTCCCAGCTGTTCAGGTGGGAAGACTCATCGCATCGTTCCACACACGGAGCAAATTGCACCGAGTTCTCTAGACCTGCAACATTTCAAATAAAGGAAAATCATATCTCATCCTGTCAAAGCTTTTCCTTGATCCATCCTGAAAAACTATCTGGTCTATCTTCCTCGGTTACCACGTGCTCCAATTTCTCTCATCACCAAAATCTTGATAGGTCTCTTTCTCTGGCGGCTGGTGTTGGAACCTCGTGAATCACCCAGTGGGCCAATAATGCTGCTCTGCGTAGGAGAATGTCTGATAATATTGTGTAATACGCATTCAGCAGTGTGACTATGCACAGCAGTTGAATGTTAACTCTCTCCGCAGGCTTAAAAGCATGAGGACCAGTCTGCCGGAAGCAGGCTTTGGGGTGTCTGTACCTCTTGTTTGTCTAAAAGCCCTGGCCGGCATCCGGAGGGAGTACACAGGCTTATACTTGCAAATGGGGCACGGAAAGGCTGTCAGTCTACCCCTTCCATCATTGCTACCTTTTAGTGGAGGTGACCTTTTTTTTAAACGTGCCACATTTAATGAGAGTCCAGTGGGGAGGTGGGCTTCTGGAGGGTGGCAATGATCAAGCCAGAGCCTTGCTGTGAGGCCAGTGAGGTGCCTTTTAAGATATGGGGAGATGGTGGGGCACCTGAGTGGTTCTGTTGGCTGGATGTCTGACCCTTGATTTCGGCTCAGGTCATGATTCGGCTCGGGTTGTGAGATCAAGCCCCACGTTGCGCTCTGTATTCAGTGAGGCGTCTCCTTGAGATTCTCTCTCTCCCTCTCCCTCCGCCCCTCCCTCCCCACCCTGCTCACACACTCTCTCTCTTTCAAATAAATAAATACATCTTAAAAAAAAAAAAGATATGGGGGAGATGGATCATTTTTACCAGGGTTTAAGCTGAATTCCATCTGGTCTAAACATACACTAGTCCTGAGAGGTTTTCCCATCAGTCCAGAGGAGCCGAACCCAGATGGAGTTGGGAATGCATTTGGTGGTGATTCCTAGTTTTAAAAGCCTCTACCTGAGGCTAGGAAAATGAAATCGCAGAGCTTAGGGAGGTTAGAGGAGCAGAAATAATTCATATCTCCTGCATATTCACGCACGGCATGGTGGCCCTTGGCAAGGGGACAGCAGCAGCTCCTGAGTTTGCGGAGAGCATTCGAATCATATGCCGGCGTCCCGTTGGTTTAAGAAGCCCTGACCTTTTGAGCTCTGGCCAGTGGGCCATCTGTTACCAAGTTAAAAATGTCACTTCTGCAAGTCTGCGCTCAGCCTGTTCTGCTGGTCTCGGTCACCCACACCACTTCTGCCACCTCGGCGGCAACATTCTATTCCAGAATGCACGTCCTTCCGGTCACTCGCGTCTTCCAAATCCTTCCATAAAGAAGAGGCCCTATGAAATCCTTCCAGCTCACACACCTCTAACCCTTGAGTAAACCTTGGGTGCAGGCCAAAGGTTATCAGAATGGCCCCAATTGCACATTTCGCAGCTCTCCTCTGCCTAAACACAGCTGACGTGGTCAATAAAGGAGAAAAATGGGTGCCCAGATTGTTTTGTTTTGTCCTTTCCTTTTGAAATGGTGACATGCTGGAAATAATGTAAATGTCCAAACGAGGGGACTGGCTAAGTGACTTATGGTACATCAACTCGAAGGAAAGCTGTGTAGCAATTAAAATTAGTAAGAAAATAACCTCATGAAAATATCCTTATAATGTCACCCGAAAAAACCCACAGAATACAGAATCAAATATTCACTCTGTGAAACATGTGGGTTCCTGGACTGTGGAAATTGTGTGCATAGAATCAAAGGGGCAAATTTTCGCAGTCATCACTTTTCCCCCCCATTCGAGCATGTTCTTAATGATGTTATTTATATAATGGCATTGGGGTTTAAAAAAATTCCTAAGCACTCTGAAAAAAATGAAGATGGTCTGATGAAGACTGGAGGTTTGTGTCGCTCAGTGAATGTGCAGATCCCACTCCGAGAGGCTGGAGCGTGGCCTCTGGCTTTCACTGTCCGGCTGGAGACACTTGGCCACTCTCTGGCTGTACAACCTTGAGCAGAGACTTATCTCACCTGTCAGAGATAAGAATGATATCTATTTCCTAGGCGAACGTAAGCCCAAGTTAGCATATGTACAGGGCTTGGACAAATTCCTGGCCCAGAGCGCGCACTCAGTAAACATTAGTTCCGTGATTCAAGTGTGCATAAGCCGTCTATGCCTGAAGCCACATCAGCCTGGGCAAAAAAACTAAAAGCACAGAAATTTCTCTGGTTTGACCATGGCCTGTTCTTGCACATCTTTCCTGCTTTTCTCCAGGAGGCTTCGGGGGTATTTGGCAAGTGGGGGGTGCTTGCTGCCTCAGCGGGCTGGCCACAGGGAAGCCCTACTGCACTTGCTGCAGGCCTACTGTGCACCACGGAGAGGCTGGTTATCTCTTCCAAGGACACGGGGGTGCCTGCCGCTGAAGCCACACGGTTGAGGTGGCAGCTACTGCAGATGCCACAGCTGGTGTCGTCTCCTGCGGGGGCCCAGAGTCCCACACCAGCTTCCCCACACCCGACTACTCTGCGTCCTGCCACCCCGTCCTGGTGACAACGTGGCTTTCACTCTCCCCATGCGCGCAGCAACCCCCCCCCCCCCCCGACTCAGCCCGTCAGGATGGAGACAAGTCTCTCCACGCTGCCCCTCCTCTCCGCTGCTGAGGCAGTGCAGGGCTTGAAGACTGTGTCCCTGACTCTCCTCTCTTCCCCTTGAGGCCGCACAGGCTGTCCTGCCGCCCGCCTCCTGCCTAAAAGCAGGACAAGCCCAGACTTGACCACATCCTCCCAGGAGGACAATTCTGCTCCAGCCGGGACCCCGTGCAGCTCAAGCCAGACTGACAGCCAACCTGGAGCAAACATTCAGATGCAGAAACGAGGTGCGGACACCTAGACTGCACGGTCAGCAATGGCCAGAGTGGAGGGCGGCGGGGGGGGCCTGAGGCTGCTGACTGGACATTAAAGATGTGGGGAGGAGGGAGGGCAGCTGCTGGAAAGGAAGAAGGGAGGTCCCCAGCAGATGCTAAAAACAAGAAAGAAAAAAAAAAAAACCCAACCCTGAGGCTAGTTTGCACAAATCTGCTTCAACCTCCCCCAGAGTGTCAGGAAGACCCCAAACCACTCCCCCCCTCCCGTTCTTTCTGATTTCTAATCTATACAGAAAAGGGTGTTGTGTGGGGGGGTGGTTGTTCATAAGTGTGATGGTCTCACCCATCTCATTCCAGAGACAGACCTCTTCTCTCCAGAGATGCTTTCCTTCCCCCTCGTGTGAGTGGGATTGGAAATGGGGACAATGTTCCTTGATAAAGGGGGAGGGGGTGTCTGAGGAACATTGGATGTTGCGTAAAGGGAAGAAGATACATGTAAAAAAGCCCTGGTGGAAATAAAGTGCTCCACCAGTCCTGTATCCATTAAAGTAATAACACCGTCGCGTGGCGGGTTTATCACTCCCTTGCAGCTCCTCAGCGTGGGAGCTGCGGCTCTTTCTAGCACGAGGACAGAGTGTGTGCCGCTGCTCCCATGTGGAAGGGCCGGTCCCCCTGTCCCTCTCCCCAGCCATCTTCCCCCGACCCCGCCCCCCAACCTTGGACTTCTCCCAGTCTCTAGAACCCTCACGAAAATTCATTTCACTCTTTAATTAGATTTCATGGAGTAAGGGATTGGGAGGAGTTTTGGGAAAGGCATTCATATGACCTCTTTCTGTAGAAAGGGGTAATGCTGTTGATAGGGGAGGTGGGACAATGGTTGCTATGGAAACATATTCCCAGACATACAGACACACACTCATTTTAATGCCTTTTTTTTTTCTTTCCAGCAGGGGAAGGATCCGGTGCCCTATTTTTAGTGTCAGATTTCAGCAAAACAATTCACTTTCATTTCATCACATACACACTGCTGGGTTTTAAAGTAGGTCACATTTTCTAACCATATCAGGAGCTCAGATCTGTCTTGCTTGAGTAGTGCAAGGTTCCACGGAAGATTTTACTGATTGAGACGAAGATCTCAGACTTGCCTTGGTACAGCTTTCTTTCATCTCTGTTTGACAGGCTTTAGAATAGGCAGAGTGAATAGCTTCAGGTAAATTTACATTTTAAAGACGAACGCAAAATGTCTAGGCTGCAGTAATAGTAAGGGGAGGTATAGAAATTAAAAATGACAAGCTGATCTGTTATTCTATTATCAGATTATCACTGATTATTATAAAAATAGTCCTTGAGTACGAATTTCTGCACAGTCCATCGGGGAAGAAATAAGTCCTGACTGGTAGCTGTCCAGTTTTAATTTTTGATCTTTGTTCCGGTTGGACCGGGTGTGTCAGAATATGTAAATCTGGTGTTTGGGGTTTTATTTCTGCCCTGTGCCAAGTTGCGACTTGTAAGTGTTTCTGTCTGCATTTCTTGCTTTGTGCTCTCTGCCAAACCTCACAACCCCTCTGTGACTCGAATATCCTATTGACTGGAATGAGCACTGGACGTCCCTCATCAGAAGTAGCCTGAGGCGGCTCACCCACGCCCCTGGATCGTCCCAGTGCCTCCTAATTTAGGAAAGGCTACTCTCTAGTCCCTTGCAACTCGGTGTATATTAACAAAGCCTTCTTGTTTCTAATGCGGGAGTTACTTTCACACTGATAGACTTCTGGCTTCCCTTCCGTAACACAGAACGGGGAACTGCCTGTGTGTAACAGAATCAGAGGGTACCGCGTGGCCCAGTCTTCAAATAATAGCCTGATAGAAAGAGGAAGACCATAATGAAGTCATCGAGATATAATACTGACAGTGTCATCCCCGGGAGTAGGAGTTCAGCTGAGTTTTATTTTCTCCTTCCTGTGTATTTTTCAAACTTAGTTGAGCACTCATTGTCTTCTTAATAAAAAATTTTTAAAAAATGATAATCTCATCTTGAATGATTGTTATGTGCTAATTGCTGTGCTATATACTGCTTGTTCTTTTGCATATAATCCTCACTCTGAGATGGGTATTATGATTCACATTTAACTGAAGAGGAAACTGACAAGGAGAGAGTTGGCCCCTGGTGACACCAGTTGCAAGGGACAGTATGAGGATCCAAACATAGATGGTCCAAATTAAGACCCAAGTTCTAACATCCTAATCACATTCTTCTAAACAGGTATAGCTACCATTTATAGACACTTACTAAATGCCAAACATCATTTTATATATTATATATATAACACATTTTTATATATTATATATGTATATATGTAGGTATATATATGTAGGGGAGGTATAGAAATTTAAAAAATATATATAAATGTGTAATTTATATATATAATACATAATATATTAAAACGTATAATTTATATGTAATATATAATACATAAAATGTATAATTTATATATTATAATATATAATATATAAATGCATAATTTATATATAATATATAAATATATAGAGAGAGAATTATATATATTTATATATATTGTATATATAAAGCAAAACTTACCTGTTGTGCAAAGATTTGTATATATAATATATAATTTATATATATAATTCTCTATGTATTTCATCTGCATTCTACAGTTAAGAAACCTGAGATTCGGAAAGATTAAGTAATTTGTCCAAGTCACAGAGGTAGCAGATAATGAAAGTAGGGCCCACCTGATCCCAGGTTTGTGTAAAGCTCACAGGAGTTCCCCAGGGCTGTGGGATCAGATTGGGGAATTGAGGGAAGCCGGTCTCTCAATTAGGGAATAGACGTTCTCTTATATGGATGTGCTATTTTCACACATGAAACTCTGTTAGTTGAAAACTTTTGAGTTTTGCCGACATAGGAATCTGCTATGCAGACTGCCGGTAGATTCCATCAAGACCTCTTCAGAGGCCAGGGTCCAGGATAAGAGGCCCTTCATCAGCTTATTCACTAATATTAGTATGGCTACTTTGGTTATGGAGATGACCTTGGGTGGTCTGGGGCCCTAAATCTCTGGAGCACCTATCCCCTACGGTTACCTCAAAGGGAAATGCATTTCTTTTGTCTTGGGTGATTAAATTTTTAGGTCACTGTGGGTATAGTGTGGTCGGGGGCAGTTAGCTCATTTTTAATTGGTGGTTTGCAAGATCAGGGAACATCACCTCTGGACTCATGCGAAGAGACTACGCGTCATCCCCTGATCTCAATTTTGAGCTAAAGACAGTCCCTTGATAAAAATTTGGTGTTTCTTCCTTTGGGGAGGGAATATGTCCTGCATGGGGAAAGAAGGGTTCACATATATTTGGGGGACATCAAAGGGGTAAACTATGGCAGAGACCGCTTAATTGTCTGAAAACATTTGTTTTCCTTGATTCTATAGTATTGAATGCCTAATATTTAGGTAAGCATATGCTGATGGAAAGCCTCCACTTCCCAGTCTTCCTGACTGCCTTCCAGTTAAGTAAGATCATGTGATTAAGGTTTGGTCAATTGGTTGTAAGTAGTAGCGTGAGCAACTTCTAGCAAGTGTTTTGTTTTGGTTTTTTTACAGATATTATTTATTTATTTATTTGAGAGAGCACAGAGCGAGAGTGAGAGAGCACAAGCAGGGTCGGGGCAGAGGGAGAAGCATACTCCCCACTGAACAGGGAGCCTGATGCGGGGCTCAGTGTGGAGCTTAATGCGGGGCTCGATCCCAGGACTGCGGGATTGTGACTTGGGCTGAAGGCAGTTGATCAACAGTTGAGCCACCCAGGCACCCCTCTAGCAAGCATTCTTAAAGGAAGAGAGAGTTTCCTTGTCTTTATCTTTTTCTTCTTTCTCCTGACTGGAATGGGATATGAGGGCTGGAGCTAACGCAGCCATTTTGGACCATGCAATGATTTGAGATCTTGAGATCACGCAAAATTAAGGAAAAGGAATCTGCGTCCCTGATACTGTGAAGCACTTTACAATTTGTGAACTACTTACCCAGACTCATTGAAAAGAGAAATAAACTTTCATGTTGTTTAAGCCACTGTGTTTTTTGTTTTTGTTTCGTAGGGGAGAAGGGAAAGGAGAGTTCAACCTCCTGCTGCCAAATCTAATCCTAACTAATACATGAAAAGTTACTTTCTTGAGTTATCGCAACTTCCCTAAAATCAACATATTTTGGAGACTGAAGACCAAAAGTGGCTTAGAGAGGCCACAAATTGAAGTAAACAAGATGTCACCTTGTCCTATGATACATAAGTGAGAGAAGAATCCCAAGCTCAGGGAATTCACATTCTGTTATACCACAATTTACATTATTGTCAGTCTCTCTAGGAAACACTAATACCTCTCTCTCTGTATTGAGACGCTGGCGCTTCAGAAACGCAAATTCATTTACTTCTCTGGGTTTTAGCCAGGGAGCTTGTCTGCAGAGCTCCCTTATTAGACAACTGTCTGCCAGGTTGGTTTAGGAAAAATTTCCCAACTGGCATAGAATATCTGTGGCTCTGGAAAATGACTAAACTATTCCAAACTGTTTTAAAAGCAAATCCATTCTTAATATCCCAACAACTGTTTAAATTTTTTTCCATCTAGTTTGGTATAAATCTATTTTTATTCCTTAACTCCTTATATCTCCCTTGGCTTCAGTTTTTGCATGGAAATTTTCATATTCTATTTCTTCCAAATTATATTTTATTAATTTGAGGCTGTTGAAGCCTGCCTCTGATTCCACATCATTATTTAATCACCTCGGTATAGCATTGATTCAGTGATTTTGCTATTGGTTACCTAAATATTACTAGCTCCCTTCCGTTTCCTCTCTTGTACAATGATAGTGCTTGTTTATAAAAGTGCTTTGAAATTACCAAGGGGAAAAAGCTACATCAAGATGAAGTGCTGTGTTGTTCTTCCCTTGGAAATATGCCTTGGCTCAAATTGGAACGTGGGGCATAAATTGTAAAAGATTCTGCCAAGAGCACTCCAGTTCTGATATGCAGTGTTGGGTGAATTTCTGCTTCCAAGCCAGGTCATTGCGCAACTTGAGGGAGATGGGAAAGGAGAGGCAGGCAGAAGAAGGGTTTTATTCCAGGGCTATCACATGCAATCATCACACTCAGAAATGGAAGTAGAGCTCCATTTTCCCTTCTCTCCCCTCTTTATGCCTCCCTCCCTCCCTTCCTCATTTCCTCCTTTCTAAAGTTTCCACTCCCTTCCCTTCTACCACGTCCCCTCCCTTCCTGCCTTCCTTCCACCCACAGATACTTCTTGAATGCTGTGGTAGATGCCACCCCCAATGAACCAGGAGAGGTCATGTCACGTGTAGGCACTCCAAACCACAGTCCCAGCTGAACCCTCAGCCAGCAGCGAACCTCACGGTGCCAGGCATATCTTTCAGGTGACTCCAGCCCAGATGCCATTGACTCCAACCACATGAAAGATTCCCAATGAAGAACCACCCAGCCAAGCCCAGTCAACCCACGGGATTGTGAGATTAGAACAAACCGTTGTTTTCAATCACTACATTTTAAGATGTTTATGACATAGCAATAACTGAAATGAGCCAGGCACTGTTCTGGAATTTGGAGAGTGAACAAAATAAATGAAACTCTCTTCCCTCATGAATCCACAGGCTAGAAGGAAAGAGAGTCAATTAAAAAGTCACAAAGAGTAGTAAAAGCCAAGGTGAGAAAGTAAAGTAGAAACGCGGAGTCCGAAGTATGGCGGAGCCAGGGGTGGGGGTGGGGAAGGTTTGGTGAAAGTAGCTGGGGAAGGATCACTGAGAAGACGACTTTTGAGTCAGAAATTCAGAGCGGTGGGAGTTAGCCATGCAGCTGCCTGGAGATTGTCGGGAAGCCAACAGTTACTGCAAAGGCCCTGAAGTGGGAGTGTATCTGGGAGAGTTAAGAACAGCAGAGGCAAGTACAGGGGACAGAGAGAAGGAGGGCCAAGTAGCTGGAGTTAGAGTTTGAAGAGGGTGGGGGTGCAGAGCAGCAGGGCCTTGTGGGTTAGAGGAAGGACTTTGGTCTTCATTCTGGATGAGAGGGGAACTACTGGAAGACTTCAAGCCTATGACCCAACAAGATCACTCCAGTTGCTGTGGTGAAAACAGAGAAAGTAAATGCAGAAACACAGGCCCGTTAGGAGATTTTTGTGACCATGTAGGAGAGACATGATGATGGCTTGGGTGGGTGGTGGCCTTGGTGGATGGTGAGGAGAGGTTGAATTCCGGGTTTGTTTTGAAAACGTAGGATATAATGGTTTAAATTTGGGTTGGGAGAGAATACCAAGATCCAAGTCATCAGAAAATTAAATAGCATTAATTGAGATGGGAGGGTAATGTGGAAGAAGTCGTCTGAGGAAGAATATTTGCTGCTCTTCCCTAATTTCCTAATTTATGTCTTTTGTTCCTTCCTGTTGAAGTGGGCCATCTCTCTACCCAGTTTAAGGTGCAAATAATGTGTCCGGTTGGTTCCCAGAGCGTGTCATTCAGGACCCCATATGTTGGTAATACAGAGGAGGTCCAGAGGAAGAAGTCAGCCCTTCCCGCTCTGTATCTATAACCACCAAATTATGTCCAGGGATCTCAGAGGGCAAATGAATGTCCAGTCCAGTTTGTTCCTCTCTTAATGTGCTCACTGGGCAAAGAGATGCTGGCCAACATGGGTCATGTTTCAAAGCATGGAAGTTGTGCAAATCCCCTCTTGTAACAACTCCTGGCGTGAAGATTCCATGCCTTGCCTTGTGATAGCATCTTTTCTGAGGGCTGGTCCACTCACCAGAGTTTGTTCCATGATGGATACTCCTCAACCAAATAGCCAGGACTGCTCAGAAGAAAGACCCTACGGTTCTTCATTTTGTTCCTTTCCCAAGGCATTTCCTGCACACGCAAGAGCAGAGATTTGGGCTGGGGAGCCATATTGCCACAAGGTGACTGAGCAACTTGGTAGAAGAAAAGTTGGATCAGAAACGTCATAGTGGTTGAGTCTTCCTGGTAGAAGGTAACAATTTCAGGAAGCTGAAGCAAGTCTAGAATCTTTCAAGCCTGAAGAATAGAGGTGGGACCTGAGTCCACTGCTCCAGATCTTTCAGGGTACATTCTGTTCGTGTGCTCAGTCCTGAGGACCCACACCCTAGCTGCTCTCAGCAGGTAAAGGCTGAGAGAATGAGTACGTCTCAAGGATTAGTTAGGGATGTGCTGCTAAATGTTTGACGACTGGGTAGGGGGAGGGGAGGGAGTGCTGATTAATAGTTTGCCAGTTCCCATGGTGTAAATACTTCCACCATGGCTGCTTTCAAGCTACCAGCACTAAGGGCAGAGCTGGGGGTGCACAGTAGCCCGCAGTGGGTATAAAAGCCCCATCCACCATGTAGCTACGGTCTGTGTGTATAACCTCAACAGCATAAATAATAGTAAAATGTGGTCAAGTAATTAGTAAGCGATGACTTTTGAGTATTTATTACCCTTGTTTTTAATATAATGATTTAGTTGAAAGTTTACGTCATTTAATACTGAATAACGGCTATATTGAACAACTGGCTGGCAAAACTCCTGACAAGTTAACAATGAGTTCTTGCAAGCCGGTATGAACCAGTTCCAGAACACTGGTTTACAGCTCTTACCAGTCAACGCTTTCGTCCACACACACACAGCCACCTCCCTGGTATCATGCTGGCTGAAAGTAATAAGTTCAGGCCTGGTGCCAGCCTTTGCCACACGATGGACTCATCTGACTGGAAGATCCCACCCCCTGGTGAGGCTTACTAGAAGGGCTAGAGATTCCAGGTGCACTGTAGCCTCATGGGAACTCTACTATCTAGCCCCTGAGTCATGCCGCCATGCAACAGACTTTTACCTTTGAGCCTCAGGGAGCAGGTCTTGAATTTTAACCCTTTTCCTCCCAAGAGACACTGGGCGCTCAGGGAAATAGGTCCTCCAGTTCCAGAATGTCTCCACCTACATATGAAAGAATGGGGACCATTTTTAGAGGTGGGGGAAGGGGAGGGAAGAAAAAATTCCTGTTACAACTTCTCCCAGGACAAAGGGCCTACTTGTCCAACATTTCTATAACTAAAAGAGATTGTGAGTGACTTTCACTGAGCAAGAGATATCTGCCACAGGATGTCCCTCTACAGGACAATGGTCCAACCCCACTACATTTGTATAAACAACTGCAGGAAGCCGCTTAAGAGATTTTCACAGAACAAGGAAGATACACTTCATGTGATTGTCTATCCTTGACTATAGAAGGAGGCAACTTCTACCACAGACAAAAAAGAAAACCACAAGTTTCTCTGTGATGTATCCCTCTGGGGAAACCTCTTGTCCCCCTCTCTCCCTCTTTTTGTCTTCTCTCCCACCCTTCCTTCCTTCTCCAAACATTTATATAGTGCCTCTCTGAAAGTGTGCTACCAAGTGCTAGGAATGCCAAGATGAGTCAGTGGTGAATCTATTCTTGTTTACTTTCAAGTCTTCCTCCACAAATCTTCCAGAGTGCTTTTTTAAAAATGTAAATCAAAAGTTGACCCAACTCTCCTCTTTTCCATTCCCTTCCCTTCTCTTCCATTTTCTTCCTGTTTTGAAAAAAATATTTATTGGCCTCTTTGCTTTCTTTCTTCATCAAAAAATGTGAACGAGGGAGCTGGAAGCTCAAGGTGGGGTGGGGAGTGGTGTGAGTCCGTGGTGTTGAGAGATGGGCTATGTGAGGTAGATTGAACTGACTGAAGCCAGGTTTATCTCTCTTGGAGAAGGGAGGCAGAAAGAGGGCAAGGGGAAACAAAAATAAACTTCGTGGTGTTGGACTGCAGCTGGATCTACCAATGCAAATTGTGGTATAGATGGATGGATAGATAGATGATAGATAGATAATAGATAAGAAATGAAAGGGAATATAAATATGTGTATCTATGTATGCATATGTGTTTTCTAGCTCTGTCCAGTGAAAGAACCTAGAAGGATTGACATCCCAAGTAGCAACAAGAATTCTTCATGCTCAGATATTGGTTTCCGGCACTACTATCCACCATAAGGGACATTGGCTTCCTTGAACAAATGGCTGATTTCAGGGGTGGGGCAAAGAAAGAACGAGATGGTATAGGAACAACATTAGTTGCACCAGAATGTAAGGAATTTCTCCAAGAATGATGAAGATGTGTCGACAGGACACAGAAACTGTCTTGAAGGGGGCTTCTATTGACCAAATCTGGGACAATTTGACGATCAAAATAATGATAACCCATTGAACAAAATGGAAGCCTGTAAGTCCATGCGGAAATAGTCATATGAATGAAAAAAAAAATGTGAAGAAAATTATTTCCTACAATAGAAAGTCACTAATAAATGCAGAAGAAATAACGTATAAGGAAGTCACCATCTGACGATCATCAGCGTAATAATTTAGGCAGGAAACATCAATGGATGGTGGTGACTATGGGTAACAGTGGTGTGAGGAAAGAGCCCGACTTCTCCACCCCTATCTCCTGGCCATTCTTGGATCAGAGTGGGTGGCAATGCTCAGGCAAGAGTCCCTCAGAGTTACACCTGCAGGAGCACCCGGGTGGCTCAGTTGCTAAGTGTCCAACTCTTGGTTTCGAACCAGGCTGTGATCTCAGGGTCATGAGATCAAGCCCCGCATCAGATTCTCTCTTTCCTTCTGCCCCTCCCACACGCACTCATGCTCTCTCGCGCCCTCGCTCTCTCTCTCTCAAAAAAAAAAAAAAAAGAATTATATGTGCAGTGCTGACCAGGATGCATAACCCTGCCTGTTTCCTGCGTTCCTTCTCTTCCCTCATTGCCCATCATCTAATTCACTAGCTTGAATTTTATGAAAGATTAAAAAAAATTATTCCTTGGAATTAAGCACTGTATATCTCTTATCTCCTAATAGAATAATGACAAAGGGATAAAGGCAAAATAGGTGAAGGGGAGTGGGAGACCCAGGCTTCCAGCTATGGAATGAGTAAGTCATGGGAATAAAAGGCACAGCATAAGGAACGTAGTCGATGATATTGTAATAGCGTTGTACGGTGACAGATGGCGGCTACACTTGTAGTGAGTGTAGTAATGTATAGACTATGCTGTACACCTGAAGCTAATGTAACATTGTGTGTCTACTATACTTAAATTAAAAAAACTCACATTGATTTAAAAAAATAATAGCAACAAAGGGTCGGCGATTTAACCATGTAGCATGCTTCCCGTGTAATTGGTTACTGGTGTTAAAATATAAAATGAAGTCGGTGCTTCTCAAAAAAAAAAAAAGGAATAATAATAATAATAGTAATAATAACAGGCAACATTTATTGAATGCTTACCGTGTACTGCATGCTTTACATATATTCTCCCGTTTCATCCTTACAACAACCCTTCCAGGAAGGATGGTTCTTTTTTTTTTTTTTAAATGAAGGACGGTTCTTAGCCACACTCTCCACGTGGAAACGCTTGAGCCCAAAGACATGCAATAATAACTTAGTGAGAAAAGAAGCTGGCTCATAAATGCCAATAATGTGACTCAAGGGGTGAGGGTGAGGGAGTGCCTTAGACAGTCTTACCCACTAACACTGGCATTAACCCGCCAGACGAGCTCATGCCCACTCAGCTAGGGGCCCTTGTCTTCCGGTCACGTTTACGCCTTCAAATGCAATTTTTTCCCCACCCGGCACCTACTCAGAGTACCTATGATGGCCTAACCTGGGGGAGTGTGGCTGCAAGCACAAGGCTACGGCGAAGGGGCTGCTGGGAGAAGTCAGTCCAGGTGCAGGCAATAAGGGGTGTATTCGTCTGTAGAGAGTTTAAAAATAATAAAACCAACTAAAAGCCATCTGGTTTCTATTATCACCATGTACCGTGGCGATTCTAAACAATGTCAGTGACAAAAAGCACCTCCCAGCCAAAGGCGGACCCCTCTACCCTCCACCGCCCTGGAATACCACTGGTTGGATGAGATCCATCTTCCCAGGTAGGGAGCTTTATCCAGTTTCAAATTCCCAAGCTTGCAGTGCCTCGGTGTAATAGATGCTCACTAAACACTAAACCGACTGAACAGAAACTTGCACTCAGATACGCGTGTGGCCCTTTAAAACCGGCCAGGCACCCCCTCCCCCGCCAAGTCACGCCTGGGTGTCACCTATCACAAAGGAAACTTGCCGCCACACAGCCCACTCTGTTAAAGCACAGAGGAAAATCGAGGCAAGCACCCAAGATATGTAGGCGAAGTTGGAGCTTTGCCGGAATGATATAAACAGCTGCCTTCATTTCTCGCTCTGTGCTGGCAGTGGTTATCAGGCACTTCACCGAGTGGTTTTATTTATATATTTTATTTCCTTTTTTTGGAAACCCGGTGAAAATCACCTCGTAATTCAAAATATTAAAGGATCCATTCGTTCTAGCTGGGCTTGAGATGCTAGGGAAGCTAAGTGCTTAGAGAACAACACTCCTACTGCACAGACACCCTCCACACTCTTAAATTACCCCAACCCGCTCCTAATTGGGACCAGCTGGCAGGAGGAGCGAAGAGGCCCCTGCACCGCGCCAGGAATCATGTTACAAATTTCATCTCTAGAAAGAGGCTTGACTTGCTCCTTTAAGGGTTCAGATGTGGGAGGTCAAAGGCATGGCGCTGAGAAGCCGAGTTTCAATGGGCTACACGCAGCCTGCAAACAAAGGGTGTTGGCATTAGTAAGCGTGGCTCCTTGCTTTGTCCAGAATACAGTACGTATGAAATAATAAGGTGACCCTGTCGGGCTACGGCACCAGCAGAACTTCACCTCACAGTCTGTCTTTCTAGAACAGGCATCATGGATTTGTATACTGCCCCAAAGCTTTCCTTTTCCCAAAGGTATCCCCACAAAGCAGAAGTGCAGACCTCCCACCTGGGCACCAGAACGAGGGTGGGTTTGAAGTGAGTGGGGTCTGTGACACTGGGGAGTTTCCTACCCTCTAGTGTTTCTGGAGATCTGCTTTCTCCTGCTTTCTCATTCAACTTCTCAGCTCCCCCCCCCCCCACTTTCATGTCGAGCCAGAACTACAGCTCTGCTCTTGGAGAGCAATGCATTGAGGCCTGCCCTCCCTCCCCGCCTTGGCATCGGGCTCTCTGGCCTGGACTGGGAATCTGGAGGGAGCGAAGCAAGCCCTTGGAATGAGTGCACGCTTATTCCCGATGGTCAAGTGGCAGCGGTGGCTGGTGGCCGTTAGTGACCGGGGGCGGTGGCGCTGGTGGCGCTGTCCCAACCGAGCCATTTTCAGTGGCGTGACCTTGGCTGTCTTCTCTGGTGCCAGTCTCCTTTGGTTCTTGCGTCTTGGCCAAGTCAGATTCTGCGGGCTTCCTGTTGATTCTGTGAACTACTTGATCACTTTCCAATAATTTTTTTCTGCTTAACAGAGTCAATTTCAAGTGTCAGAAACCAAGACCCCTGACTGGTACAGCATCTGTCCCTGCAAGACTTAGGAAACCAACTCCGGGGCTTACGAGGGAGAAGGAGAGATGAAAGATGGGAGAAGCAGAATAAAGAAGAGGAATTGGCAGAACAGGGGGAGGCATCATAGAAGCGGGGCAGAAGGAAGGAAAGTCACAGTAGGCGGAGGAATGGTGGGGGGTGGGGGGTGGGGGAGCAAATCCAGGGATTGGCAGGTGAAGCAGAACAGCCTAGAAGGGGTCGCCCACCTTGTTAATGCTTGTAATAGGAGCCCTGAAGGAAATTGCCAAAGTGGCCTCCCTGAGGTATTTCTGCATTTCTATTTTTGGCAGACAATGTGGTTTCAATGGTTTTATGTGACTGTTTCAGGAACAACAGCTCCTTGATTTGGATTTGCTTCTGGAGAGAAGTGAAGGTGCGAGCTTTTACTTCATACATTTATCAAATGTGCTGCATGCTTGGAAGCACACAGATATATGGGCACGCATATGCTTACTGTGATATGATAAATATATGCATGAGGAACACGGGTCCTGGGCTAGTTACATAGGTGGGGAAATTGTATGTAACAAGCCTATTTAATATCTCAAAGGAAAAACATTAGTTACTATGCCATATTAGCATATCATTCATCTTACTGGGAAGACAGAATGAAGAATATTTAACAATTAATGGAAATCATAGGAAGAATTACGATTAAGTGCCATCTGCTGGCTTCTACGGGTTTTATTTTTGCAGCTTCAAGCCTGTCCTCATAATTATCGAACGTCTCTCTTGTGCTGAGGGTGAACTTGGTTGGTCCATATTTGGCTTATTAATGGATGCCTCGTTTTGTGGATGCTGGTGTGTGTGAGCGCGGGAGCGCGCACATGTGCACATGGATGTGGATGCGTGAGAATGAAATTAATTTGGAAAAACAAATTCACCTTACAAAAATCCATCTTCCTCCAAATTCTGATTTGAGGGAGCAGACTTGGGTTTATTTTAAAATTCTCTTCTCGTAGCAGATTGCAAAAGCTCTGTGTGCTTAGCATGTGTATAGAGGGAGAAGGCAGGGGGGTGGTTCTTTGAAAGTGACTTCTCTCTTCCGTTTCACTCCTCTCCTCTGGGAATGTATATAGTTTGCATCTCAAAAGCCCTGTCTAGCTCATGGCAGGTGAAGAATTTCCACGTCTCATTTTGATGACATTGCAACAAGCAAGCATCTAATCGCCCCGAAGTTAGTGGAAAGGGAAGCACGTTCCATGTGAGCATATTTGACCTCTTCCCCTGTGACTGGTTCTGGAGCTGGGGCTGGAAGTGCTCAGCAGGAAATAGGTCTTGCTGTTAGTAAATTACCCTGGCTTGTGTTTACACGGTGAGTCAACAGGCATAGGTCAGCTCTCTTTTCCAACTAGACCCTTGAGCTGATTGTTTATCTGGGTAACTCACATTCCAGATCCATTGTTTGCCTGGGATTAATGAGATTGATTGTCAATAGTTCCCAAGTAATAAGAGTAATCATTTACGGAGTGCCCGCTGTGTACTATAAAATTGTGATAGACTATTTAGAAATATATAAATATAAATACTTATATTCAAATACTTATATATTTGAAATTAGTCTTAGAATTTTAACAATACACGATGTCAAGCGAGCGTCTTTATTATTTTAGCATTATAGTCACACATAAAAACATGGGTGTGTTATAAAACACAGTAATAAAATAAAGTGAACCTATCATGTGACTCCAGATTAGAACCAGAATGTCACCAGTCCTATTACAATGTGGCAGATTCTTCATGTGCCTTCGTTCTGTTTCTCACACTCTTGTGACCTAGGTGGTCCTCTCCCCACTTTACAGATCAGTAAATTGAGGCTCAGAAAGATAAAGCTACTTCTCAGTCTCTCCCAGCTGGTGGGGGGAAGGGCGGTATGGTAGATGATACCAAGGCACAGAAAAGTCCACCTCTCCTCCCCTCCCTGAGGTCAAGGTGGACTCCGCCCAGCCGTCATGGGAGACTAGTCCTCCCACTTCCCGGCTGAGGCAACACCGCACTCCTCAGAGTGCGCAGGCTGTCCTCTCCCTGGCGTGGCAGACTCTGTGAGCGCTGACTCGTCCCCGTGGTGCTCACTGTTACTGTGTCCCACAGTCACCTGAGACCCTGCTCCGGTGGGCCAGGCGGGTTGGAACAGCCACGAAGGACAGCCTCCAGGAGTGGCTGTGAGTCATGACACCCAGGATTTGGCGGATAAATACTCCCCTTGTTCGCGCCTGGAGTGGGACAGCTGCAGGCGTCTTATAGTCTGTCTCGTAGATTCGCCCTCGGTGCCCTGCTCGTGAAAGCGCTCCATACCGATTTCTTTTCCTTCCCCGGCCCACTCCCACGTTCCCAAGTAAGCTGCACGCACTCACATCCCAGGCTGGGGGTTGGCTTCCGCGAGAGAACCCAAGCCGGGATCCCCTGGCACGGGTTCCAGAGGCCAGGCTACTACCCGATGTGGATCCTGTGCGGCTCCGTCCCGCGTGGTTCGCAGCCCCTTCTGTGGAAGACGCGTGGTCCACCGCTGCCTGACGTGAAAGTATAAGGACCCAGCTCTCTGGGCTCGACTCCGGGCGGCGCTGGAGGGCTGTTCAAGCCACAGGCACCCCCCGGGCCTAGGCCAACGTTGCTGCCTAGGCCTGCACTGCAGCTCATCTCCCCCGGCACAAGCCAGTTTCCCTCTGCTCTTTTTCACAGCTGTTGATCCCAAGGGCACTTCCCAACACCCCCCTCCCCGCATGTACATTTCCTTTCAATGTCGGCCTTGCCCTGGGACTGCCACACTCCTTCAGCGTGGGTGCCCCTCACGGACACTACTAGGCGCCAAACTAGCCCTGTGTTGTGTTAAGTCGGCAATATTTGGGGGTTAATTTGTAGTAACAGGATAACACCGTGAATTTGCATTTACCCAACTCCAACGCCTGCATTCTTTTTTTTTTTTATTAATAATGATTTTTTATTATATTATGTTAGTCACCATACATTACATCCCCGGTTTTCGATGTAAGGCTCGATGATTCATTAGTTGTGTATAACACCCAGTACACCATGCAATACGTGCCCTCCTTACTACCCATCACCGGTCTATCCCATTCCCCCACCCCCCTCCCCTCTGAGGCCCTCAGTTTGTTTCTCATAGTCCATAGTCTTTCATGTTTCATTCCCCCTTCTGATTACCCCCCCTTTCTTTATCCCTTTCTTCCCCTACTGATCATTCTAGTTCTTATGTTCCATAGATGAGAGAAATCATATGATAGTTGTCTTTCTCTGCTTGACTTATTTCACTAAGCATTATCTCCTCCAGTGCCGTCCATGTTGTAGCAAATGTTGAGAACTCATTCTTTCTGATTGCTGAGTAATATTCCATTGTATATATGGACCACAACTTCTTAATCCAGTCATCTGTTGCAGGGCATCTCGGCTCCTTCCACGATTTAGCTATTGTGGACATTGCTGCTATGAACATTGGGGTGCATATGGCCCTTCTCTTCACTACGTCTGTATCTTTGGGGTAAACACCCAGTAGTGCAATGGCTGGATCATAGGGTAGCTCAATTTTTAACTTTTTAAGGGACCTCCACACGGTTTTCCAGAGTGGCTGTACCAACTTGCATTCCCACCAACAATGTAGGAGGGATCCCCTTTCTCCACATCCTCTCCAACAATTGTTGTTTCTTGCCTTGTCTATTTTTGCCATTCTAACTGGCGTAAGGTGGTATCTCAGTGTGGTTTTGATTTGAATTTCCTTGATGGCTAATGATTTTGAACATTTTTTCATGTGTCTGTTAGCCATTTGTATGTCTTCATTGGAAAAGTGTCTGTTCATATCTTCTGCCCATTTTTTGATTTGTTTATTTGTTTCTCGTGTATTGAGTTTGAGAAGTTCTTTGTAGATCTTGGATACCAGTCCTTTATCTGTAGTGTCATTTGCAAATATATTCTCCCATTCCGTGGGCTGCCTCTTAGTTTTTCTGACTGTTTCCTTGGATGTGTAGAAACTTTTAATCTTGATGAAGTCCCATAAATTCATTTTATCTTTTGTTTCTCTTGCCTTTGGGGATGTGTCATGAAAAAGGTTGCTTTGGCTGATGTCGTAGAGGTTGCTGCCTATGTTCTCCTCTAGAATTTTGATGGATTCCTGTCTCACATCGAGGTCTTTCATCCATTTGGAGTTTATTTTTGTGTATGGTGTGAGATAGTGGTCAAGTTTCATTCTTTTGCATGTAGCTGTCCAATTTTCCCAGCACCATTTATTGAAGAGACTGTCTTTTTCCCACCAGATGTTTTTTCCTGCTTTATCAAATATTAGTTGCCCAAAGAGCTGAGGGTCCATTTCTGGGCTCTCTATTCTGTTCCATTGGACCACAACTTCTTAATCCAGTCATCTGTTGCAGGGCATCTCGGCTCCTTCCACGATTTAGCTATTGTGGACATTGCTGCTATGAACATTGGGGTGCATATGGCCCTTCTCTTCACTACGTCTCCAACGCCTGCATTCTGTCCAGGCATCCTTTCGCTTCCTAAAAATGATTATTCTTCCCCTGACTTTGGCTAGAAAATCTAACATCTATTTACATCGGGGCTGCATTTTGGCTTCTCACACATTATGTCCTTTGACCTCAGTAGTCTGGGAGACTGCTGAGGCCGACATCCGGGTCTAAATGCAAGGTTCCAGAGGCTTGGGGTGACTCAGCTAGTATCACGCCTCCAGGCGGGGACTTGGAATCTGGACCTGGCCCTCTAGCCTGCAGAGAGCGTTCATGACACTTCATGACCTTTATTGGGTTTCTCCAGAGCTCCAGAAGAAGGGGGGTGGGTGGGTGCTTCTTTACACACGGAACATGTTAACTCCACACACATTTGTAAAGGAACTCCTGTGTGCCACATGCGGAGAATATGACGATGGTTAAGAAACAGCGCGTATTCTCAGCCTTGTCCCAGAGACAGGCAGGTAAATAAATCATTGCAATGCAGTGTTATAGGTAAATAAAGGGTGCAGAGAAGGGACCCAGGAAACTGGGTGGAGAAATTCAGAGCCGGCATCATAGGAAAGGTGCTGTCTGAGCTAGATCTTAAAGATTCAAGGGTGCTCACTAGTGGGATAAGTGGGGGGAAGGGAATTCCAAGCAGAGGGAATAGTCTATGCAAAGGCACAGAGACAGGAAAATCAAGGGAATTAATTGAGTAGGGCAGAAGGTGCGAGGCCAGAGCGGCGGCAGTAGGTCAGGTCCTTGGGACCCATTCGGTCTTTAGATTTTATTATGCAGCCAGAAGGATTTACATGACCAGATTTGCCTTTTAGGAGGGAGGGAGGAGTCCTAATATGTATTGAGGAATTAGCATGAGCTATATATTTGACACAGATTATTTTACTTATTCCTTGTAAGAGCCTTATAAGATAAAGAGCATTATCACCATTTATTCATTATTATGCTTACTGGAGAAGCTACCTCTGGCAGCAGAGTGGGGGACAAACTAGAATGCACACAGCCCGATGGCAGAGAGAATAGGAAGTGTGTGACGTTCCGGGCAAGAAATGACGAGGCCCTGAGCTAAGGGGCAGTAGGGGGGAGGAGAGAAAAATTTGGAAGTCTGTGCTGTTTCTCCACAATCTGGTGACAGTCTGGCTGAGGCTGGGAGGCTGGAAGACCCCCCATGGAAGCGATCACTGGAAGGGCAGCTTCATGGGGAAGCATGTTGCCTTTGAGGTCCCTGCAGATGTCCAGGTAGCGATTTCTACGGAGGAATTGGGTTTGGAGACCAGGGGAGAGGCCTGGAGTGGTAATCAGATTTGGGATTTTCTCCCTGTGGATGGTACATGAGGACATACCAAGGTGAGTGACAGAGAGGAACAGCCCTGACATCAAATCCCACTTCATCATTTACTGATGGTGTGACCGTAAGCAAGTGAATCTGTGACCTCAGTTTCCTCATTTGTAAATTGGGAGCTGATAAGGCTAACCTCAGAGTGTTATAATAAGCCTTACGAATGCCTAACAGAATGTCTAGAGCATAATAAGTGGAGGAAGCAATGAAATCCCAGGGAGAGAGTGCGTACAGTGGAAAGCAAGCAGGATGAGGCTGGCATGGTGGAGAACAGCAATATTCCAGAGGTAAAGAAAAAGAAGCCGGCAAAGGGACAAGAAACAGGTATCAAAGATTCAAAAGATGAAGTGTCCCGGAAGCAAAGGGAAAAGATCTTTTCTAGGAGATGTGTTTTTGCTGGTATCAGTACTGAGTTGAAGTTTTCAGGGAAAAAACAAAATCAACGGCAAACAAATATTGAAAGGTGCTTCATCATACTCATCATTACAGAAGCGCAGATTAAAATAATAATGAGGTATCACTTCTTATTGTGAGATTGGTAAACATGACAATGTTCAGTAATATTCAGTCTTGGCCACAGTGTGGGAAACAGATGGTTCCAGACACTATGGGAACGTACATTCATGGACATTCACGTCATTTTTAAACAGCAATTTGTCAAAATAGACCCAAATTGTGAATGCATATGTCCTTGACTCAGACGCTGCACTTCTAAGTTTACAACAGACTCACAAGTTTACAAGACGTGTCTTCTGTGGTATTAACTATGACATTGTTTAATTGGGCAAGAGAAAATTAGAAGCCACCAAAAAGTCCATCACAAAGGGACTGCTTAAATAAAACGTGTTTCATCCTTATATTTTAACTGGGGTGGGTTGGGAGAAGGTAGGGGTTGGGGTGGGGATACAGAGGCCTTGGAGTATGCCCAGTATGGGCTGGCAACACTGTGGAGGAGATACATACTGAACATAGTTGTGTTTTGTTTGAGTGAGAGATGCTGATGCCAGACAATGAGACCCTTCTCCCCAACCCCATTGATCTTAAACACTACTTTAAACATCAGAATATATTTGGTCTGATTTGGTATGATTGGGTTTCTTGTAAATGCTGGTCAAGGGGCTGAGTTTTGCGTCAAGCATGGCATGGGACCAAAGGAGAGACAGCCATGCGGATGAGGTAGCCGGCCAACATCTGGGTCACACATGTGCTGTGCATGTGTAAACTATTCTAGAAGTTGTATGCAAAATGTTATCAGGGCGACCTCTGGGACGGGAGACTGAGGATGCCGCGTGGCTATGGACTTGACTTTTCAGTTTCTATCCTTTCAAATCCCTGGCATTGTTACTTTAAAAACTGTTTTACAAATGATATCGCTCAGACAATACAAGAAGGGAGCATAATAAGAACTCCTTACCAGCTGAATTTAGAGTCTCAACTTTGCTTCTGACTTAATCCGTGGATGACTGTAAAGAGTACAGGGATTTTCACAGGAACATGTAGGTGAAGAGACTGCGCTTGCCGAAGGTTGGAATGTGACACATTCCTGGAATGACATAATCACGCATTATAGAAAAAGGAGTGTTTGCTCTACTTCCTTATATTGACAGGGTAGGGAGTAGGTGCTCGACAGGTTTTATTAGCTTCAGTAATATTTAAAATATTTAAACCTTTGTCCAGAGTTAAAATATACATGTGTACTCTCATTTCACTAAATGCTAAGGGAACCGTTACTCCGTTCGTTGGAACTGCTGCTCTGATACTAAGCCCCGGCTCTGGGTTTGGCATAAATACTGCGCCGTTCTCCTGACTGATGCCCTGTGCGATCCAGCAGACCAACACATGACATCAGAGTGCCGATGAATCACCTGCATAGCACTTAGCAGTGATGTACACGCTCTTTTCATTTTCGGGACGTCTGAGGCTCCCTGTAACCAACAGCTCTGCAGTCTCACCATTGCGTTCTCAAGGAGCGGGGTGCCTTTCACCAGCTCCAGAAGTTCCTGCTGAAATCCTGGGGCTGAAATGTTCCATTCCGAAAGCAGAGACGTTGTAACGCGCTCCCCCAGGCAGGCTGGAAGTGGATCTGGAAAAGATCATGGCTCGGCTGGTGGGACGAGTCCCGCGCAGATGTTCCAAGTGATGCAAACTTTCCTGGCCCCGCGAGCGAGACCCTCTGTGCGCTGGGGTTCCAGCGCCGTGTGCACGGGCAGGCCAGAGCGGCTTCCTCCGTCTCCCCGGGACACCCCGAACTTCAGTTCTCCGACCCTAGTGCCTCTGGGCTGATAGATCTGGACAGCTGGCTTCCCTGTACCGGCTGAGGCCGCGCTTGGCCACGGCAGCTCGGAGGGGCCACCTGATATTATTTTTAACTTTGTCTCCTCACATTTTATTATAACAATTTCCAACATTCAGAAAAGTTTTTTTAAAAATGCTGCAGTGAGCAGCCATATACTGAGCACCGAGATTCTAAAACTGACATTTTACACTGTTTCGACACGTGGGCGGGCCTCCTGTTTTGAGTACCGCTGGTGATCGGTCACCACATGAGGGTCCTGCGGTGTCCACAAAACTCTCCCTCTCCAAGCCCCTATGCAACTGTAGACCTAAATGCACAATTTAATAAGTACTTACATTCAAACAGGCACTAACATTTAGTATCTGCCTGTGCCAGGCCCTGAGAAAGGCATAAGGTATTTTACACATGATCTTTTTTTAAAAAAGGTATTTTATTTATTTATTTGACAGAGAGAGAGAGAGAGAGCACAAACAGGGGGAGCCGAGCAGAAGAGGAGAAGCAGGCTCCCCGCTGAGCAGGGAGCTGGACACGTGGCTTGATGCCAGGACCCTGAGATCATGACCTGAGCCAAAGGCAGGTCCTTAACTGACTGAACCACCCAGGCGCCTCTACATGTATGATCTTATTTAATTTTTAACCCATGAAATAAATATTATTGTTGTTCCTAACTTATGCCTATGAAAATTGAGGCAGGAGACAATGGGACCTCCAAAGTTATTTATGGCAAAAATTATGACAATAGAAGAAATAATTACAAGTGAAATAGCTTATCGTGTATATTTAAAACAAAATAGCTATATTTAAGTGCTCTCATTAGGACAGAAGGTACACACTAGCAGACTTCCGTTGCACTCACGCAGGTGTATTTCAGAGCAAGATGTCTTGAAGGGGTCGTTTGCGTGCTGCCATGTTGACGGGGCCGTCTAGATGTCCACGCTGAGCTTCCAAAGAGGTTTTGTTTTTGTTGGTTTCTGCAGTTAGTGTGGTGGTTTAACGTCAGCAGTTTGAACTGTACCACTCCATTCCTCCGCCCGCTGGAGAATCCGGAGTGCCTCTTGTGTTTCTGTGTTGCTTGATAAAACTTCACGGGTACCGATGACTTAGTTTAGATAATCTAATAGAGAATTCTGGACAACAGTGGAAAATATCATGCAGTTTCTTACTCATTTTACTAAAAACAAGCCATAAAACTTTCCGCTATAAACAGCTGTTGTGAAGCCCCTGCTCCCACAAGCTTCATAGCAACACAGTACACCCGGGACCGTGGCAACATTCAGACACGCCACAAGGAAAAACATCTTAACCATTATCAGTTGATGCTGATGGGAGGGATGGAATTTGGAATGTGAGGAGGTCTACAGAAAGGGGATACCGAGGTTGCCAAGAGCACGCTTCGCATTTGCCCAGGACCAACCCCTGAAGCTCTCCCCTTTCTTCCATTGTTGGAGAGGCCCTTCCTGATAGAAAACTCATCTGTATAGGACACATTTATAAAGCACTTTACAATTTATAAAGCACTTGTCTAGATACCAGACTTGAACCTCGCAGCAACTAAGAAGGCAGGCTAAGTGGTATTCTCATTTTTCTCAGACTGGGAAGTTAAATGACTTACCCAGGAGCATCTAGCCTTCTCCTACGTCCCCAGGTAGACCATGGGTATTAGCAATGAAGGCCTGGAATCTGAATTCCAGCTCTGCCTCGTACTAGCTCCAGGCCTCTGAGCCACTGACTTAACCTCTCTGAAATTGTGACCTGTGAAACGAAGATAATAAAACCCATCTCTGAGGCCGAAGGTGAGGATTACAGTAAATTACGTATAGAAAGTGCTCTGTAAACAGCAATGTACAAGACGAATTTGATTATTCTTAATATGCAGATAATATGTCACCTGTGGTAGCATGCATTTTATTTCATTAAGCTTTTTATGATGACATTTTCAAACACGCACTACAGTGTGTTTGGATATACTAAACATATTTATAATGAACCTCTATGTACCCATCACCCAGCTTCACCGTTTACCAACATAAGATCATGTGCACTAGGTAACCTCTACTATCTCACCCTTGACTAGATTATTTTTTAAAACAATCCCAGACTTCATATCACTTCACATTTTATTTTTGAAAAGTAAGCTCTATGCCCAATGTGGGCTCGAACTCACGACCTCAAGATCAAGAGTCGTAAGACTTTATATCATTTCATTAAAAAATACTTAAATCTGGGATGCCCAGGTGGCTCAGTCGGTTAAGCGTCTGCCTTCGGCTCAGGTCATGATCCCAGGGTCCTGGGATCGAGTCCTGCATCAGGCTCCTTGCTCAGCAGGGAACCTGCTTTTCCCTCTGCCTGCTGCTCCCCCTGCTTGTGCTCTCTCAATCTCTAACAAATAAATAAATAAAATCTTTAAAAAAATACTTAAATCTATCTCTCTAAGACATAAAGACTCTTTAAAAAGTATATCCACAATACTATTATCACATCTAAACGAAATGAACAGTAATTCCTTAATACTATCTCTATATCCAGCCAGCATCAAAATTCTGATGATCTCATAAATGTCTTTTTTAAATCTGAATCAATCCAAACAAGCTGCACGCATTCCTTCTGGTGATATTTCTTGAGTTTAAAAAATCTATATGAGAGTCTCCCTTCTGGCCTCAGCTTTTTTGAAACTTGCAATTTATTTGTTGAAAAAAATGGGGTAATTTGTCCTACAAAATCTCCCCTATTTTGTATTTGGCTATATTCTCACAGTGTCTTTTTCATGTTCTTCTATCTTAAGTGTTTGTACAAACTAGTGATTTTTTTGGTAAAGATTTTATTTATTTATTTATTTATTTATTTATTTATTTATTTGAGAGAGAGTGAGCGTGAGCACAAGCAGGGGGAGCTGCAGAGGGAGAGGGAGAAGCAGGCTCCCTGCTGAGCAGGGAGCCAGATGCCGGATTCGATCCCAAGGTCCTGGGATCATAACCTGAGCCGAAGGCAGACGTTTAACCGACTAAGCCACCCAGGCGCCGCAAACTACTGGCTATATCTGTAGGTCTGATCAGTTTGTGAATAAAGTTGTGGTGAAAATATCTCATGGATGCATTATTTCCACCACACGAGGAAGCACACATTTGGTTGTCTCCTTTTTGTGATCTTAAGGTTGATCAGGGCATTCACACAGTGATCCTGGTTTTCTGAAGATCAAAGTTTCCAGATTGAGGAGCTTCCTTTTTAAGAGCAAGAAATCGAAGTTACAAATATAAAATTAGGTTCTAGGCCTTGGTGAGGGGACCATGCCAGTGAGGGGTACTGAAACTTACCCTTGTTAGCTCACGGGAAATCTCCATCTGGATTCAGATGAAATCAGCACGGTCCATCGCTTATTATGTTCCCTGTCAACCCTTCACTGAATGCCTGTGTTATCCGTTAATGGTCATTGCCTAGATCCAATTTTTTTTAAACTGTAAAATCTTCTTATTCTACCATTCCTTGAACATTTATTAGCTTGTCTTCCTGTTTCAATTATTTGATTACCTTGAGAATCAGTCAAGGTCTAGGTAGAAGATAGAAACCACATAGTCATTTGAATAGAAAAAAATTAATGTAAGAAATTATTAACTAATAATGGAGGATTAGCTATAAAGGGTTAAGTAACTCTAAAGAATATAGGAATAGCAGATACGGGGAATCACCACACCTTCAGAGCTGAGTCGGAGCACCCGAAGGGGTGACAAACCGGAAGAGGGTCTCCCCACCTCCAAGGATGGACAGAGGGTGGCTGTAGCCCACCGGATACTGGAGAAGTTCACCGAAATACTTCAGGCCAGGGCTGGAAGCAGGAAACTGCCCAGTGGGGTGCTGACACAGCTCGATGGAAAGCTGCCCGCAGGGGGCTGCTGGAGCTCACTGAGGTGTCCTCCACACTCCCAGCCTCTGTGCACCCACAGAAACAGGCAGGAAAGCCCGGGGGAGCCAGGAGAAACTCCTTCCTCCTGCACTGTCCTTCTAGCATCCTCTGCTGATAAATGCTTAATACTATGCCAGGTGGCAGCGGGAGGGTTGTTTACAGGGTCCAGCACCAGTATCCCCATGCAGAACCAGGATCGGGGGCCGAGAGGCAGTACCTTCGTAACTGGCGTGCCATGAAATATAGTTCACGCAGGAAAGGCAGGAGAGACGGTTTGTCCTTCCCTTTAGTTTCCACTTCTCTGAATGAGTTAGTGCCTTGGAAATGTCCAAAGACCGCCATCATGATTTCTATCGTTGTTGTTTTGAAATCATTATCAACTTACGAATTTAACATATTTGAAGTGCTCGGTCCATTGCATTATTATTCTTGATGACTGGCCACCGATATTTTAAACAGATCCAATGCATGAAGAACTCGTGTATTCTCCCCTTTAACATTTGTGGGAGATAAGATGGAAAACGATCTTAAAGTTTTTGGACACATTAGAGCAGAGAAACCTATAGCACAGAGGAATCAGAGCTGGGGAGTTTCTTTTCCGTTGGCTCAAACATTACCCTGAAGCACGTGGGACGTCTTGCTCTTGAGTGCACATTAGTCAGAGAGTAAGGAAAGGAAGCTTCGTTAATCACAGACGGTTCCTAACTGTTGTGTCTCGAGCCACACATATATTCCCACTTCCTGTGCGCTGTGAGGTGACAAAGGTTGGGAAGCATTGGGTTAAATGACTGAGAGATTTTTCCAGAGTTGACTGAAATAATATTCCTTACCCATGTGCTCCTTTACAACGTGACTTTTCCAAGTCTCCCTCAAGAGGTGGGGCCTCATTCCCCTCCCCTAGAATCTGGTCTGATGATTCACTTGTTAACTCACCGAATGCCAAGGGAGTGGTGCTGTGGGAACGACCAAGGCTGGGTCAGAAAGGCCTCATAGCTCCTGCGGGGTTCTCTCGGACACTGGGTATGAAGTCCTACCACGCCGAGGTGGCTAGACTGGAGAGGCGGTGTGCAGACAGCCTGCTCAGACCAGCTGAGGCTTTCCATACTGCAGCTCCGGCCAACATAACCACAAGAGACCCCGTGTGAGAAGTACCTGGCCATGTCCTTCCTGAGATTTCCCCCTGAAAATCCTAAGTAAACGAATATGGTTATTCTAAGATGCCAAGCTTGCGGTAATCTGTGACTCAGCAGAAGTAGCGGGTGTAAAGGCCTTGAAGGCTTTTTTCTAGACAGCTGCCTAATCAAGATTGTGGGAGGCCCAGGAATTATAGCATTCTGCAGAGATTGGCAGAATAGAGGCTGCCTTCTAAGCTCTGATCTGAGGATTCCTTGAGCCCGTGAGCAAGCCATGGTCCTTCCAACAGAGGCGGTATTTCTTTACGTCTCCCGAGTCACCTGTCTCTGTGTCTGGGGTGGGCCAGTATCCTCTCCTCGTCACTCACGGGCATCTGCAGCCCTGCTGCTCCTTCTGGGTATGAGCAGGAGAGGACTGGTGGCTTTCCTCCCGACGTATCTTGTTGTGTTAGCTATTGGAAGAATCTGCTATTCTTGGGAAACAGGGAGAGTAGAAGAAGGAACATGGAATCTAGAGTTGAAAGGCCTGGGTTCAGGGGCGCCTGGGTGGCTCAGTTGGTTAAGCATCTGACTCTTGGTTTTGGCTCAGCTCATGGTCTCAGGGTCGTGAGATTGAGCCCGACTTCCGGCTCCATGCTGGACAAGGTTCTCTGTCTCCCTCACCCGCTGCCCCGGCACCCTCCCCCTGCCTCATGCTCTCTCTCAAAGAAAAAAAAAAAAAACCAGACCTGGGTTCTAGTGCAGACTCATTCATGTACTAGCTATGTGAGCTTAAGGGACAGTTTAACAGCTCCAACCTCAGTTTCCCCATCTGAAAATGGGGACAATAATCTGTGTCCCATAGAGATGATTTGAGGATTAAGGAAGATAACAGCTGTGACGCCCTAGGGGTTTCAACCAGTTTGTGCTGCTTTTACTATTTTGATGCCTTTTCATTTTGTTTTTAGAAAATTAAAAAGATGTAGAAAGTACAAACAACAAAAAGACATTCATGTTCTCACACTGGGAATTACCACCACGGACATCTTGACTTTCTTCTGGTCTTTTTGCCCTTTCTTTCTTTCTTTCTTTCTTTCTTTCTTTCCTTCCTTCCTTCCTTCCTTCCTTCCTTCCTTCCTTCCTTCCTTCTTTCTTCTTTTTCTTTCTTTCTTTCTTTCTTTCTTTCTTTCTTTCTTTCTTTCTTTCTTTCTTTCTTTCTTTCTTTCTTTCTTTCTAAGAGCCTGAGTGCCTGAGCATGGTGGGAGGGCAGCGTGGGGGTAGGAGGGAGGTGGAGGTGGGGAGCTGGGGGTGAGGGGTGGGGGATGGTAAAGGGAGGGGCCCGGGGAAAGGGACAGAGAGAATCTTAAGCAGGCAAAGGCAAGCAGGCTCCACGCCCAGGGAGGAGCCCAATGCCAGCTGGCTTGCTCGACCCTGAGATCATGACCTGCTCTGAAGTTAAGAGTCAGCTACTCTTCCGACTGAGCCACTCAGGCTCCCCAGTCTTTTCTCTTTTTTACCACTTTGTTGGTTATTTTGGAGAAACCAAGAAATATTCTGTATTTATTAGAAATACTTAATCACACAGAAAAGTGCCCGCAAGTAGGGAGTGCTTCATGAAGATGCGAGTCACCTGGGGCGGGGGCCACGGTGATCCCCGCGTCATTCCAACGTTTTCGCATCTGTGATGCCCCTGTTAGATCTGGCACACTTCTAAGTACTAGGATTTTTATTGGTACCTATGAAGAAATGCAGTTATTTCTACCATCACTCCCCTGGTCTTTTGGACGCCCTGTAAGCTAGGTCACTCTTTGAGTACAGCTTTACTGCCCTGGCTGGATGTTCCTATGCTCAGGAGGCGACCTTCTCTAACGTCCTTGTCAAAAGGAGAAGCGTCTCGGCCACCATCTTGCCCTCCACCTCTTTTCTGCAGCAAATGGTACTGCGTCACATCCCCCTGCCCGCTCAGCTCAGCATTCCTTCTGCTCTGTCACTGCCATTACAAGACCATAGCGTCGATTGTATCAGAACCAAATTTTACCTGAGTCTGCATTTGGTGGCATGAGCGGGAACACTGCGGTGTCCAGTGTGTGCGGCAGACTGGCAGAAATTCCAGTTCTAGACTTTGGAATTCCCTTCTCTGTGGGTCACACAGCAGTTGTGTTCCCATGGTCGACTCTGTATTGGATTTATTCTTCCCTCTAGCCTTTGTGGCTTTGCAGCCTGTCTGCAGGGGCGGCCTCTGTCCAGTGGCTCCAGCTCCTCTGGGGTCTAGGAGCAGAGAAGGCAGTGCCCACATCCTCTCTGGTGGACAGAGTGGAGGTTTCTCTCGCTGGGCACGAAGAAACCACCTAAGACTGGGGGAGGACACATCATCAGCCTGCTTCCTCAGAGAAATATGCTCGTCTGCATATTTCCTGGGAGTCCTTAGAAGCCTCCCAGGCTTCCTGTTGCGCATGTGAGCTCTTGGTATGAGACGGTACAGAGACAATATTGTGTCTGTTAAAGAAGAATTATTCCTGGCCCCACTAAAGCCACGTAAGGCAGACTTTAGTCAGGGGGACTGTCGTGCTAGGTGTAGAAACCACTGCTATGGGGTTTTGCATCGGAGGGAAAGAGTGGGCTCAACTCTTTATACAACAAGGAAAAGTAGTGGGAATTTATGGCCGAGGAGCAGGGCAGGGGGTGATGGATGGAAAATGAAGAGGAAGCCTAAGGAAGGATTTTGGCTACACTGACATCCCAGGAGTCTTGCTGAAGGCAAGCCAGTGGGGGGATGGTAGAGGATGAAAAACCGGTCAGATATGTGGCTCACCAGCTATTCTTGCCAACCTGACTCAGCAGGATTCTTGCTAAAATTGGGCAACGCAGAGCCAAACATGGAAGCCCAACCTCAGGACCTTGTTGAAAAGAGAGTTCAGAGGAACCCCGCCAGAATTTGCTCAAGGAGAAGGGCTTTGTCAGAGAGCAGGTGTTGATCTGTGCTCAGAAATTCAGGTATCGTGACAATATGTGCCTGGCACCTCTTGGGCCTGGGCCCCGGGGGACCGATCGGGCGCTGGTTACGTCATTCTCAGTGTTTCCTGCTACCCGGCTTTCCTCTACCAAGCAGCCATGGCCCAGTCAAGACTAAGGAAGCAGAGGACTGGAGGAAGAAGGGCGGGTCTGGGCTGCAGAAGCAGAACAGCGGCAGAGGGCAGGAGCCAGGGTTGGAAGAAGAGAACTTTCCAGATAAAAATGATCCAGAGGGGCCCTAGCTCTTCTCATCTCCCTCCCCAGGGCACTTTCAGAGTTAGTACTTGCTTCTCCTCTCGTCTTCCCCAAACACACGGGCCCCTGACCCCACGGGCTGCGGGCAGGCTGGTGCGAACAACCCCAAAGGGCCCACTTCAGAGCCATGCCTTTGGAATCAGTCTTCTTTCTCTCAAAAGGTCCTTTAAGGGTAATTGTTGCCCAGAAACCACTTAACCCATTTGTGCTCATGTTAGTCCATGGCAGACTAATAACTTGAGCCACTGAGCACGCTGTTTGGCTGCTGTCTTCTCCTCCACTGGCATTCATATGTGGAGGTGTGAGGCTGCTGCCTGCCCCCAGGGGGCCTTGTCAGGCAAGGAACAGACCGACGAAAGGTGCCTGATTCCTGACTTCGGGGTTCAAAATCCCCATATCTAGCGACACTGAAAGACTCGAAGCACAAAGAGACAGAACAGGTTTCTGTCCAGGGCCCCCTCCCCACTTTCGACACACACCTGGAGAAAGCAGTGATGGGAGAGGAGATGGGGAGAGTTCTCATAGAGCGCAGGCGCAGGAAGATCTCCCCATCTTTATCCCCCACCAGAAGGTCATGGGAGGCAGGATCTAAAATAGAGTTGCGTGGAGTCTCAGGAGCTCCCTGCTGGGAAGTTCTAGAAAGTGCACAGAGGTGCCTGTGGCGCGTGGGCATGGGGAAGCGACAGAGGGTCGCACAGGCCACTGAGGCATGGGATACCGCAGTCTCCTGAGTGGTGAGGGAGGGCTCCAGTCCAATTTGTTGGGTCAGAGTGGGACGGCAGTGCCTGTCAGGAGGGCCCAGGAGAAGGGGTGCTGGTATTAGGGGTCTTGGGAGTCAGAGGGGAGTGTGGATACTCCTATGTTGGTCATTTTCCAAGAGCAGGGACGGGAACTGAGTCAGCAGGGACAGACTGCTGAGATCTGCCCCCAGGGAGAGCTGAGAGCAACAGATGGGAAGAGGTCACTAGCCACAGATGTGAGCAGAGCACTGACGTAATCAAGGACTGAGAAGGCAGGAGGAGTTGTGGGGGTCCCTGGAACGCGGAGGGGAGGCAGTGAGCCAAGTCCCCTAGAACGGAGCCTGGGGAAGGCAGAAAACTGAAGAAGGACATTTTAATTTTGGATGTGAAATGTTTAAGAAGACAAAGATTACCACATGTCCTTTTAATATCTTCCTTTAGTGTTGTGAAATTAGCCTAAGGGTCATCTGATGTTCTAAGATGGAGGTCTCAAAGTGTGGTCCAGAGACCCCTGGAGGTCCCAGAGACACTTTCAGAGGCTCGTGAGGTCAAGTGACTTTCACAGTAACTGAAGACATCATTTGCCACCCCTACGGAGCCGCTCACATTGGACTGGTAAGAGGCAACAGAATAATCCTGCTCCTTAGGGACATACCTAGACTGCATTATTCCCAGCCTCCCTGTGCTTAGGTTGGCCCTGTGACTGAGCTCTAGCCAATGGCTTGTCGGCAGGAGTGACGTCTTCCACTCCCTCACCTGGCCCAAAGGCCTCCCTCGGTGACCATACATGGTCTGCCCTCCGGCTGGCTGGAATGAATTGGGCTTCCCTCCACACCCCCCCCCCCCATTCCCCAGCACAGGACAATCTCAGGGACAGCCTGCTGACAATGGCAGAAGAGGAGGCTGGATCTCAGAATCCCTGCTTAGGAGAGAGCCACCTATAGAGAAGCTGCAAGAAAGAGACAAGAAATAAACTTTTATTGTGTTAAATCACCGAGCCTTCAGGGTTTATCTGTTACTAATACAATGAGCTTCACACCATGAAGACTGAGGACACTTATCTAGAGTTAACTGCTATTGTCAAATTCAATGCATGGCAAATGTAATCTGACAAATCCCTCATTGTTTGGCAGCCCTTCAGATTTTGACATCAGCTGTGACTGTGCCGCATGACAACTAGGCATCAATAATAAACAGTTCACCAAAATGGTTGTAATAGCTTTTGCTTTTGAAAAGACACACTCATTTCCTCCTCTTTTTCTCCTCCAGTACCTACACTTGGCATCAGTCGATAATTGCTGCTGATACTCTGCACATTGTCATCATTAAACCCGTGGCATTCGTAGGCGTATGATATCTAGAACAGGCTGGTGGGTAATCCTGTTGCAGTCCAGCCTGGTCATCTGAGAACTGTGAAGGGTAAGCAGAACATGTCACCCCCAAAGATGCCACTTTGGCACAAGGATTATTTCGGGCTGGAGGCAGTTGAGAAGAAGCAGATACAGGAAAGCTCTCTGCCCTCCCCATCCACCTAAAGACGAATGTAAACTTGTAAAGGTGTCCCCCTGCCCCCCCCCCCCCACTGGGAAAGAGAGAAGTCAATCACCAGAGATAACGGAGACCCTCATCAGCCCAGAGATCAGCACCAAAGGAATCCACGTAACAAATCTTGCTAAAACTAGCCCTTAACTACCATTGGTTTTCCCATATATTTGCCACCCTAGAAACTCATTGCTTCCTTTGTCTCATCACTTCTCTACAAACGTATCATTCTTCAGTTAAGATCCTATACAAGCCTAAGTTCTAACCACCCCTCCGAGTTACTCATCATGGAGCACTCCCATCTGTACCCGTGATGCACGTTTGTTTTGCTCTCATTAATGTGTCTTAAAAAAAAAAAAAGATTTGTATTCATTTATTTGAGAGAGAGAGAGAGAGAGCACAAGTGAGAAGCAGGCTTCCCGCTGGGCTTGATCCCGGGACCCCAGGGCCATGGCCTGAGCCAAAAGCAGAGGCTCAACCTACCCAGCCACCCAGGTGCCCCTGATGTGTCTTTCATTAGTGTAATTTGCAGGGCCTGCCTATGAATGTAAGACAAGTAGGGGAAACTTTGTCCTGCTCTACAACTGGAACTTGCAGTAAGGTGAGGCTCCCCTCTTTCTGTTGGGCAGAGACAAAGTAGAACCCAAGAACGCATCAGCCAGGATGGAGAAGGGGTTCAAACCTGCCAGATGGGGGATGGCCGCGGGACTGAGAGAAAGAGAAAACACCAGGAAGACGTGACAACTGCCTTAACCTATTTGAAAGGCTGTCATGTGGAAGAGGGATTAGATTTATAGTCTGGCTCCAAGGGGTAAAACAGAACCAACTGGCTGAAAGCGCCTCGTGAGAAATATTTCAATAAAGAACTTTCCAACAGGGCAAGAATATCCACAGATGTTAGGTGACTGGTGTGAAGGAGGAAGTTACTGCTGATTTAAAGGCAGAGAGGGGAGAGAGAGAAGAAAGAAAAAACAGGCTTCATGACACAGGTAACAACACAGTCCGGTTTCATTAGAAGGTTAGTTTTCTGCCCTGGGTTAACTTTGAGGCAGACTACTTCATTGTTCTGGGGAGGAAAAAAACATTCCTAAAGAACCTTTTGTTATGCAACAGGACTAAGACCCTTTTCTGGAATGACAGGTTTGAGAGCCTGGCTCTTGGATGCTAAACTACGTCACATAATAATGAAAAATATTTTTCATTTTTTGTGGGAAAATCACATCTCTACTGACTGTGTTTTGGGGAGAAAAATGTTGCTTCCTAGATGTGGGTTTGGATTACATGTCCCATTGCTATATTGTGACTTGTGGAGGTGGGAATGTGTGTTCTGGCCTCAGCAGTTGCTTAGGACAGACTCAGAAGGTGGTGGGAGGGCCAGGCCAGCCCGCCTTCACCCTGAGCTGGACAAGGGTGCACACTTGGACTATGTGACAGTCACTTCCCAGGAATGGGTGAACCAGACTGGGAGAAGGTGCTGGTGTAGAATGCTTAGCTTTGCTGGATCCATTGTGAGGCTCTAGGGCAGTGTTCCGCAGAGCCTGGGGGGCAAGGGGGATGGATTCAGTTTAAACAATAATTAAAACAAAACAAGTTTCTGTGTCATCAATCAGCAGTCAGAATAGAACATCGATTTCCAGATCAAGCACCCTGTATGCTTTCCAATCGCAGCTCCTTTATTCCGTTGCTTGTCTTTATAGTTTTAACATCTACATCCCTAAAGACCATTTCTTAGCTTTTTTTTTTTTGTCTGTTTTTGTACTTTAATTAAATGGAATTGTATTCTATGTATCTGTCTTTGGCTACTTTTATTCATGAATCATCTATGTTGATGTGTGTTGCTGTGTTTCATTTCTTTGTAATGCTCATTAGCATTCCATATATTGCAATTTTTTTGTCTAACCTACAGTTGATGGGCATTTGGATTATTCACATTTTTTTGTTATGAAGACAATGATGCTATGGACTTTCTTGTACATGTTTCCTGCTGCACATGTGCAAGAATTCCTCAAGGGAGTGGTTCTCAGAATGTGGTCCCAGCACCAGATCTCCTGGAAACTTGTTAGAAATGCAAAATCTGGACTCCCTCTCCAGACCTTCTGAATCAGAAATTCTGGGAGAGGGGGTCTAGCAATCTGGGTTATTTTTTAAGATTTTATTTTTAAGTAATCTCTACACCCAGTGGGCCTCGAAATCAAAACCCCAAGATCAAGAATCACATGCTCTCCTAACTGAGTCAGCCAGGCCCCCCGTGTGTGTTTTTTTGAAGATTTTATTTTTAAGTAATCTCTACACCCAACATGGGGCTCGTTACTATGCAGAGATCAAGAATTGCAGGCTCTGTGGACTGAGACAGCAGGTGTCTCTAGCAATCTGTGTTTTAACAAGCCCTCCAGGTGTGCTAATGGCAGAGTAAAGTCTGTGAACTGCACTCTAGGGTATGTGTCTAGGAGTGAAATTGCTGGGTTCATTGCAAGTTTGCTAGATAAAGTCCGTCTGTTTTCCAACATGATGAGGCTAATTTACACATTAACAGCAATGTATGAGGGTCCCTGTTTTTCCATACCTCGTCTACACTTAGTTTTGTCAGTCTTTTTACTTTAGCTATTCTGGTGGGTATAAAGTGGTACTTTCTAGTGGTTTTAATTTACATTTCACTTTTCAGTAATGAGATCGAGCAATGTTTAAGAGACAGCCCCAACAGGAAAAGGATGGCATACGCAACGTATTCAATTTAGGATAACGTTCTGTGTGTGTGTGTGTGTGTGTGTGTGCGTGCGTGCGTGCGTGCATTCACAAGGAGTAGTTTAATATAGATGTGGGCTGGTGTAGAGGAATTCTGGAGGTCATGTAGAAACTCAACGCTAGCAGCAGTGAATCTGTCACTACCCTAAGGCCAAGAAGATGGAGTTAAGAGTCCCATTGAGCAGACTACTTTCAGAGGAGCACTGACCTGTGAAGGATAGAGCTAGCTCAAAGCACTGCTCTGTGGGAGGGAGGAAAGGAACCAGGCGATAAATACCCTGACCTCACTTTCCTCCTTTTTCTGAATTCCTGTGGGACTCCCCACAGGGAGGAGATGTTTGCTGAATCTGGAGGCTTAAATGGAAGATAATCTAGTCCAATAAAAACATCTTTTCTGTATGGGTTTAGCCATTTGGGTTCCTTGTGTGGGGGATGTGTGGAATGCTTACTCAATGCTTTTTTTTCCTGCCACCTTTTCTTGTTGATTTGTAGGCATTTAAATATTCTGAATATATGCCCTTTGCCAATTATTTGTGTTGCCAATGTCTTTTCTCACTGTGTGGTTTGTCTTTTTGCTCATTTAATGATGTCTTTTGATAAACAAATGATTAATTTTAGTGCAGTCTCATCAAATATTTTGTGCTTACTGCTTTTTGTGTCCCATTTTTAATATTTACTCCCTCAGCTCTGTTGGTGGAACATGCGACTCTTGATCTTGGGCCCGTGAGTTGGAGCTCCATGCTTGGCATGGAGCCTACTTAAAATATAAATAAATAAATAAATAAATATTTATATATTTATATATATAAATAATAAAATATATATATTTCCCTTGAAGTCATGAAGATATTCTCCTTTATTTCTAGAAGATTTATTATTTACATTTCACATTTAGAGGCAGAATTGATTAGCCTGGCATTTCCACCTTTGTCATATCAAGTGTCCGTAAATGTACGAGCCTGTTCCTGTGTTCTCTTTTCTATCATTGGTCTCATAGTCTGTTCTTGCACCAATATCACAGCATCTTAAGTATTGTAATAAGTCTAGATTTCAAGAACAAGCCTTCACACTTTGTTCCTCAAGAGAGTTTATGTTATCCTTGGGTCTTTGCATTCCCATATAAATTTCAGGATGAATTTGTCACATTCCACCAAGAAATCTCCAACATACACTAGGAATTTTTACTGAAATTAAATTTAATTTATAGATCAGCTTGTAAAAATACACATTTTTAGTGTTGAGTCTTCCTATCCATGAATATTGTATACCCCACTCTATTTATTTAGGCATTTAATTAAAAAAAAATGCTTTGTAGTTTTTTGCATGCAAATCTTATACATCACTTTTATTTTTTTTAAAGATTTTATTTATTTATTTTTGCGAGAGAGAGAGAGAGTGCGCGTGCACGCAAGTGCACGAGAGGGGACAAGGGGAAGGGCAGAGGGAGAAGCAGACTCCCCACTGAGCAGGGAGCCAGATATGGGACTCAAATCCCAGGATGCTGGAATCATGACCTGAGCCAAAGGCAGATGCTTAACTGACTGAGCCACCCAGTTACCCACACATCACTTTTAGATTTATAACAAAAAATTTTGTATATTTTGATGTTAAGTGATTTTTCATGTTCTAATTCTAATTCTGTTGCTGAATATATATAAAAGCAAAAGATTTTTGTATGTTGAACTTTTATTTGCAAACTTGCTAACCTTTCCTAAAAATTCTAATAAGTTATATTCTTTGGGATTGTCTCTGCACACAATCATATTATCTGTGAATAATGGTAGTTTTATTTATTTTTTCCAATCCTTTCAAATTTTCCCCCAATTCTTTATTTCATGTACAAGGCTAAAAATTTTGTGTTTTTTTAAATTACAAATACATGTTGAATTTAATCAAATGAGGTATTCATATGACTTTTCCTATTTTCTGTGTTGATTACATTTTTTTTTTTTTGAAAGCTAAACCAATTTGCATTCCCAAATGAACCCAACTTGGTCATGATGTGGTATCCTTTTTATACACCACTGGATTTGGCTTGCTAATATTTTAAGATTTTTACATCTGTGTTCATAAGTGAGATCAGCTTGATATTTTCCCTTCTTGCTATGAACTAGTCAAACAACCTTAAAGTCAAGGTTATTTCTGCCTCACAAAATGAGTAGGGGAAATGTTCCTTGATTTTCTATTCTCCAAAAGAGTTTGTACAATATCGACATTATTAATTTTTTCTGTAAGTGCTTAGTAAAATTTGCTGGTGAAGTCATCTAGGCCTGGAGGGTTTGTTTTTTTTTTAATATATGTATGGGTGGATGGATGGAATCTCTACACCCAATGCAGGGCTTGAACTTACAGACCCGAAGATCAAGAGTTGCGTGCTCCTCAGACTGAGCCAGGCAGGCACTCCAGGAATTTCTTTTTTTGAGGGAAGGTTTTTCATTATGGCTTCCATTTCTATAATAGTTTGTGATTATTAGGATTTCTTTCCTTTTATCCTTTTTGTAAACTGTATTTTTTTATTTGTTTATTTCATCAAAATTTTCAATTTTATTGGCATAAAGTTGTTCCTGATATCTTCCTACTGTCTTCGTAATGTTTGCATTAAAAAGATAAGCCCCACTGGAGACTGGAGAAAAGAAGAGCCTGAGGTCAAGGTATTTATGCCTGGTTCCCTACCTTTTTCATTCCTGACATTGGTTACTTATATCTTATTTTTTTTCAAATCAGTCTTGCCAGTGATTTAACAATTTTATTAATCTTTTCAAATAACTGACCTATGATTATATTGACTATCTCTATTGTATATTTGTCTTATATTTCAAACATTTCTGCTCTTGTCTTTATTATTTCATTTGCTTTACTTTCTTTGGGTTCCATTCGCTTAAATTTTTCTGCTTTCTTGGGATGAGTGATAAACTTTCTTCTTTTTTAATGTGTGCATTAAGAATTATAAATGTCTTGGGGTGCCTGGGTGGCTTGGTCAGTTGAGCATCTGACTCTTGGTTTCAGCTCAGGTCATGGTCTCAGGGTCATGGGATCAAGCCCCAAGTCAGTCTCTGTGCTGAGTGTGGAGACTGCTGGGTAGTCTCTCTCCCTCTGCCCCTCCCCCGCCACTTGCTCACTCTCTCTCTCTAAAAAAAAAAAAAAAGAATTATGAATGTCTTTCTAAGAATGGCATTAGCTTCATCCCACAAATTCTGATGTGTATTGTTTCCATTATTGCTTAGTTCTAAATATTTTTTGTTTTCCATTGTGACATCATATTTTATCCAAAGGTTAGTTAGAAGTAAATTGTTTAATTTTCAAACATTTGGGGAATTTGGGGAATTTTTACAGCTAGTATATATATATATATATATATATATATGGCTATATTTTTATTATTGACTTTTAGCTAAATTTCATTGTCGCTAAAGAGTGCTTTCTGCAAGATTTCAGTTCATTGAAACTTGTTGTTGAGCCTTGTCTTATGGCCAAACATATGGTCAGTTTTTCTAAATATTTCATGTGCAATTAGAAAGAATGTGTATCTTGCAGGTGTTGGGTGCAGTGCTCTCTATACGTTAATTAGGTCAGTTTTGCTGATACTATTTTTTTCATACATTCTAAACGCTTTCCGTTTTTTTAATCTGCTTGTTCTATCAATATGGAGATAGGGTTTATTAAAATCTCTAACATTGGGCAGTGTGTCTATTTCTTCTTGTATCTTTGTCAGGTTCTACTTCTCCATTTTTGAGGCTATTTTATAGCTGCCTGCAGACTGAAAATTCTGCATCTTCCTGGCACATTTTACCACTGTAAAGAGTACATCTGTGTAGCTAGGAATGCTTTTTGCTGTAACATCTACTTTGTGTGATTTTAATATAGTAATATAGACTTTCTTTTGCTTAGTTTTCAGACAGCATATTTTTTGTCTTTTTCCTTTTGAACTTTCTGTAGCCTAAAGTTCAGGGAGCCTATCCAAACTATTTTATTAAACCTGACAGTCTTTGTTTTTCACTGGAACATTTGTTCTGTTTAATCTTCTAGTATATTCTGGTATATTTGCCCTATTCCCTCCATGCTCCTTTTAAATGTGTTGCTAGATGGTGCATATGTTGGGGCACTATCTTAATCGTGTAGCTTACTGTGTCATTTACCCTGTGTCGCAGCATTCCCGCCCTGGAATAATTTTGCAGAGAAACTCACGCATGGGTCCAAGAGAGGCAGGCATGAGCATGGGGCGTCATAGTGTTGTGGCAACAATCTGGAAGCAAAAATGCTTCTTTTCACTGTTCTTGCTGTTGCTCTTGGAACATGGCCCCGGTAATGATCGATTTCCCCAGAGAGAAGTAGGAAATCTGGGTTATTATGGACATTCTGATTTTTAATTTCTTTTCAACCTGCTGAGCAACAAAATGCTGGTCTTTTCTCCAGATCACATCCAGGTTCTCTGGTTCGTAAGTCATGGTTTGGCAGGACATCTTTGCTCTTCCTGTTTGTTATGCTGCCCTTACTTGCTTTCAGGGAGGATGGCCATGCAGGGCGCTGCCGAGGTGCGGCGTGCCAAGACTAACAGTGAGGAGCCTTACGTAGGCAGTTGACTACCCTACCGGTTTTTGAGTCACCCGCCAATGAGCGGACTGAGCGTTGAACACTGACCTGAACGGACTCTGATGTTCTCAGTTCCATGCTATGCCGTCCATCAGGGGGTAGGTGGTACCTGTAGAATTTTAACTCAGGCCCTGAACACCAAATCCTGTCTTCTCGTCTATAGTGCTGTCAATGAAAACTAAGGAGAATCAGAATTTTAATCTTTCTGGGGAAGTGTTTTAGCTCTATGGTGTATTTTCAAATTAGTGTATTTTGGTCTTTTGTTCTGAAATGTTACCGTGAGGTGTATAGGGGAGAGTCTTTTATTTTATTATTATTGGTTTTTATCTTGCTTGATGTTCAAGGGCTCATTCGGTTTAAGGTATTTTTCTTTCTTCAGCTGTAGGAGATTTTGTTATATTATTAGTAGTAGTAGTTATTTTATAATTTCTCTTTCTTGAGAATTCCCTTTTTTTTTTTAAAGATTTTATTTATTTGTTTGAGAGAGAGTGTGAGAGCACAAGCAAGGGGAGCAGCAGAGCAAGAGGGAGAAGCAGACTCCCGCTGAGCAGGGAGCCCAATGCTGGACTTGATCCCAGGGCCCCAGGATCATGACCCAAGCCGAAGGTAGACGCTTAACGACTGAGCCACCCAGGTGCCCCTATCTGTCTACTTCTGTTCCCCAAGCCTTAAGCATATCCCATGTGTTACTGACTAAAGATAACAACCCTATCCTTGACTTTGGCAATGCTGGTGTCAAAAGACCGGCGATTACCTTCGTGGATAGAAAAACCATAGGAAAATAGCAAATGTTCTTTTCCTACTATGAACAGATGAATTAAAGTGTGGTTAACATTGGTAACTTTGCACCTTCTCCTTTATTTTTCTTATTTTTAAAGATTTATTTATTTATTTTAGAGGGAGGGGGAGGGGGGTCAAGGAGGGGCAGAGGGAGAGGCAGAGAGAATCTCAAGTGGACTCTGCAATGAGCACAGAGCCCAAGGCAGGGCTCCATCCCAGGACCCTGAGATCATGACCTGAGCCGAAATCAAGAGTCAGACGCTCAACCGACTGAGCCACCCAGGCGCCCCATAACATTCGTAGTTCATAATGCACACATTAGCAAAGAAGAAAGTTTATCACTCATCCCAAGAAGGCAGAAAAAGTTCAGCAAACGAAAGTAAAGCAAATGAAATAAGCACAGAGCCACCCAGGCGCCTCTGTTCGTTTTCCTTTGAATACCTGTTGTGGTTTTTACTTGAAAAAATCCCTCTTTTAAAGGCTGACTCTTTTGCCCTTCTTTGCATGGAAACTTCTGCCTTTCTTTTCTACCTATACTTGTCTCTGAGTCTGCTCATACAACCCACATGTCTCTTACTGGACAATGAGCAAGTAAGATGTGGGGGTTGCAACCATGGGACACTGCCAGCGTTACAGGAAAGGTGGAAATATATGTGCAACAATATACAGATATTTTATTATATGGTGTTAAGTGAACAAAAAAGAGAATACACAAATAGGATCTTCCATGCTCTAATTTATTTCATCTTTACAGCAATGCTAGAGATAAGCTTCGTGAGGGCAGGGGTTTGTGCCTGGAACAGTGCCTGGCACATTGAAGTCCCTCAATAAATATTCGTGAGCGTTTGTTGAACGAGACCTTATTTTACAATCATTGGGGTGGAAGCAGCAAGGGTTCAATCACTTGCGTCAAGTCACCTGGTGAGTAAGTGGCAGAGCTGGGATTCCAGATCACACCCTTCCCAGGGTGCTCACTGTCTCGGTGAGAAGGGGATGGCACTGCCCTCTTTGTGCACTTAAAACATACACACACACGAAACGGTACCACTGTTTTTCGAAAGTTGTGCAAATTCAAGAACTCAGGCAAAACCGTATTAGAGTGCGTGTGTGTATATGAGGCGGGGTGGGAAAGGAGAGTCGGGATGGGTGATGGAGGGAAGAAAACAAAAGGAAACACAGAGGGGACTTGTTCACATAAAAGATGACAGTCCCAAGGTGGGACACCTGGGTGGTTCCGTGGGTTAAGCATCTGCCTTCAGCTCAGGTCATGATCTTGGGGTCCTGGGATCGAGGTCCACGTGGGCTCCCTGCTCAGCAGGGAGTCTGCTTGACCCTCCCCCTCAGCCTCCTCCCCCTGCTTGTGCTCTCTCTCTCTTTCAAATAAATAAATAAAATCTTTTTTAAAAAATGACAGTCACAAGCGGAGAGGAGCGGGAGTGGCCCAGCTCCTTGCACCTGTGGCCCCAAAATAAGTAGTAATTTTAGAACAACAGCAATAATAATAATGATAAATAATAACCAGGACAAAGATGATAAGTGGTGGATGGAGGTGAAAACGTAGAGATCGCGGGTAACAACAGTTCTTCCCAAAGGTTTTGCTGTGAAGGGGATCAGAGAATGGGGTAGCAGATGGAGGAGAGGAATGAGGGTTCAAAGGAGATTTTCTTTATCTGTGTTTAAATAACAGATTTTTTGAGATATAATTCACCCATCAGACAGTTCATTAGCATAAAGCACACAGCTCAGGCATTCTTAGTATTTTCACAGAGTTGTGCGACCATGTCCACAGTGAGTTTTAGAACATTCTCACGACCCCAGAAAGAAACTCCATTCCCGTTAGCAGTCACTGCCCATTTTCCCAACTCCTTCATCCCTAGGGAACCACGAATCAACAGATTTGCCTATTTAGACATTTCATACGAATGGAATCATAGGTGCCCTTCTGTGTCTGGTCTTTTCCACTCAGCATAATTTTCAAGTTTCATCCATGTTGTAGCACGTGTGAGTAGTTTTCTTTCTTTTATTGCCAAATGCTATTCATTGTGTGAATACACCACATTGTCCTTATCCATTCATCAGTCCGTGGACATCTGGGTTGTTTCCACTTTTTTGGTTACTATGAATAATGCTGCTATGAACTCCATGTACAGACTTTTGTGTGGACATTTGTTTTCATTTTGTTGGGGTACACACTTAGGAGTGGAATTTCTGAGTCTCACGGTAACTCTCTGGTTAACTTTTTGGAGGAACTACCAGACTGTTTTCCAAAGTGGCTGTGCCGTTTTCCATTCCCACCAGTCCTGTGAGACGGTTCGGATTTCCCACATCTTCTCCAACCCTTCCTTTTATCTGCCCTTTTGTTTATAGCCTTCCTAGTAGGTGGAAGTATCCATTGTGATTTTGATCGGCATTCCCCCCCGCCATGGCTAATAATATTAAGCGTGGTAGAATGTGTCTTTTCTTTTTAGAGATAAGTGAAACAAAAGCATGTTTATGAAGTGATGACCTAGGGAAGGGGACCTTGATGATACAGGAAATGTTGGGGTCTCTGCGGGAGCGAAGCCCATGGAAGGGAGAGAGAGGGATGGTCTTTAGACCGCAAGTGAACGGAAGGGCTTTGCTTAGAGGAAGGCTACTTCCACCACCTTAGCTGGCCTGGAGAAGAGGAGGCTGGTGGAAAGGCACAGAGGATTCTAGATTTGGAGACGCAAGGTGAGTGCGTTCCTACTGAAGGCTTGTATTTCCTCGATGAAGTGCCAGGTGAGCGTCTCTGCTGAGGACGGTGCAAGTGGCAGAAAGTGGGGACGGTCCGAAGCAAGGACTAGACGTGAGGTAGTTGCCGGGGCAGTGGGAAGCAGTGCGTGCTGGGCGGCTCTGAGCACCCGGGGTCAGGCTTGTAGTCATGAATTATAAAGTGCCCGGGTCAGCCTGGTGTAAGGTGTCTCTAGGCACGTTTAGTGGCTTGGGCACAGGTGGGGAGAAAGCAGTTTAGGAGGTTTGGTCAGAAGGAGGGTTTTGCCAGGGGAGAAAGGAGCAAGGGAAGAGAGGGGATTTGCAAGGGAGTGTTTATCAGGAAGGGCCCTGGGATCTAAGTTGGAAGAGGAGGAAAGTGGGGGTGGGAAGGGCTGCTGAAGAGTGAGATACATTTCTCAGTGTAGTCAAAGAATTGCAACCAAGAAGGTTCTAGAATATGTGGACTGGAAGGACAGGAAGTTAGTTGGAATTTGTTTTTAAATATATATTTTTAGAGCAGTGTTAGGTCCACAGCAAACTTGGGTGAAAGGACAGAGATTTCCCATATACTCCCTGCCCCCCAACATGCATAGTGTCCCCCATTACCAATATCTGCCCCTAGAGTGGTACATGTGTTGCAATTGATGAATCTACATTGGTACATCAAAACCACAAAAAACTATGCAAAGTCTGTAGTTGACATTATGGTCCACTCTTGGTATATTCTATGGGTTTAGACTATTGTCTAATGACATGTATCATTATAGCCTTCATTATAGTATCATACAGAGTATTTCCACAGCCTTAAAATTCCTCAGTGCTGGGGCACCTGGGTGACTCAGTGGGTTAAATGTCTGCCTTTGGCTCAGGTCATGATCTCAGGGTCCTGGGATCGAGCCCCACATCAGGTTCCCTGATCAGCGGGGAGCCTGCTTCTCCCTCTCCCTCTTCCCCTCACCCCTGCTCATGCTCTCTCTCTCTCTCTCTCAACTAAATAAATAAGATGTTAAAAAAAAAATCCTCAGTGCTCTGCCCATTTATCCTTTTCCTTCCTCTGCACAACCCCTCACCAATCATTATCTTGTACGGTTTCCACAGCTTTGCCGTTCCAGAATGTTCTATCGTTGGGACCCTGCGGTATGCGGCCTGTTCAGATGGACTTCTTTCACTGAGAAATATGCACTTAACGTGGTTCCATGTCTTTTGGTGACAGAGGAAAACTTCAGAGCTGGGGCACTTCTTGGGATGAAAAAGGTCCAGCTAGCTACAGGAATCAGTGGCTAAAGTTGAGTGGAGGGAGAGGCTGCTGGAGGAGAAAAATGCAGGGTCCTGAAGGCCAGGGAGTTGGGTGAGGCATCGAAGAGGTCCTGAGAGGGTCAATCACCCCGCTGTTGATTGCCCTGCGAAGAGGCAATGTCTGAGGCGGGAAACTGGGCCTGGATGGGACCAACTGGGCTGTCGTCTCCTTTGCCAGGGCCAAGGCTTCGTGAGGGTGAGGGGGTGAGGGGCTCCAGGTGGGCTGGAAGCAAGTTCAAGCTCAGGTGTGGGAGAGAAAGATTGGCTTCTCCCTGAGTGAAGCAGGCTGAAAGGGGGGCGGGGTGGCATGCGGTAAGGATACCCCTGGGTTCTGTGAACCCCTGCGTCTAGCACGGAGGTTCCTGGTAGTTTGGGGGATGTGCTGTGACACGCTTAGCCTCAGTTTTAGGCAGGAATCTTGTGAAGCGTTACAGTCTCTTTTTTGCTGTCATGGTGGGGAATTAAGGGAAGGGCCTGTACCCAGCTGGGGGGACAGGGTCAGACTGGCCAATGATGTAGGAAAGACGGTGGGGTTCGAAGCCAAGAAAGAATTCTTGAGAAGACTTTGGTGCAAAAAGGTGATTTTATTAAAGCATGGGGACAGGACCATGGGCAGAAAGAGCTGCACTGGGGTCATGAGTGGCCCATTATGCACTTTCAAGTTGGGAGGCGGTTAGGGATAGCATAAATCTCTAAGGAATTTGGAAGCAGGGTTTCCAGGACCTTGAGGGGGCTAGCTATTGTTGGGAAAAGGTCATTTATTACTGTCTAATAAAACCTGACTCATGAGACCCTTCAGATGTGTATCCATGGGCCATATGCTTGGGGGATGATTGCCAACACGTATCTTGAGGGGTTTAGAGATAAAGGAAGTTTCCAAAGGAATTTTTATTTGTTAAAGCAGACTTACAGGATTCTGGCTGTGAAGGGGTGATCAGGAAGGATTGCCTGTTGCCCTTAGCAAAGTGTCAACATCGAGGCAGTTGAGTCCCTTAGAGGAAGGTCACTCTGCCTGTTTCAAGGACTTGTCAATGGGCTGTAGGTAGTAAGGAAATTTAATAATTTTTCTTCTGCCTTGGTTTCCCACATCAGCCAAGGCGGGGTGCCAACTAGGGAAGAATTCCCGGGGGAGGGGTTCTCAGGAATACCTTGGGGGAGATGAGGGGGGGAAACAAGTTCCCTGGAGTCAGAGGTGGTTATGAAAGAGTCCACAACTTGTTGTTGTTTTTTTTTAAGTTTTTATTTATTTGTTTGAGAGAGAGAGCACAAAGGGAGAGGGAGAGGGAGAAATAGACTCCCCACCTAGGGGAGAGCCTGACGTGGGGCTCGATCCCAGGACCGAGATCATGACCAGAGTAGAAGGCAGATGCCCAGCACACTGAGCCACCCAGACACCCCTCCACAACTTGTTTTTAAGTGGAAATGTGGCCTTTTTGTTTAGATACTGTTGGCAAAGCACTTACATTTTCCTTACCCTGACATACAATGAGTCCACCCAGCACCATAAACGCCTGCCCCCTCCCTCCCCAGCTCCTCTTCTTTTGTGGTCTCTTCTCCCCCCCCCCCCAGGCTGCTCTTGGAGTTAATTTGCATGTCCTTTCCCCAGTAGACAAAACAAGGCATCCTGCAAGGCCCCTCTTACCCTTCCGGAAGGCTGCCCTGGATCTGGCTTCAAGTTCCCACTCTGACCCTGACCTCTGCTTGTGCCCACAGCTCGGCGTGCAAGGACCTGGCCAAGCCAGCACCCTTGGCGCAAGAGGACCGGGCGGGCGTGTGAAAACCCAGGGCCCAGGAACCGTGTCCGCTCACCAGTTGTGGTTTGGCACCACACGCCTGTGAACATCCTGAGAAGAGCAGCGGGTGGGGGTGCGCTGCACTGAGGGGGCAGGCCCACGGCCAGGAAGTGGTGTCTGTCCTTCACCGTAAACGATCGAATGGCACTCTGAGCCAGGTTTATGGCTTGGCCTTGGCCCGGTTCCAGCCTTCCGAGGTCTCAGGCTGTAAATTATCCCAAAGCCCAGGCCGCTCCGAGGTGGGTGAGGAGGGGGCGACAGATCGCACCGTCACAATCCCATGAAGACAACATCCTGGGGGGCCCCGCGGGGGAAGAAGCCACACGGGGCGGTGTGATTTGTGGCTTCCTGTTTTGGAGTGATGGCGGGAACGGAGCAGGAGGAAGCGGGTCCTGATCCCTGGAACCTGCTGCAGGGGGCGGCCAGGTCTGTGTTTAGTCTCGGGTGGGGGTGGGGGTGCCTGGCTCCTTCCTCCCCTCCTACTCTTGGCTGCCACGCTGAGCGGTGCTCACCCAGCCGGGAGAGAGGGTCTGGGCCCGTGTGGGATGAGAGCGGCTTCGAGCAGAGCGGAGAGAGGGGAAACACTGACCGTGAACGTGGGCAGAGCGGGGGACACAGGACTGAGCCGAGCCTGGCGACAATCTGCAGCGCTAATGAAGTCAGGACGAGCCCGCAGAGCCCGGGACTTCGGCTGGAGGACAACGACAGTTTTGAACTTGGGGGGAGGAAGACGCAGCCAGGGAAGTCCTCTGTCATTCTGCAATAAGAACCGGGAGAGGAGGAAGGCGAGGAGAGGGCAGAAGTGATTTTCTTTCTTTTTTTTTTTTTTTAAGATTTTATTTATTTATTTGATGAGAGAGACAGCCAGCGAGAGAGGGAACACAAGCAGGGGGAGTGGGAGAGGAAGAAGCAGGCTCCCAGTGGAGGAGCCTGATGCGGGGCTCGATCCCAGGACTCTGGGATCATGCCCTGAGCCGAAGGCAGACGCTTAACGACTGAGCCACCCAGGCGCCCCAAGATTTTCTAACAAGTGAGGGAACAATGAGGTAATTGTCGGCCAATCAGAGTGAAGGATGGCATTGGAAAAGCCCCCTGGGGAACTGACAGGGCCACGTTCTTGCCGCCCGCCCCCCCCCCCCCCCCCCCGCACCCCCGCACTTCCTCCCCCAGACTCTGTGAGGCTGGAGAGCAGGAGCTGGAAGGGCAGCTGGAGGCCCATGCTGCTGGGTGTTAATCCAGTGTTCCTGATTTCCCTTGTGCACTTTTCAGTGTGCTTGGAAGGATGTCCCCATGGGGCAGGGGGACTATCCTCCCTGCGAGGTGGCCTCTCTCCCTACAGGCTCTTTACTCCCTTTAATCCCATCCCACAAAGGCAAGGTTCTCAGCTGAGCCCCAACCCTCCTCCCTCTTCCCTCAGCAGGTGGCTTCCGCCTCCCTCACCTCGACTTCCATTTCCGGAAGCACTGACTCACTGGCAGGTGGGAATTCCAAGCTCCTTCAGGGATCCCATCCTTCACTTCCTTGACAGGTGGCCATCCAGCTTCCCTTTGAGCACTTCCCAAAAGAGGGAGCACATTACCTCACAATGTAGCCGTTCTAATTTTAGCTTTTTTTTTTTTTTAAAGATTTTATTTACTTATTTGAGAGAGAGAGAATGAGCAAGGGGGAGACGGAGAAGGAGAAGTAGACTCCCCACTTAGCAGGGAGCCTGACACAGGTCTTGATTCCAGGACCCTGAGATCATTCATGACCCGAGCCAAAGGCAGATGCTTAATAGACTAAGCCACTCAGACATCCCAAGATCGTTTTTTAAGCCTGTTTATTTGTTTGTTTAATAATTTAAGTAATCTCTCCACCCAACATGGGCTCAAACTCAAGACCCTGAGATCAAGAGTTGCAGGCTCTTCTGACTGAGCAGCCAGGTGCCCCCCATTTTGGCTTATTTTTAGCAAGTTTTTCTTTTATATCAAGGGGGGAAAATCTATCTCCCTCTAACTTCCACTGATTCTACTATCTTAGAGTCTTACAGGATAAATTTAATCACTTTCCAATACAGCAGGCCTGTCGACACTTTCAGGATTGCTCTCAATTCCTGTTAGGTAGTAGCTTTCCCGATAGTCCTAGCTCCCTCACCCCTATCTCTCAGGAACAGTGCCCTCATCATTTGCCTTCCCAGTTGCTCTCCTCTGAATAGGCACCTGTTTTTCACATACTTAGGTTGGTGTTTATTCGTTCATATCCCCGATTTATTCCATAAGAGACTTGGAGTAGCTAGTGGAGTATAAATGATATGAGAGCATTAAAAAAGTGATAAAGGAAATGTTGGCGAAGGGGAAATCAATGCAGGAAATGTCAACCCAAGGTCAACGTAGGACACACACGTATGCCATACAGTCCTCTGAACTTGGCTAGATGCAGGCCCGATGTTTGCCTTTTGAGCTTACTGGCAACGAAGGCAAAAGGCAAACATGGGCGCTTACATGATTCATGAGAGCAAACAGGAAACACGGCTACTCCTGGATCTGGAAATGCAAGAACCTGTTCCAAGTCCTCTTGAAGAAGAACACATCTAACAATTCTCTTAAGATAATTCAATAACACGCTTACTCCGGCTGTTTCTTATAAAGACATCTCTCGGTATGGACACAGGTTCTAACTGGAAGCACAGCTGCAATGAAAGTATACACTCTGGCTTGCTAACACGCTTCTCGAAGTATGCCAGTAAAAAATCTCAGAATGCGTGTGAGCCGAGAACATTGCAGTGAGATATCCCTGCCTGGTTGGGGACACGCTCTTTCTGTTAATGCAGTCTGTGCTGGCATTAGCTCCTTGGGCAGGGACACTGCTATCGACTCCTAGTTAACAGTCTGCTCGAGCCCACTCCTGCCACTGTGACAGGAACTGAATTTCAGCCAAGTTGTCTTCCCCTTTTACTTGTGCAATTGATTTTTTGAACGTAAGTGCAGGACTGTTATTGTTTATCACTACAAAATACCATCTTGTGAGAGTCATTCCATTTTTTCCATCCTGTTGATCGTCTTTGATTTGGATTACATCAACCCGTAGACCGGGTTTCGTCAAGTACAAGGCTCTTCTGATTGTAAAATGCACCATTAAGAAACATTTCCTATGAAGGAGGAAGAAACGCTGCCGATTAAATTATGACTGGCCATCGATTGTGCTCTGCCTCTGATTTGAGACGTGTTCAGATGTGCATCTTAGAGTTTGTGAGATACGCTCTCAGTAAAGTCCCGTTCTGTCACTCGCAGTTCGGTAATCCTATCCCCCATAGCTCTGTTTATTGGGTGTTCACAAAAGGCAGCCCGCTGCTGGGAACAATGAGCCACACAGGGCAAGGAGAGAGTCTGGTGAACTTCTATGGGAGAGCCTCTCCGGTTTGCTTGTTCCTTTGTTTGCACGTCCACTCACAAAATCAATATTAATGTATCCAGGGAGAGCACGAAAGATGCCGGGTACAAGCTGAAGAAGAGCTGGTCCCCTCAATCCCAGTCTGGAACTCACATGTTAATCCGCCCCTGCTCACGGTCCCGGCCCGGTTATTCAGGTCCATCGGAACCTCCTTAATGCAACTGTGGCCCACATCAGAACTTGAGGCTCACTCAGAACGGTGACTGGAGGAGGATGGGACAGAGCGGGAGGAGGAGATCCTGGTCCCTGGCTGTGGGAGTAAGGAAGTCAGTAAATAAGGCGGTCACAGTGCCTGCAGGGTGAGATGAATTCAGGAGGAATGGGCACTGGACAAGAAACGCCACAGTTGTCCATCCTCAGGGTCAGGTAGATGGGCAGGTGACATCCAGAGGACTGAGCATGCAGGGGCTATAGGACAGGGGCCCAAGCCCAGATGTCGACTCGAATAGGCCCCCGAAGACCCCCCCCAGCCCCTGTTTTGCTTCTGGATGGGATCTGGGCACCAGGAGACATAACCAGCCAGATCTAAGAACCAGGTCCCAAGACTGTAGACTGGTTCTGTTCCCTGCACCATCATGGAGTGGGGCCGTGGGGAGGTGGCAGGTGTGGAGAGAGACTTTCTCCTGGGGGCAGTGAAAGCTTGGGCCTGGCTCAGTGTGGAGCAGGGGCAGCTGGACCCTTGCTGCTTACATGGGACCAAGAAGGGAACTCAGGGGAGAAGATGGAGATCACAGGAGCCAGTGCCTGGTTCTGAGGTCCCCTGACGCTTTGCCCAGGAGGCACACGGAGTGCTGCGGTCTCTGACACAGGGGATCTCAGTTGGGTACGGACTTGGGGCACAATGGGCTGGCGGGTGACAGCATGGGCGCACACACGCACCTGTGAGGACCTAGGGAGGGCGGAGGCAGAGGGAGGAGGCAGTGAGTTCTCACTTCTCCTTTTGGAAGACAGTCACTTTTTTATCCATCCTTTAAGATAACCACCGACCGCGGCTTTATTAAGCGTCTACTGCCCGTGAGGTGTAGAATGGGTGCAGCGGACGGAAGGCACTTAAGGACCATCTCTGACTGAAGAATCTCAGTGTCTAATGAGGAAGGCAAGACAGGAACTCAAACACTTCAGTCTTCAGGATGACGTCTTCTGTGGCTGCCACATGAAAGATGGCCCACACATCCCTGTGAAGGGCCCCCGGGCGGCACGGACCGGAGTGCGGTCCCTCTTAGTCCTCCCGCCGCGGGCTCCTGCCAGATCCCCCCACTGCTCTCATCTGTTTCGGCCCCCCCAACGCCGTGCCGTGGCTCGAGGCTTCGAGCTCTTAGTACAACTTCATGTGGACAGGACAAAAAGAGAGGCTGTCTTAATCAGGTTGGAACCTCTTCTAGAGCATGGGGTGGAAGGAGTTTCCTTCGTGTTCAGCAGGAGACAGGTGCTCAAAAGCAGCTTATAGAATATAAGAAGTAGGCTAAAATGGAACGATGACGAAAGCAGCCAGCTCATTTGTCTTTTCATTTTAAATCTTATATGGTATCTTCTGTGTTTTTATACATGTGTGTCACACCTCTTCATAGTAAAAATTGGGCTCAGTGTCACTTTCATGACATCACTTTAAACACCCAACGTTTATTTAGGTTCTTTGGTACTTCCTGTTGTCTTTAAAAGAGAGAGAGAGTCAGGGATGAAATATTAAATGCAGTGAGTGCTTGTTATGTACCAGACCTCAGGAGCCGTGGGGGTGCGAAGATGTGACAAACATTGTCACCATCTGCAGTGACCTACAATTAGATAGACCTCTTCCCATGTTTAAAATTGGCAAGGCATCCTTACTGGAACAAAAAGGCTGCTCCTTCTTTCTTCAGAGCTGAGGAATATGTTCCGAACGGTGGCTCAGAGTAAGAATTACAGACCGAATGCAGAACAGTAGTTCACTCTCAGGTCAGAGTGAAATAGAAATAGAGCCCATTCTGGCCAAGGCAGCTTAATCCGGAATGAAGCAAGGTGCCCAGGGGCCAGTGTGTTGGCATAGCTTCGTTAATCACATCCCGATTTTCCTCAGGTACCCACGGGACTGCCCTCTCACGTTGGAGGAAGTCGCTTACAAACATCCCGTCCTCTGGTTCCATGTTTTTGCTTTTAAGAAAAAAAAAAGGATACAAGACCTAATTAAGTCAAGAATTTAGATACAAACTTTAAAATGGTATGAATCCTGTAAGCGCATTAAGTTCTATTATTACGTAAGGCTTCAACTTACAGAGCTTTTTGTCTCCTGGGCCAAATTTAGATTGAAACGTGGAGCCAGTTGATTGAGATTTGGCGTTTGTACTTTTCTCGGAGGGCAGACACAGGCCCCAGACCTGGACATCGTTCCCAGGCCCCTCACGAAATGTGGCTCGGTGAGAGTATGATGGTGACATTAGCGACAAGGGGCTGGGCTCTGCAGCCCGGACGGCGAATGCACGAGAACGTAAAGCAGCCGATGTTTGATTGCCGGTTCGTTATAAGCACCCCACACGCACCGCTGTCATCAAACCTCACAACAACACCGTGGGAGAGGTGTTAGTACCAGTCCCCGTGACGGTGAGTTACGTAACTTGCCCAGACCCAGGTTTGAGCCAGCAAGTGCAGGCCAGAGCCTCCACCCTCAAACGGTGAGGTTCCAGGCCTTGTTTGCACAGAGCAGGGGCTCAGCACGTTATACAGCAAACCCCTAAGCGTCCACGTGTCATTAAAGCGCTGACGCACTCGGGCTTTTGGCGGATCCACTGTGGAACAATCCTCATTGACCTGAATATGGAGGTCGTCCTCATATCTTCACGATCATCTCCATCGACGAGGGTTGGCCAATTCCTGCATCAGGGTGGGTGGAAGCAAGAGTCCTGGGTCAGGTGCAAAGCTCTATCTCTGTAGGCCTGCAGGGGTTTGTCCTGTTATGCTGCATACCCGTGACCACCATCAGGGGCTGAACGGTGACATGGGAGGCATGTGGAACCAGGAGGAGGAGCCGTGAGGAGGCAATGCAGAGGGGACAGTCACAGAGTGCGGCCCCATTGGTGTGGGGGGAATGCAAGTTCCTACTCGCCCAGCAGGGGGCAGCAAGTGCCGAGGACAGGCATTCGAATAGCTTCGGTCGGGGTGGGGAGGCACCTGGGTGGCTCAGTAGGTTGAGCATCTGACTCTTGGTTTGGGTGCAGGTCACGCTCTCGGGGTCGTGGGATCGGCGCCCCCAACAGGCTATACCCTAAGAGGGAGTCTGCTTGAGAGTCACTCCCACTACCCCTCCTCCCACTCATGCATGCTTGCTCTCTCTCTGTAATAGAGAAATAAATCTGTTTAAAAATTAAATAAAAAATAAGTAACTCTGGATTCACTCAGTAGTTCTTGGGAAGAGTAACCCTGGAACATAGTGAATTCCTTTTTTGGTTTTGTTTCGTTTTAAGATTTTAAAAATTTATTTATTTGATAGAGCACAAACAGGGGAAGTAGCAGGCAGAGGGAGAGGGAGAAGCAGGCTCCCCTCAGAGCAGGGATCCCGATGCGGGGCTTGATACCAGGACCCTGGGATCATAACCTGAGCTGAAGCTTAACTGACTGAGCCACCCAGGTGCCCCCATAGTGAATTTCTTATTAATTTGAGATATAGTGATTCAGAGTTATACTTTGGGTATTAAAGTAAATGTGACTTTATTTTGCAGTCACAAGCTGGTGGGACCAGAGTACCTGAGTTATAAAGAAAATTATAAATAAATTAATAGATTTTAATAAAGGAGTTAAACAGATAAATCACAGCAGAATGACAGCAAATTGCAAAATAAGCTTATGGAACCATTTTAGCATCATCAGTGCAAAATAATGTAAGCAAGACAACATTTTTAAACCTGTCAAACTATTAAAAAATTTCAAACTATAACTTCTAATAGTTTTTTTTAAGATTTTATTTTTAAGTAATCTCAACACTCAACGTGGGGCTTGAACTCACAACCCCAAGATGAAGAGTTGTATGCTCTACCAACTGAGCCAGACAGGCATCCCTAAACTTCTGATAGGTTAAAAGAATTTTTATGCTTTGGGCCTTTTTCGTAAATCATGTCATTTAGCCCTACTAATCCTAAAATAGTCCCAAGTATCAATCTCATTTTTTATGAATGAAAAAACTGAATCTCCGAGAGATCGAGTGATGTAAAGATATCAGTTTGAACATATATATATGAATGTCCTCTCTATGCCACTAAAATGGTAAATAGTCCTACGTTGTAGCCCCCGTCCTGTGCATTGCAGGATGTTGAACAACATCGCTGGTCTCTACCCACTCGAAGCCAGTAGCAATCCTCCTTTCTAGTTGTGACCATTGAAATGTCCGCAGACATTGCCAGACGTACCCCCGGGGGGGGGGGCAAGTTCACTGAGAACGGCTGGGATAAGGGCTATCTGAGGCTGAGGAATCTCAACAAAATTCTTGAAGAGTAGCGTTCGATGGAGCAGGCGGGAGAAAGCCAAAGCTTAATGTGCCCACAGGGCCACGGTAGGATGCGGAACAGGTAATTGCTGGCTGGCCCCGCAGCAGCCCGGCTCAGACACTCCAGGCACTAAAAAGGGAAGAAGGGACGTACGTGGAGGATTAAAAACCAGAGGACTCATTAAATGTCTGTTTAGAGAACCGTTTCATTCCTCACCCATCTTGAAGTGGGAATGTGAAGAACTTTGGTGGGAAGATCTCCAGGAAAATAAGGAAGGCTCAACAGAATCCCTGATGGAACGGTACGTTTAGACAAATGAGGATGATGCCAAAGGAAGACAGTGCAAGAAGAAAAGGACAATTAGAAATACCAGCCCAGGGGCGCCTGGGTGGCACAGCGGTTAAGCGTCTGCCTTCGGCTCAGGGCGTGATCCCGGCGTTCTGGGATCGAGCCCCACATCAGGCTCCTCCGCTAGGAGCCTGCTTCTTCCTCTCCCACTCCCCCTGCTTGTGTTCCCTCTCTCGCTGGCTGTCTCTACCTCTGTCAAATAAATAAATAAAATCTTTAAAAAAAAGTTAAAAAAAAAAAAAAGAAATACCAGCCCAAGCACACAGGGGCAGGAAAGTAAACATGATGTTAACATACAACGTGGGTCTCTTGGATAGTATTTGTAATAATCATTTAATATCGTAATCGTAACAACTATTAATAAAGTCATGCCAATCACAATGAGATAATATTATCATTATATTACTTACTAATTAATTGTTGACCTATGATTGGTGAAGCAGAGCAGTGATATAAGTTTACCAGGGGGAGGCAGGGATGAAAAGTGGGGAAGGCAGGCAGGAGTGTAGATGAGCTGTATCCTAATCGGTTGCAGAAGTGACCAGATAACGCCTACAACGTTGAAACTGTGGAACGCGCATATTCCTAGAGGTAAGCATCTAAAGTAATAGCTGAAAAAGTTAAGAGTGGGTTGTCCCTGGGCTGGGGACAGGAAGACAGAGCACAGCGAGTCAAGGGACTAGTGTTTTTTAATTAAGTCTCTTGTTAAGATGTGCACTTATCATTTTGATTAAGGGAGTATTTACGATCCCCAGACCTTGAAACGGTAGTGAGGGGAAGAGCGTTCTCCGTCCTTGCTGGTGGGAGTATGTAATGAGACAAGTTTTGTGGAAAATAGTGTGATAACTACCAACAGCCTTAAAATATCACCGTCTCTAGGAATGCAACCTTAGGAAGAAGCTGGGAACGTGGGCCAAAAGTGATACACAAAGCCTCATGTCGTGTTATTTGTAACAGCAAAAAGTCGGAAACAACGTAAATATCCAGCAATTGGGGAGTGGCTAAGTGAATGTATAGATATAAAATCGATGTTCTACAATCTTTAAAAGTGTTTATGAAGAACTTTAATCACGTGGAGACATGCTTACAAATGTTAAGTGGGAAAAAACCAAGGTACGCAACTAGCTACAAGGCCTTATTTCAACCAGGTAAAATACGCAGAAGAAAGACTATACACAAACAACATTAACGGTGCCTGTCTCTGGGATTAGGGTAAATTTTATCTTCTTCTCAATTTTTCTGTTTTCTAATTTGTCTTCAATTAGTATATATTGCTTTCATAGTCAGAAAGAGATTAGTATTATCATTTTTTTAATTAATTAATTAATTTGTCAGAGAGAGAGGGAACACAAGCAGGGGGAGCGGCAGGCAGAGGGAGAAGCAGACTCCCCGCTGAACAGGGAGCCTGTTGCAGGGCTTGATCCCAGGACCCCCGAGATCATGACCTGAGCCAAAGGCAGACACTTAACCAACTGAGCCACCCAGGCGCCCTGAGTGTTATCATTTTAAAAGAAAAGGCGACACCAACCATCTTGAGTACGAAATGTCTTCCTCAAGAGCAAAACCCACCATGGTACCGCTAAGGCCTGGAGGATGGAGGGAGGAGGTGGCTTGTTACCTGCTTCCAGCTTTCCCAGAAGTGCTGAAGGCTGACTTCCCACTTGACAGTCAGCTCGAGATTAGGGATGGAACAAAAGCGTAATGTAGAGTTTCACTTTGCATAATTGATTTCGCTCATCAAGGCCTTGGAACACACATTCATTATTATCCACAGTCTGATGGAGGCAGATGTCATTTATTGTCACTGTCATGTGTCTGAATCTATGAAGAGTTTTAGACCGTTTTCCTCCCGCTTCAGGTAGCCATCAACAGATGAATGACGGTCCTTCTGTGGACGGCTGTGTCCACCAACCAGCCAGGCTCACCCAAGTATGGCGAAAAAGCAAGCAATCAAACAAGATATTCCTTATTTGAGAGTCATTGTCTAATGGTCTTTTTCCTAATAAAGTGTAGCTTTTCACCGAAATGCTAAATCAAAATATTCTGTCACACATTAATAATACAAAATAGCGCAGTGCTTCCCAAACTTTAGACTTGTGGATTATCTGAGAAATGTGTTTCAAATGCAGGTTCGTCGGCTCAACCCCCAAAGTGTCTGAGGCATACAATCTAGCGTGGACTTAAGCATGCCCATTTTCAACCAATAGCATAATCTGATCTTGATACCTGTGTTTCTGAAACCGATCTTTCATAGTTACAGAGTAAGCTTGGAAGTACATACCCGTGGGTATAATTTAAATACCTCCCAAACTAAAAGCTATTTGTTATTAATCACTACTTAGTCCAGCTAGGTTTTTTTTAATTCATAAATAAATATTTATATTTTCAATAAAAGGCTGGTGTTTTAAATATGGGGAATAGAAAGGCATATATCTTTATCCCCCCCCCTTATATTCCAATAAAATGACAGTAAATGGATTTTTGTAAAAGTCATAAATCTACAGGAACGGAGAAAAATAGGAGAAAATATGACACTGGAAGAGAGATGTCAACAGGATCTTGGGAATCATAAAGTGGACAGGCAAGTAGTAAATGATGGGGCATTGTAGAGGAAGCAGAACTCTCCCCTGGCACTGGGGAAAGCGATAATGAGAAGCCAGTTTGCTCCAGTGAGCCTCAGAGGTTTGGAGACCAGAGACACTAGGAACCTCCGAGCTTAGGGATGAGGAATGTAGCTGAAAAGAGCATTGATTCACAGTCTATATAAGAAGCAGTCGCTCACAGATCCCCTTCCCTACCCCACTAGAGGGGACAGAAGATTCATGTTCTAGAAATTGACAAAGGCGCTAAACTCAGACACCAAGCCAGAGCCGGGCAGGTGTGCCTGTGACCCATTTATTGCCTCTCACTTCCAAATCCACCCTTCCTTGCCCTGATTTGTGATACTGGAACTGAACCCGGTGAGCATTTCTTTTTTGCGGACGGAATCACTATTAGGCTTTGTCAATAGAAGTTTCTAGAGGGACACCGCAAGGTGACAGTGGCAGGAAGATGCTTGCTTTCTGTCTGGTTCTGTTTCTGCTGCCGTTGTATCCATTGGGGGAGCCAGTGGATTGGTGGTGCTCACCTCAGTGCCCCTCGTGACCGGCTCCAGTCACACTCAGCTCCTGCTCTGTCTGTCTGGGAGCCGCTTCCTTCCGTGGCAGCTCTAGCCCGGCCCTCAGGTAACTGTCTCCTCACCCGATGACCCTTTCCACAGCAGCTCAGTCATCCCGACTTCTCACGTCATGGCTGGTGGGTGTCCTCCGGCAGTCTCTGCTAGTGGGGGGCTGTGTGTTGCTGTTGGAGCTTCACCCTCTTTGAGGGGGATCTAATCGCAGCCTTGTGTGTGTGGTGGGGCCCGGGCAGTGGTGTGCCTGTCCTAGTTCCTCGTCTCATTTCCTTTAAGGCTCACTCTCCCTTAGCCTAAACAGTCTAAAGGTAGCAATTGCTTTTGTTGTTGTTGTTGTTACTTCTGGAGCTTTGGGAGAGTCCCCCTTTTTGTAGTAGCTAATCACTTTTTACTAGTTAATGTTTCTTTATATTGATTTTCCTCTGCTTGAATTACTAATGTAGTTTCTGTCTTTTGATATAATGCAAGGGTTTGCAGTCAAATGCTCTGCCAGGGAGAAGCAGGTACCCCCGCTGAGTGGGGAGCCTGACTTGGGGCTTGATCCCAGGACTCTGGGATCATGACCTGAGTTGAAGGCAGACGCTTAACCAACTGAGCCACCCAGGTGCCCTAAGGGTTTGAAAAGAAGGGGTAAGTGAAAATCCTCATATTTGAAAGTGAGAGCCTCAGTTTCCTTCCTTCCTTGATGCCCCAAACACTAGCATCCAGGATTACATCCCTCAGGCAGGAGGATTCCCCCATCAAGAAACTGATAGGCCTGGGACGCCTGGGTGGTTCAGTCGGTTACGCATCTGTGTTTGGTGCAGGTCATGATCCAGGGGTCTGGGATCGAGTCCCGCATGGGGCTCCCTGCTCAGCAGAGAGCCTGCTTCTCCCTCTGCCTGCTGTTACCCCTGGTTGTGTGCTCTCTCTCTCTCTCTCTCAATCTAACAAAGAAAGGAAGGAAGGAAGGGAGCTCCAACTATACCTGTAACCAGCTTTTTGTTCCTTGTTCATAAATACAAATAGATAACTAGAATCACCAGGCACCTGAGGAAAGTTTTCTCCCTAAAAGACAGGTTTAGTAACAAAATTTTAATAACAAAGGGACAGAAAAAAATAAACTGGAAGAAAAGAAAACATCCTGGACTTATCACCTAAGGCATGAGACATTGCATCCGTCAAGGGGAAAAAGCAATTAAATGAAAAATCAGAAAATGAAAATCAAAATTACAATAACGAACTTAAAAGCTCAACAGTAGATGGGAAGACAAAGTGGAAGAAATCCCATTGAAATTAAACAAAAAGACAAAGATAGAGAAAAATACGAAAGCTAGAGCATCGATTCAAGAAATGAAACTATTTTAAAAGGCATTCTGGAGAAAAATAATAGAGAAAGTTGAATAAGAAATTTTTAAAAAATAGTACAAGAAAATCTCTTGGGCCATTGAAAAGGGCCCTCTGAGTTCCCGGAAAAGTGACTCAGAGACACGTCCTTGCGAAATTTTAGACAATTGGAGAAAAGATAAGATCCTACAATGAACTGAGTGAACTGAAAACCAGTTAGACTTCTAGCAATCCTAGTCAGCGACCCAAGAAACTAGAGTACAGGGGAAGAAGAACGCCTTCAGAATTCTGAGGAGAAATGATGACGAACATGGAATTTCTACCCAACCAAACTATCAATCAAGTGTGAGGGTAGAGAAAAAACACATTTCCAGACACGCACGTCTAAAACATTTCACTCCCTTGTGCCACTTCGAAGAGGCTACTGGAGAATGTGCTCCATCAAACCAGGAAACAGGAAAACATGAGAGCATAAAGCAGGGCATCCAACGCAGGAGAGAAGCGAAGAGAATTCCCAGGTGACACACGCACAGCAGGAGGAAACAGAGAGCCCTAAAGGGACAGATCAAAAAAATAATCATAATGAATAAATGGAAAGGACAAATTACCTCATGTAGTTGCCTTGCTGGGAGGAGTTTTAAAATGTTGACAGAGAGTTTAGAGGAAGAGTTAGTGATCGCACAAATAAAAAGACACCGTACTTATCACCAGGACATTTTTGAAAAAGTTGTAGAAGAAAGGAGATGAATCATAGTACAGTCATAGTAATACAAACACTGAATATTGATTTTTTTATCAAAAATCATCCCTCACCCCCAAAAAGTTCTACGAGGATGAAAGAAGAGAACTTTTTGTGGGTGTGTTGGTGGTTGTAAGATAGTTAAATCCTCATTTTCCATAGTAGAAGGGCAATAGATAATAATTAAACTTGAAAAATCAAGAAATTTTAAGTATAAGCATATGTATCAATACAAATATAACTATCAGGAGGTTGGAAATGGCTCCCTATAGGGAGTAAACCGAGGTAGAGGTAGGAGGTGAGTAAGACACTGCCCTTCCGTATTGAAAACATTCTAGCCCTTTTGGCACTTGCTGTGTTTTAACTCTCGGTGCAAGTATTCTGTGAATCAATAATTAAATGTGAAACACAGAATTTCAGTGATTTGAAATCCATCACTATTATTTTTGCGGCATTAGGTTGGGGTCCCCGGGGCCACCTCTAGGTCCGGTGATTTGCTAGGAGGGACTCATAGGACTGAGCACATATCCAGTTGTACTCACAGCGATGCTTGTTACAGCTAAGGGAGCAAAGTCAAGTCAGCAAGGAGAAGAGGAGCAGGAGCAAAGACCAGAGGAGGCCAAGCACAAGCTTCCTAGAGTTGTCTCCCAGTGGAGTCACACAAAACGTGTTCATTCTTCCAGCAATGCCTTAAGACAACACATGTGAAATACTGTCTACCAGGGGAGCTCATGAGAGACCCCATGTTCAAGGTTTTTACCTGGGGCCCGTCACATAGACACCCTCAGCCTAGCACAGAGGAGACAAAATTCCAGACTCCGGGAAGGAAAGTAGTGTCCTGCACAAGCCCCACTGTTTACACAGTTTGGGCTCAACGAGCCAACTGTTATCATTCAGGGAAAATTTTCTATCAGTCTAGGGAAGGGTTTATCATTTAATTCCCAGTTGCCCACCGACATTGCAAAGCAGGTGTTTCCAAGGACCGCCGTCTTCAGCTGCTACGTTAACTCCTCTGCACGGGCATTACAAGTCACTACAGACTTTCTTACGACACATGAGGAAAGTGCTGAGTGAACTGGAAAGACTCCCGCCTGCTGTCAGTCATCAGATCCTAGTTCAAATTTCATGCAGGGCCTCAAATGGTCATGAGATGTCAAGAGAGGAACTGAGACTATTTGAGACTTACTTTTTCCATAGCATGAATGGAAAGTTTGAAGGATATTATATGTAAAAACATGTGCCCGAGAAATGTTGACCGTGTACGGTTCTGTGACTTTGCCTGAGTTTTCTCCCTTTTACACTTCAGCCTTCTCATTCAGCCTCCTCTGCAGTATTTTTGCAGGAAAATAGGTGTATTCTACCCCAAGGAGTTTTTCAACATTTCCTTCACATAGTTTGTCTTTGCTACATAGAAATTCCTCCTAGCCTTCTTGTGTGCTTACCGGAGAGGGGCTGTGCAGCTTCCCCGGCTCTGGGTGAAGCCCTTTGATGGGTCCCTTACCGAGCAAAACCACATCAGTGTAACCAGCTTCGAGTGGGTTCCGCAGTGGAGACTCCCAGTGGCTTTCTTCCGTGTATCTCTGGTTTGCTTTCATTCACAGCAACGTCCTCCAGGGCTGAAGGACGAGGGAAGATTCCCCTGGTTTCACCATTCCTCGGTATGCTCCCGGTGCAGCCCCTCAAGGAACGTGTCTGTACAAAAGTCAGGGAGCCCATTGATGAGTTATGACTGTTCCCCTTCCGTTCGTTCCTGTTTCGCCTCCCTGAATCCGCTGGTGTCTCACCACCTGCTCTGACGTAACGCCACCAGCATCTTCGGTCCACTGTCCATCTGGCCTTAGAAGGCGATTTTCTGTATCATAGGATTGTTCTGAAGATTACGTGACACAGGGAGTATGGAAGTGTCCTAGCAAGTGTAAAATGAGTGAGTCATGAATGTCATTTTCTCATGCGGTGTGAACGTTGTGCAGATCTGCTTGTTCAATGACCACGAACAGCACGTAAAGCGCCCCCAAATGACACAGTCGGGGTCCTGCAACCTCAAAGACTCCATGGCCAAAGTTTATTCCACTGTTTAAAAATATTTTTATTAGCAATAAATTCTTTTTATCTCCGTTAAATTCTTGGTCTGAATCCCTAATATTTTATTGGGTTAAGTTTTTACTTCAAACACATACCAATTATGTGGTATCAAATCAATCAGTGAAAAATGAGGCTGTTTTGATGAACACAATAACGTTAAATCAGAGATTATGGATAACAGTTTAAATCTCACATTAGCCAACTGACCCCTGTGTTTTGTTCTGAAGGCATAACATTGAGAAAATCCTAATTACACAGAATAGAAATCACAAAACATAAGTTTTTTTTTTAAATAGCTTGCCCAAAATCTAACAATGCTCTTTAATTAACTGCTCGAGAAGCTTGAAAAGGGAATAGAGTGTCTTGTGACTGTCTCAAAATTGAATCGTTAACAGTATCTAATAACCGCTGTCATCTTTAATTGGTTATTATTCTATGTGGACAGCATGAATGAGTGGACTCCTCAGATAATAGAAGTCTCCACTACTTGGAAGAAAATACATCTTAATTGTATAGTCACTTCCGATACTAGGATACTTTAATCTATGACCTTTTCCAAAGTTTTATATAACTTAGTTCTTGTCTCTGATAGACGTGTACACAGCTGCAAAACAGCGAAGCTAATTTATTTTTCATAGTGACTCCACGTTTGCTTTGGTTTATCACTGACACTTTCTGCAGCTAAAAGCCCAGCGACATTATTACTGGACAGTGCCACGATGACTTTATTGAATTTACTAAAAATATTAGTGAGATAGGCAAGCTTGCACAACCGTGTTATATTGTGAAGAGATTTAGCTAAAGGATGCATAAAGCTAAAGGATCGCTTTATAAGCCTCCCCCGAAGTGGTTTCTTGACTCATGCGAATTATTTGTACAAACATCCTGTCTCAAACTTCATTATGAAAACCTACAATTTCGTACTCACGGCCCACAGCATTATAAACAATGATGGAAAATCCATAGAGTAAGGAATATACCTTCATCAGGTCAGACCATTTGTGTGGAATGAGCCAACACTGGGACGTGGCTGCGTGTCCCCGTGGCACATAGTGATTCATTGAGCACCTTTCAGTGGCGACGTTTCTGTGTGTCATGACTTGTGCAGTTTCTCTATTACTTTTGTGCTCGGTACGTGCGGCACTGCTGCTTGGCCGGTTTACGTGCTGGAGTGTTAAAACTGATCCCCAAAAAGAAGTGTCTTCTGCTGTGATGTAGGAGACCTTGCGTGTTTGTACCCGCACGATCACATGACATAAAAACAATCACAAGGGTGGGACCCACGGCGTCCCTCCTCACTGGCCACCATTTTCACTTCCAAGTACAAACAAACTGTGACCATGTTGAATTATCACACAGCGAATGTCTTCGAGAGTCTTAGGCTTACAATAACGGAGATATTGTCACTCTCGCAAACACCCGAAAGGAGAGCTTAGTAGAGAAATTGCTGAGAGCGTTCTCGGAAATCTTGGGGTCTACTTCCTCCAAGAAGTCAGAGAAACAGGATGCAGTGGACTTTCAATGAGTCATTAATCTGACAGTCATTGGCCCTTTTGTTGACAGAATTTAGAAAAAAAAAAGTGGTTTTATTTTCACGGCCGCCACTAGCACAAATTCTAGGGAAGGCATGAAATGCAGGGCAGCTGTCTAGAAAGCCCGGGCGACACAATCCTGTGCCCTCTCCTTACCAGTGGGGAGAGGGGAATGTGCTGTGCCACTGTAAATCCAATAGGCTCTCAAGAGATTTGAATTGACCCTCAGTCCTGGTGTCTGGAAATCCATCATTCTACATAGACGCGGGGGCTTGAGCGGAATGAATAATTAGTACGGTTTAGAGAATTCAATTCAACTAGTATTTATTGAGTGCACTGTGAACACACAGTGTTCGGGGCCAGGTGCTGGAAAAGGCAGCACACAAGGATGGAAGAAAATATGCCACGATATATGAAATGGCTCTAATCCTCGGGAGCTTTCAGTGTTGAGAGAGAGGCAATGCACACTTTAGGAGTAATGAGAAAATTCTAGAGACGGTGTCTGAGAGTTAAAACCATATTCTGAATATAGACGAGTGTCAAGAGCATTCTGGGGGCTTGGCGTGGGACATGGGTGGGATGGGGACCGGGGAGGAAGGAGACCATCAGTAGGCAAATAACTGGTACTGGGAGAGGGGATGAGGCCGCGGGAGGGGAAGGCAGGGAAAAGGACAGCATGGTGATAGTGACAGAAGCGTCAAAGGGGGTAACGACTGGCATTAAAACCCAACTCTTATTTTGACAATGGAGATTTCTGCCAATCCTCCTAAAAACATATTTTAAGAAATTCTAAAGTCCTTTTCATCTCAAAGACAATCTATTTTTCCGGAGCCAATTTCAACTCTACTATTAGAACTTCAAGAAAAATCAAGTATAGCACTTCTCATTAGGATACTTCTGGAAATGATGGGATTATCAAAATAAATGAATTTCAATCTCCCTAAAATGTATACTTAAGCTGAGTATAGTTAGGGATATGGAACAGGACTATGAGGAAGAATAGGAAGGAGGGAGATATTTTAGTGATTAGTGATTACAATAGAAATCCTATTTTATTTTATTTTATTTTATTATGTTGTTATTTCTTAAAGATTTTGTTTATTTATTTTCCAGAGAGAGATCACAAGTAAGGGGAGGGGCAGGCAGAGGGAGAAGCAGGCTCTCCTCTGAGGAAGGAGCCTGATGTGGGGCTCGATCCCAGGACCCTGGGATCATGACCTGAGCCGAAGGCAGACACTCAACTGACTGAGCCACCCAGGTGCCCCAGAAATCCTATTTTGAGAGCATGTTTGTGGTCGACATTATTCTGTTCTCCAAGGGGTCTCCCCTCCTTTCGGACCAGTGGGAAATGATACTCTCCCGATCCTTCGAAGTCAGCCAGAGCCATACCCTGACTTTGAACGGTGCTGCCAGCCACCAGCATGCTCTGGCCACTCCGGGAGGAAGCTTTAAGGACTGGTGGGCGGTGCACCGTGCTCTCCTCCTGCCATACTCACGGAGAAGTCACAGGCTGAGCTGGGGCAGCAAGCATGGCAGGCTTGCACTCCCTGAGGCATCTCACGGGGGACTGCTGCCCCGAAGGGCCGCCTGCCGCCTCGCGGATGTTGCACAAATGAGGTAAGGCTCGGCTGTGTTGCACCACGCGCTGTGCGGTGTTCGTTATCACATCACGGTGATATCCTCGCCTGGTGGGTACACTGTTTGATTTTTCCTTTAATTTTCAGTTAAAAAACCAAAACGGAATCTGGCTTAGGTAGCTCATTGGTCAGAGGACAGTGCTAACAAGGCCACGGACACAGATGTAATCTCCAGGCCAGTCAGTTAACTTCGCGGAGAGGAAACTTTTTTGAGGAGCCTGTGGGACTCCAGCTTTGCGGGCCTTCTCAGGTTCCCTTGATCGCCTCTTTTTTTCCCCAGAGTCACTGCTTGCCTCCCTAACCGTACCATCACCATCACCACTCCGCTGGCCCCTGCCAAGATTTCCGAGCCATCTGGAGACTAGTTAATACCAGCACAGTCTCCCCATCTCGCATACCAAGCCTTATCTGCTCCAAGTCACCTTTCCACTTCGGAAACCTGAATGAAATGATACACCACGAAGCCTAGAATCTGGTTCTCTGAGCAGCTGAGTGACGTCACCTAAATGTGCGGGGGGAGTGAGCTCCGCCTGGGGTCAACCTTGACCGGTAGGAAGCAGAGGCTGGAGAGAGCCAAGCAGACCAAATGTTCCCTTCTCTTCTCCCTTCCATACAATGCAAAGATCTGTTCCCCTTGGTAATGAAGCACATCACCCGACTTCGTTTTTTCCCTCCCTTCATTTCCCTTTGCCTCACCCCTAACACCGTGTGGGCTGGCGTCTTCTGGAAAGGAGGCAGCGCTTAATTTGCTTAGGTTCTGACGATGCATCACAGCCTCCGCTCCAAAGTCCAGATAACAAATTTACGAAAGGAAGCCCCGAAACTTTGCAAGAGGCCTAAATTAGAAAAGGTGGAAGAGGCTCCTTATGCTTCATTTTCTATCTCTGACTTCCCACCCAGCCTATTTCTTGCTTCTTCCTGAAATGAACATATTTGAGATGTTTCTTTGGTAAGGAGCTCTCCAGGTTTGTTTGTTTGCCTGAAAATATCTTTATTTTAGCCTTCTCTTTGGTAAGTAATTTTGCCAGGTGCATTTCTGTTTGCTTTTTTTTTTCTTTTTCTAAGTAATCTACGCTCAACGTGGGGCTCGAACTTAGGACCCCTAGATCAAGAGTCACAGGCTCTTCCGACTGAGCCAGCCAGGTGCTCCCTTGCTGGGTACATTTCTAATTGGACTGCTTTTGTTGTTGTTGTTATTTGCTTGTTTGTCTTAGCAATTTTAAGATCTTGCTTCACTGTTTTCTGGCTTACTTCTCACTGTTGGCAAGTCTTCTGACAGTCCTTAGTGGGTAATCTGTCTTTATCTTCTAATTGCTTTTAAATTCCCTTCGTTTTTGGTGTCCCACAATTTTACTATGGTGTGTCTAAGTGTAGATTATTTTTTATTTATCCTATTCAGCATTTGTTATGCTTCATTGATCTAAGAATTACAGTAGTCATCAATTGCGAAAAATATTAATTATCTCTTCAAATAATAGGAGGAGAGCCTTTGAAAGTAATGATCCTGGCCCCTTTTGGTCCACTCATCCTCTCCTCCCCTGGGTGGGAAGATGACTCATCCAGGAGGTGAGGCTGGGCTCCTGTCTGAGGTTTGCTCAGCCACGCCTGTTGTGCTTTTCTCTTTGGGAGCTGGCTATGGGGAGTACCTGCTCCTTTCTGTTCCTCTGCGTTTAAGTTTTTCAGGGCAGATCTTGTGAAGGAGGGGAAAGCAGACAGGGTGTCAGTTGTCCAGCACTGCCTATGATGGGGTGGGTAAGTTTGCTTAATTCTGAGATACAGAATGAGGAAAGCTACTAATGCATATTTATTCAACAGTTCCATCAGTAATAAATCTGGCATTTCTATCTCCATCTGCCTGAATCCAATATACCATTTTCAACTGGTTCCAAACACAGTAGCGAATGGAATGTCATTTATTGGCCTTCCTCTAAAACTCCAATATCCCTTAATCCTACTCTCTTATTCTGGAATTCTTGCTTTTTTGTTTTTTTGTGTTTTGTTTTTAAGATTTTATTTTTAAGTAATCTCTACACCCAACATGGGGTTCGAACTTACAACCCCGAGATCAAGAGTTGCATGGTAAAAAATAAATAAATAAATAATAAATAAATAAATAAATAAATAAATAAATAAATAAATAAATTGCATGGCCTTCTGATTGAGCCAGCTAGGTGCCCCAGAATTCTTGTTAATCACACATTAGACTCATTCTATTTCCCATGCTCCTTAACTTCCCTTGTATATTTTCCATCTTTCTGTCGTAACTCTTTGCATTCTTGGTAATTTCTTTCAGTTCACCAATTCTGTCTTCCGCGGTGTATAGGCTTTTGTGTGAGTATACATTTTTTTTGACAATACCTCCTTTTTTTGATGATACCTTCTTCCTGGCTCACATTTCCAATTTCTCTTAGCATTTTATTTTTTTTTTAAAGATTTTATTTATTTATTTGACAGAGATAGAGACAGCCAGCGAGAGAGGGAACACAAGCAGGGGGAGTGGGAGAGGAAGAAGCAGGCTCATAGCGGAGGAGCCTGATGTGGGGCTCAATCCCATAACGCTGGGATTACGCCCTGAGCCGAAGGCAGATGCTTAACCGCTGTGCCACCCAGGTGCCCCTCTCTTAGCATTTTAAACTGTACTGTAATTCTAGTAGCTGAAGTCCTAGATGGTCTCATTCGACTGTTTGCTATTTTCACTGACTCTTGCTTGTCACGGCCTGTTTCCTTACGCCCTTTATAATTTCAGGATACAACCTCGCGTTTGGCTGAACTATATTTGTGGGGATCCCGAGAGACCTGGGTTGAGGCTATGCCTTCCAGAGGCAACTAGTGTTCCTTTCTACCCCACCACATACCCTACAAACATGGAGGCACATCACTAAATTTCTCAGCTTGTGCCCTCCTGGCCAACACAGGCAGTGTACCACCAAGTGCCAAACTCAGAGTTTTAGGAGAGACTTTTTTTTTCCCTAGCCAGCTTCAGCACAGGCTGAACAAAACCCTGAATGACTCACTTTGCTTTTAAGCAGCTTTTCTATGGACACCTTGACTATGTCAAGATTACGTGGGGGTCTCTGTTCCAACTCTCACCTGGACCTGGGCCCAACACTTTAACCTCGGTCCTTACGCAACCCTCAAACCCAGAACTCTGGGTTACAGAGATCAGCAAGTCTCCAAAGGGAACCTACAGCTTCAGAGTCAGCTGATCTCCATGTTTTCCGGCTTCAGTTTTGTTTTGTAGATATTTCACTATCTTATTTGTCAAGGTCAGTGATGCCTTTCAGAGGAGTTCTTGATAGATTTTTTCTAGAATTCCTAGATGTCTTACAGTGGGGTATTTTCTGAGGCTGTGTGGTTTGCAGTCCTGCCAGAAACAGAAATCTCCAGAATGCGAAACAAATGAACCAGAATTTTATGTCAACCAACTTGACTGAGAGAGCACCACGGCACATGGCACAGATCCGTGTGGAGGGGAGTTCTGCCGCACTTTGGGGCCACCCCCATGTTATCTGAATGGCTTCCTGCGTTTGGGGGACCTCCCGCATTATGGACTTACATTTCCCAAGGTGGAACCCCAAACTCATTGCCCCGGCTTCCCATGCAGGTGTAGGGGGCAGGCCTGCTACGTTACCTCTGCTTGTCTCGTGCACAGTACGAGACTTGAACTTGGAAAGGAGCAATGTGAAGAGCAGAACACCTGCAGGTATCTTGGGCGAGAAGGGCAGCAGGATGTCACTTTTCCGGAGGGCAGTGACAGAGCTTCTGTGCAGTGTCAGCGTCCCCAGCGGGCACGACAGCGCTGCCTGTGTGGTCTCTGCCCGTACAGAGCCCTGGTGTCATACATTTGGCAGTGGAGCTTCCAAGCCCAACCCTCTTGCCTTCCCAGAAAGTCTGCATGACACCTGATAGCCTGTAATGAATTCCCTCTCTGCCTAAACCAGCTAAGTGGGGGACAAGTTTGCAGTGAAGAACCCTGACTGATAGCTTGCGGATAGAGCAATGTACAGAGGTTAGTTATGAAGACTAATTCTGCAGGCTACATGCAGAAATCAATATTATGTAGAGCCCTGCCTCATTGAACTCTGTGTACTAATAAGGGGAAGGCTCACACTCTCAGATTACTGGAATAAATTTGCTATTATATTTAGAAGAGAAATGTAATTTAGAATTTAAAAATATACCTTCCTTACCCATAATTCATGTTCAATGGCTGTTTAAAATTTCTTGAATTCTATTGTCTGGTTCAAAATTCGGGGTATATGTGGCGTGTGCGTGCGTTTCAAGTTTGGTTTGATCTACGGTTTAGTTAAAAATAAGAAATGAATATTTGGTTCCAGTTGGGATTTTACGTAAGTTCCTGCCAAGGTTATTATTACAAAGAGGCAAAGAGGTCAGCATCATGGAGATAAATAATCACACTGATTTTCCACATGATATCCCACGACATTCCTGATAAATAAAGACTACACATCTCATTTCCATTCCTATTTCACCTCTGCTCCCTCTGCCTGGAACTTCCTCCCCTTCTGTCTCCACAGACCTAGATTATAGATGTCCTTTAAGGCTCCTTTTTAATAACCTTCCCTCTGTCAAATCTTCCTTCCTTCACAGCAGAAGGTATTAACATCTGCCTTCCCTGAACCTGGGAAGCACTCTGTGAGAAATTCTTTCCATTTCTGGATTGGTCAGTTACTGGGCCCACGAGTCTTCTGTGGAAGGTGGTAGCCCCACACAAGAATGGCCTTTGACCTGTGGGTCAGTCGGATCCAGGAAGGGTCAACTTCAGCTCCCCATTTCCTGTCTTCCCAGGAGTATGCTGGCCAAGGAAGACTGGGAGATGGGGTGCAATGAAGGGTGATTTATACAGGCATCGTTTGGTCAAACGCATAAATGGAATCACTTAGGATGTAAAACCAGCTCTTTCCTACTGTCTCAACCCTATGCTCCAAAGCATGCCCCATCCTGACCCGAGCGCTAACCTTAACCCGAACCCTAACCCCTAACCCCTAACCCTTAACCCCCAACCCTAACCCCTAGCCCTAACCCTAGTTTACTTCACCTAATTTGTCTACACTGCAGGTCACAGGCAGAGGCCTCTCTGTTCAGCCTCTGGGCCTCCCTGCCTGTCTGTAGAGCAGCCTCTGTGGGGGGCCAGCTGCCCCCCCATCTTTCTGCTGTGGTCCCTTCCCTCCCAGGCAGTTATTTTAACCCTTTCTCTGCCCAGGACCACCCCAAGTCCGGCCTCTCCTGGGTCTGAGCTTCTGGAGACCTTGTTGGTCACTCTCTCTCTGTCTCCTGCTCCTGGTGTGGGGGAGAAGGGCAATTTTGGATGCTGAAGTAGAAAAAAGGGGAAGAGATGGTGAGGAAATAGAAAAAATCCTCATCCTTCCATCTATCACCTCCCTGGGCTAGAAATTTAGCATTTTGAGAGACTGAGCCGCTTCCTACACATTTCTCAGTCCTCGCACAGAAGAGATCAACACATATTTGTTTAAGGGACGGATGGACTACGGAGGTAATCTAGCAGAGAAAATGTCACGTTCTGATGTTCAATGCTACGTGACTTACACTGTCGAGACCTTTATACCCTCCTCTAATAAGACATGGACTACACAATCTTTATTTGTCTGCACAGCCCAGCGGGGTTGGCCCCGGTCAGGGGCTGAAGCCGGGAAGTTTGCTCTTGGCGTTTCTGCCCATCTTTTTGGTCCCCCAACCCCCAGAAATCTTCCCGCCCCCCCCAAACCCCCCCGGGTCAGTGCCTTCCTACTTCTCAAAACCAGGAAAGGTCTGGTATCACATCTACTTTGACTGAAATTGCTTCAGGTGAGATAAGTAGATGATCCCCAATGTTGTCGATGCTGTCTTCCCCACATCACGGAAGAGTGACAGCCCAGAGAAAGAAGATGCGGGAGCACAGGACTTGATCTCAGAGCCTAGAAATCTCGATGGACACAGGAGGCTGGATTAGGAACCAGGGCTGTGAGAGCCCAGGCCAAGCTCCCGAGCCGCAGCAGGAGCGGGGTGGCAGGGCTCTGTCTGGGACTGCAGGGATGATGCCGGCACCCACTCTAGCTCCAGGGACGCTTTGTCTCTGGGACTCAGAGTGGGGCTCGGAGTCGAACAACTGCTTGTAGGGCTCCCCTGAGTCAAACACCATGGCACTCGTCACTTCTGCCCTGTTTATCCCCCAGGCTGGTGAGACTCGGCAAAGAAGTGTTTGGACGCCCCAGCCGGATGGGGTGGGTTTTCCAGGCTAACTGTAATATTTTTCCATCTTCTCATGCCAGGGCCTGATACAGTGCCTGGCATGATAGACGTTCACCATAAAAAAAAAATTACCGGAGGGGTGGATGGATGAATGAACAACCGAAGGAACAGCACGTCTTACATTTTCCACGTCCTCCGAACTGAAAAATAAATAGAAATGAAATTGGGAGAGGAAGGAGGCAAGGTAGCTTCCAAAGGAGGCTGGGCAATTTCCTGAACTTTCTAAGAGATTTTATGTGTTCGTTAATACCAACGGAAATTCAGAATTGCCTCCTGTCACCCTCCTTCCCCATAGTTCAAGGTCTGGTCGTATTCATGTGGTCACAGAGCTGTCTCTCCACCAGTTCTGTGTGCCCAACGGGAGGCTCTATCTTGCCGAAGGGGGGCTGGGAGCAGGTCTTAGGGAGAGATGGACAAGTACTCTCTCTAACTCCCTTGCACGGCTTCATTGATTATGCATTTACTGACTAACTTTTGCAGGCAGGAAGGAAACAAGAGTCACTCAAAGAGCCAAGAGTCTGTCTCTTACATATATGGCAGGCCTAAGGTGGTCTTCCTGATTCATGAAGACACGTATGGTTGCTACAAGTAGTTGTGAGGCAGGGGGGTGTGCATAAAGAGTGAAAACACAAGGGACTGTCCTCTGTAATATATATGATGGTGACACTGTACTTGAAGAATATACACACCCCATATAACGATGAATGTACTGCGTCTTCTCCACCTGACCTCGCGTCCCAGAATTCATTCTCCATCCTTCTCCATCCATCTGTGCATCATGAAGTTGACTGCTGTGGACTGTGTCACCTGGGTTTCCTCACCACTTGGCTGCTGGTGGGGCTGCCCAATGAGCAGCAACAGGAAGGGGAGAGAGGTTGGGGTTTCTTCCCCACTCCTTCCCTGCTTGGGTGCTGTGCTCTGACGGCAGCTGCGTCCTCCTGGGACTACTGCTCCCTCCTGGCACCACCTTCCCCACAGCTCTAGCTTTCATGATCCCCTGGTCTTTTCCAGTCTAGGGACTAACAGCTTCTTACAGTTCATAACCTCTGCATACCTCGGCACCCCTACTGGCTCTCTCGACCTTGCCCACACATGGTGAGTGGTCCCTTCCTTGGAGTCTCTTCAGTTGAGCCATCTGAATGGAATTCGACTTCCTGCCAGCGCCCAGCCTGGTACAGAGAAGAACGTGTAGAAGGCACATAAAGAGTAATTTTCCACGAAAAACAAGTTCTTACATTATACTTGGTTTTTATTATTCAAAAGAGATTTCTGACTTTTCAATACCTTCCTGCCCAACCTGTTTTCATGAGGTCTTTTCACCGCAGCACAAGTACCGACATCAGCAGATGACACACGTGGTTTAAGGTGGATGTTCTTGAGCGCTCCTGCCTGCTGGCGGGGGGAGTGGAGGGGAGGTCGGGTTCCTGGGCAAGGGTTATAGTAGCTCCACGGTGCAGGGCTCCAAGCCAGGTAGTCTCACGCCCAGGGTAGCAGGCAGAAGAGAGGGATGATTACCTGCTCCCAGTTTCTCCAGGAGCCCTAGACGGGTATAACACCCGGGACCACAGTATGGTTTGAAGAACAAAGAGAAGGGTTCTCAGGCAGTTCTTGCTGTGTTCCTTAAACCCTTGCTGACGTTCTCAGAGGACACCAGGTTTCTCCATTAATTGTGCATGGCCTGGTGAGGGAAAGCATTGCTGTGAATGTGTGTAACTGTTTTTCAGTCAGGGTGTAAATGACAGTGTCTGATTCTGTCCTGCTAGGAAGCAGGAACTGATCTGGCTCGGAGAAAATGCTCCACGCTGAGGGGGAAGGGTAGAAGGGAAAGAAAGCTCCACTGAGAGGAGCTACCCCTGAGGAGAGTGTCCCTGAGGACTGCTCCCCCTGCAGCACGCTTCCCCTGAGGACTTGCCCTAAGGGAATTCCCGCCCCCCCAAAAATGCTCCCCTACAATGCATGCCCACTGAGGAGATCACCCTGAAGGACACTCCCCTAAGGACGTCCCCCTGGAGGAGTGCTCCCCTTACATGCATGCCTACTGAGGAGATCCCCCTGAGGGATGCTCCCCCTGAGAAGTGTTCCCCCTGAGGGCTTCCCTGCTGAGGAGTGCTCCCCCTGAAATGCATGCCCACTGAGGAGATTCTCCCAAGGGATTCTCCCTCTGAGACGTGTCCCCCCTGAGGAGTGTTCCCTCTGAAACACATGTCCACTGAGGAGATTACCCTGAGGGATGCTCCCCCTAAGCAGTGTCCCTTCCGCCTGAGGGCAACTCCTCCAGAAGTGCACCCTGAAATGCATGCCCACTGAGGGGATCCCCCTGAGAGATGCTCCCCCTGAGTAGTGCTCCCCCTGAGGATTTTCCCCCATGGCTGCTCCCCCTGAAATGCATGTCCACTGAGGAGATTCCTTCTGAGGGATGCTTCCCTGGAGCAATGTTCCCCTGAGGACTCTCCCCCAGGAGTGCTCCCTCTGAAAGGCATGCCCCCTGAGGAGAATTTTCCCGAGGATGGCTCCTACTGAGCAAGGCTCCTTTGGGCCCTTTCTCACAGATTTTCCCCTAAGCTCTGGGTTGAGAAAAGACTCTCCTAGAACTGAGGATTAGCAGAGGACAGATTTCAGGCTTAGCAGAGGACAGATTTCTCTTTCACCTTCCTGGCAGCTCTTGGAGGCTACCAGTGGAGGCTCCATGGACCTGATGGGGGCTCTGGAGAGCATCAGGCAAGCTGCCCCGCTCATGCCACCTCAGGCCCTCTGCTCTGGGGCTCTGAGGCCCAGAGTGCTCTGAGCAAGGCTGGTCCTAGGCAGAGTTCTGAGGGAGGAAAAATTGCCCCAACCCCCTCCCCACATTACTCTTCTCCCCTTATACACCCAATTTTATCTTACCATTTTCACGCCTGCAACACCCGGCCAACATGCTCTTCCTCCCACACAAAAAGGCTGTGCTCTTCTGGGAGGACTTGCATTCTTGCAGGGTTTGAACCACTACGTCACAGGTGAGTGACCTTCCTTGTACTCAGGAAAAATGAAATGCATAGGGCCCCAGCCCATTTGCTTCCCATTGAAATGAAAGTATAAAAACAAACCAACAAATCAAAAACCCCAAACAAAATGCAATGCGTGATCTCAAGACCAAGAATACCTACTTTACTGATTAAATGATTGTCAGGGAGGAAACCTGCATGGCTCTTTATTCACTAAAAGGTTTGTGTCTGGACATTCATGCCAGTCTGACGGCTCTCACATGTAGGTCTCAGTCCTTACACACAGAGCTTTAATAGCGAAATTTCAGTTATCAGCCAGTGATGGGAGCCATCTACGGGAGCAGTGGGCCTTTCTAACCCCTCAGAAATCACACCAGTGGGCTCTCCTTGCCCTGGCTCTAAGACACGATCTCTGTGACGCATTGAAGGGGACTGACTTTCCTCCATGTTCTTGAAGCTTCGCAGGAGACCCCTGCCCCCCAGAGGTGAGTGGTATGATTACTTAGGATAGGAATTTCTATGGCTACCTGTTTCCTCTTGTATTCAGAGAAACATGTCTCTAAGGTATAAGCAACAGTCCCACTTGCATCCCTTTATCAGCTCTGCGAGGGCCGGTATTAATGCACTGACCAGTCTGGGTCACAGACACCTTGTTCTTTCCCATCAAGGCTTGCCCCCCTTGATGAACACGCTGATGTAGGATCTATTCATTCGAACATTTATCTAGTGGTCTTGCTTGGGTCACTCTGGCATCTTCGGGCTGTTGCTGGTGTTAGCAAGTGAAGACCCATGTTGCCAACTTCGCCCAACAGCATCCTTTCAAGTCAGCTTTGAGGTGGGAGCAAACCAAAGCAGCTAGAGTCTTTGGGAGCTACTCACGGGCTCTGAGACTTCTGAGTCTACCTGCCTTCTTTCAAAGCTTCGCGAAGGTTGATGTTCAGTCTGCTGACACTGAGGGGGGAAGGACAAGAATATTCACGCTGATGTCTTTGTTTTCCGGGGACTGTTTCCTATTTTCTCAAGTTCACTCCCTGAGGGGACCGCGTAGCATGAGTGGGGAGCCTGGGGCAGGTCCCTGGGCTCGTCGCTGGTTGCCACCTGCCTGTCCCTCACAGATGGTGCCAGGCATCTCCTCACCTGGAGACACGGCCTCTGCCACCTGGCGCCGACTCGGGAAGCACCTACCACATGGATTATGTGAGACTTCACGTCCGTGATGTGGTTCCTGAGAGAGACCGCTGGCTCCCGAACCAGTCACGCTCATACAAACGTGTTTTAATGAATAAGTGGATGAACTTGTTTAAAAATCTTTAGGGAACACTGGTTATGTTTCAGACATCATGCTAAGTACTGGCGATTCCAGGCCAACCAGACGGACCCAGGACACACAGCCCCGCATGAAGGTAGGCATGAGTAAGGGACCGCTCTAAAATGTTAGGAAGGTTGTAGGAAGGGACAGTCAGGATGTCATGAGGAATTCAGGAAGGGGAGCCTAGGACTCTAAGAGTTAGGGGAGATGTTTGGAGTTTCAGGTAAGAAGAATGATGTTTAATATGGAATACATAGAAGATGGCCACGTAAGATGGTAGGGCTGGCCTGTACAACGCCTAGAAGTGAGAGAGTTCACATATGTTTAGATAACTGAATAGAGCTCAATATGCCTAGAACTTAGTGATGGATGTGAGCGTGGGAGATGCTTGAGAAGCAGGCAGAGTCGGCTTGAAGGGCTTCAAAAACGGGCTCCTACCTGGGGCTGTGATTGTCTCGGCAATCCTTGGTGACAGTCCCGTCAGCTTGTGGTACAGAGGGGGAGGGGAGCTAGTCTGAAGGCAATGCAAAGAGAAAAAATAAACACTTGCACAATCAATTCTCGTTACTCATAATACTTACACTCTATAAAGTCACCATGACACTGAATTGGCAAATAACGAGCCATTGCTCCCAGGAGAGATACAGGGTCGGTTCCTGTGAGCTCCGGTCACATTTTCAACAACTGACCAACACATAACCTGGAGTTGATTTTTTTTTTTAAAGATTTTATTTATTTATTTATGAGAGAGAGAGAGAGAAAGTGTGAGAAGGGGAAGGGGCAGAGGGAGAGGGAGAAGAAGGCTCTCCCGCTGAGCAGGGAGCCTGACTCGGGCCTCAATCCCAGGACCCTGGGATGATGGCCTGAGCCGAAGGCAGACACTTAACCAATTGAGCCACCCAGGCCCCCAACACATAACCTGATTTTACTTTTGTTTCTGTTTAAAGATACCTTCTGTAAGATGCATGAACTAGAACTTATGGCCCACAGAGCTCTAACTCATGCCTCGGTGAAACTTATGTAACACACACATTTTCTCCATAAGGCACACCAGATCTCGTCTTTAGAAATACTAGATAGCACTTCAGCACTGTTACGGACGGTTTCATCCTCCAAAATCCATATGTGGAAGCCCTAATCCCTGTGTGACTGTATTCAGACATAGGTCCTTTAAAGGAGGCAATATAAGTTAAATGAAATTCAAAGTCTCTGGCCCTAATCCAATAGGACTGGTGATATAATATTAATAAGAAGAAGAGACACCAGGAGTACACAAGCCTGGAGAAAAGGCCGTGTGAGGACACAGTGAGGAGGTGGCCATCTGCGAGCCAGGAAGAGTGCTCTCACCAGGAACTAGCCTGCTGGTGTCTTGATCTTGGACTTCCAGCCCTCCAGAACTGCGAGAAAATACATTTCTGGTGTTTTGGCCACCCAGGCTTGTTGTGACAGCCCCAAGCTGACTAATACCGACAATAAGCTTTGGAGGCCATTTTAAATCATGAAATCACCAACAAGAAGCACGAAAGAAAAATCAAAGAGAGGGAAAGGAGACAAATTTCACCACTCTGATTTGGCTCATCTGGGAAACCATGCCCCACCCAGCCAGAGCTCCCACATCTTTTATACTCCCGCAGCATCTTGCTTTTGCCACTCTTCTGTTTCAGGATGTGGTATCCTGGGATTGAATTCCGGAATCCTGTGTTGTTTCTTGACTGAATTCTCCACACAACTGTGTTTCTTTTCTGACATGGTCTGATTTCTCCAGCCTGAGGTCCTCTTGGGTTCCCATTTATATATCCTCTTTATATGCTTAAAAAAAAATCTGTCTTAACTCTTCTTCTTTTTTGGGTAGACTTAATTTTTATTTGGATCAAGATTTAATATGCTTATAGTTTTGAGTCAAGAAGTTCCACAAAGCTTATTCCCAAAAAGACTATGAACATTAATAGTAACCTCCTGATACCCCCTCCCTACAAGGCCCACTCTCCAGAGAGAACCAGCCTCACATTTTAAAACTGATTCTTTTGGGGGCGCCTGGGTGGCTCAGTCGTTCAGCATCTGCCTTCAGCTCAGGGCGTGATCCCGGCGTTCTGGGATCGAGCACCACATCAGGCTCCTCCTCTGGAAGCCTGCTTCTTCCTCTCCCACTCCCCTTGCTTGTGTTCCCTCTCTCGCTGGCTGTCTCTATCTCTGTCAAATACATAAATAAATAAATCTTTAAAAATAAACAAATAAATAAAATAAAACTGATTCTTTTGGTATTTACATGCTTGTCTCTAAATATGATTGTATAGTTGCTTCTCGATTTTTTTCCATTTTAGGCATGATGTATGGACTCTCCACCCCTAATCCTACCAGCAAAGCAACATTATAATTTGGGATAGATCAACATTCAGTGTTTATATTATTAGTGGTCATGTAAGTGATATGCACTGCCAAGTGATATGGGATGCAGTGATTTGCTTTTCTGTGCAAGTTATTATTTTTCCTATGGTTAATTATTGTCTTTTGTTTGTTGAGTAGTGTGCTCTGTACTTATCCCTAATTTATTCTCAAACTCTCCCTCAGAAATGTAAATCTTTTCTCAATATGCTTAAATACATCAGATGCTTTATTAATTTCATCTTCTTGAGTAATTCTCTCCTGGTCCCTTTCTCTGTTCCAGTCAGGGCTTCTCTCTCTCTCTCTCTCTCTCTCTGTCTCGTCCTTCCTCCCTCCCTCCTTTCCCCTACCTGCCATTTTTGGTCCTGGTGTTCTGGAGTTTTATAGCTTGTTGTGGATTTATTTTCTTTCATGGTGCTAGGTCCTTAGTGAGCCCTTTCCCTCCATTCCAGAAATGTAAACTCCCTCTGCTTCCACTGTTCTCTTTCTGGATGCCCATTACTCAGATTTTGGACATACTAGAACTGTTCTCCAATTTAAAAATCTTTTTATAACCATTTTTTTCTTCTTTGTCCTTTTGCTCTATCGTCTGAGAAGATTTTCAACATTATCTTCCAGTGCCTTTGCTGAGTTTTTCATTTCTGCTGCTATATTTGTAATTTCCAAGAACGTGCTATGTTCTCGGAATATTCTTTTTTCATAGCACTCTGTTCTTTTTTCAGGGATGTAGTATTTTCTCATCCCTTTGAGCACAATAAGGGTAGTGTGACTTTTGAGTTTTCCTCCCTCACCTCTAATGTTTATGGTTGGTTTTTTTGAGTCCTTGTCTTTCATATTGGAGGCTTTCCTCATTTCCATGGGGTGCTTGACAGTCTGCTCATATTTAAGAGAAGAACTGTAAAGACAACTCTTTGTAGGTAAGAGGGGCTTAGTGACTGCAGACTTCACTCTAGGGTCATCTAGCTGGATGGTTTCATTGGGAAACCCTGGATGTTAGTGTCAGTCAGTCTTTTTTGGAAAATAAGATCTTTTTGATGAGATTTTTTTTTTTGAGGTGTTAAGTCTTTTCTAATATCCTGCCTGAAAAATATAAATATTCTACTTGTGTCTGTAAGCTGGGTGGGATAGGAGCTCAGTCCCAACGTTCAGTAGAAATCTTTTATTGAATCCTCCTGTTTTTAATATAGTCCCCTTCAGTGAACTGTTCTTGGCATCCCCCCATCCAGAGAACAAACCTGTGGACCTCTGCTGGGCAGTAACTGATCTGCATGGAGTAGGGGTTGGAATCCGGGATCTAACCGTTTCTTATGTAAATCTTTAACCAGCCTTTCGGTTTTAGCCTCACCCATCATTCCTACTTCTGGAGATAGCTCGTGCCACCAATTCCTATGCCTTTCGAATATTTAATGGAGCAAATCAGTTTGCACCATGGCTTTTCCCATTGCTGCCTACAGGTTGTTGTAACTTTGAAGCCTTCTTAGTCAGCCACTGCCCTTCCCTCTGCTTTTTCCACTCCCCAAATTATGCCAACGGATTTTTTTTTTTTTTGCTGTTCTATTTATTTTTGTGGTAATGTCTTTTTTTTTTTTCTTAAAGTAAGCTCTCCACCCAACATGGGGCTCAAACTCAAGACCCTGAGATCATGAGTTGCATGTTCCACTGACTGAGCCAGCCAGGTGCCCCTACTTTTGTGGTTTATGTCTTTTATTTTTGTGACGGTGATGTTACTATTGTTGGGTTTCAGAAGGCAGTGAAGGCTGATGCATGAGTGAAGCTGTTACCCTTAACTAGAAATTTCCCTACCTTGTCCCGTCGTGGATAACAGCCTCCTGCAATCTAGGTATTGCCTCCCCAGTGCATGTGGCCGGGCTCAGTTGCACCAGTTCCTTTTGGACCTCCAGGACTGCCTGACTGCTTGAATCCATGAAGGTTGATTGCCCAACACAAACATTTGCAGTAAGCACCTTCCCTCTGCTGGTCCTGACCAGGGGGTAGATCTCACGTGGACGGGCAGGCTATCAGAAAGACCAGAATTTCCTCTGTCTCCCTCTCGCCTGCTTTGAGTTGCTGGGAATGAGCCACCAAGCTGTCTTATGGAGTCCAGATGTGTCATCAGGGTGGCCCTGCTTAGGGGGCCGAGGAAGTGACAGCCAGGCTGGTGGCTCAGTCGAGGCTTTGTGGGGTGGTCTCACAGATCTGATCTTTAGCTTTTACTACATCCAGTATAGGATTTTATCCAACTGTCCCGTAGGGCCCGACGTCAGGAAGCTAACTCAGGTGAATCCAACTCCCAGCACAAGTCACCTTACTGGGAGCTTATTTATTGATTTATAATCCACTGCGTCTCTTTGCAATAAGTGGGCCATTTATATCTGCTATCCGGGGTCTCTTGCTCAGGTATCAAGCCAGGGGGAAAGCCCAGTTATCAGATGTCTTCTGCCCAGCAGGACACACCAGTTCCATTTACATACATTATTTCCAATGAATCCTCACTCTGACCCGGTGAGCTGTTCTCCCCATTTGACAGATGAGAAAACCAATATCCAGTGGGGCCGAATCCATTACCCCAGCTCTGATACCCTCCGCCTTCTCCCGCTCTGAGCTGGATGACCACAGAGCAAGTCGCAGAGATGAAATGGTCTCCCAAGCTCACGGCAGAGCTCGGGATCAGGTAAGGCCTCTCTAATGACCTGGGGTTTGAGTCCTGAAAGAAGACTGTGGACAGGCGAGCAGGCGAGGAGCCAGGGGAACCATGTGGGCAGAGGCTCTGAAGTGCAGGACGCATGACCAAGCAGGAGGAGCCGTGTGGCTGCAGCATGGGGCAGCCGAGGGGCCCACAGAGGATACTACAGAGAAGGAGGCTGAGTTCACTGCTGGGGTCCCTCAGAGCGAAGCTGGCCCGGCTGCTGGGGTTAGACTGCTCTTTAGGGAGGGCGGGGGACACAGGGGGCTATCAGAAAGATCCAATGTTGCCTAGCTTCACATGACACCTGAGGTTTTCCCATCCTTCGAATTACCTAGATATTTTTTCCGATTTGGTGGACTTCCTTGTATTGGAAATTCCCTGTGGAGGCTTATTTAACCATCACTGTTTTTCCTCCAATGTTGTATTATCTGTAAGTCCTCAAGTTTGGCCAGCCACTGATGAGTAATAATTTGAGGACCCAAAGACCTGTGGTTCCCCAGCTTGAAGGCCTGTCAGAATCACCTAGAGAGGCCGTTGAAAACCCAGGGCCTCGGGCCTCAGCCAAACCTACTGAAGCATTAGTATTTCTTTTACAAGCTGCATAGTCTGTTTTTTTTTTTTTAACGTTTTTTATTTATGTAAGGATTCTTTACACACAGCATGGAGCTCGAACTCACGACCCCCAAATCAAGCACCTCACAGTCCTCTGACTGACCCAGCCAGGAGCCCCATTTGTTTTTCAAATTTTTTTATGCAGAGTCTATTCTTATGCAGCTGACCCGATCATTTCTCAGAAAGTCTGTGCTCCAAACAGGGTCAGTGGCAGGTCACCCAACACCGGACATGTGGGGTGACTGCAGCACAAATCTCGAGCAAAGCCCATGTTTTCGGCCTCACAGTGGAGATTCTAGCAGGGAGAGGATGTGTCTTACATCTGTTGATGCCTCGTATGTCCACTGCCCTTCCCTTGATAGGGCTGTCCTCACCCATTCCGTCAAGTCACTAGTGACATTTTCAGTGCACGACGCTGAGAAATAGTCCTTGTCCTCAGAAGGCTTTCACTAATTCTAAAAAAGCATTTTTTTAATTTTTATTTTTTACATTTTAACATCTCAGAAATGGGGTCATACCTAAAAACTGTATCTTAGCACTCATTTTAATGCAACGAAGAGTGTTTTTTTTCTTGCGGTATGGCAAATACTGATGCCCCTTGGTATCAATGGTATCTTCAAGTTGATGACACCCAGTAGTTGAAAAAGGAATCGTATACTTGGGTACACAGGGAGCTGACACGAGCCTTGCTCGGGCTGGGCCCTCTGCACGGGTGATTCTGCCCAACAACTTCACCAATGCTACTGATTTCGTCTGACTCGATTCAAATGCCAACTCCTCCAGGAAGCCTTCTAGGTCACCCCAGTGCCCCCCACTCAAGGCAGATTCAAAGTCCTTCCTCTGGGCTCCTGTACTTGCCTCTGACCTCTACTTCCCAAGCTATGTTGCATTTGTCTGGTTATTGGTCCATCACTCTGTAAGTAGACTGTAAGCTGAGTCTAGGCGGAGACGCAGTTGGACACCTCTGGGTTCCTGCTCCCTAGGAGAGGGTCCGGTACATCGACGTTCAGTGAATGCTGAATGACTGAACGATGAACGGTGGGGCATTTACAGGCAATATACATATATAATATGTAATATATATGTATGTATATATGTATACAGGCAATATACATATATAACTGCACTCAGGATTTCAAAAGAAAGGCAGAGCCTGGCCTGGAAAGGCCAGGGAAGGCTTCATGAAGGGCATTGGGATGAGCCATGCTGGCAGGATGGCTGATGGCATCGTTAAGGACCACTGGGAGGAAGGAGAAGGGGCAGTGCCAAGACCTTCATGTCTCCCACCAGGTGGGTCCTGTGATGACTGTTACTTGGCCGGATTTCGTGTTTGAATTTCAGGAGCCTGCGGGCCCTCATTCATGTTCATCCTTAATAATTAACTCTGGGTACTAACACAATAGACCCAGGGGTTCAGAGGCAGGCACGGTTCCGCCCTCAGTGAGCTCTCACAGGAAGTCCTGAGCATACATAGATGTTGTGGTTTAGACCTCAGAGCTTCCTGCCAGATCTTGACAAGGTTTAGCAAGTCTAAGAAGCCAGGAGAAGGAGGGCGGACGGGACCACAAACATGGCACCAAACATTTCAAAGCAGGTGCCTGCTCACCGCCTATTGTTTCAAACCTTAACTGAAAACTGTTTTGTTTTTCTTTCCACTTCCCCCAGTTCAGCTAGCGTGGCTGCTGGCTGGGGGTGGGCGATGATCTGTGCCTAATGGCCACTGAAGACACTGGGGATTTGATGCCCGTGAGGGGGCTCTCAGCCTGCCCTTCCGTGTTGTTTGATAGGCTCCTGGAACCTCCAGGAATCACAGATTCCTTTCTTTTCGAGGATGATTCTGCAGATCACTGTGACCGTGTCTGAACAGTCAAAGAAGTGAGACCCGAGCAATTACGTTTGCTGGTGCCTCTTTGTCACAGTTTGCACATAGAGGTTTCAATTCATTAGACAAATCTACAAATAGCTTGTTGGGCGAGCTTTACATCTGAGACCTGGGGAGCATGTTCTGGTTGCTCTGGGGTGGGGGAGGGGATTCAGTGGTCCAGGTGAATTGGGGTGACCAAATTAGATACTGCTGTCACACCACCCAGCCTCTTTCTCATCCAGCAGCTCGATGCTGGGTTTCTTTCTACAATGAGCAGACACTGGGTCAAATCAAAGCTTTTATTTCACTTCTACTCCCAAGATGGTGGGCAAGTGTCCACCAGGCACGTCAGAAACTCGAGGGTCTCCTGAGCAGGTAGCCGCTTGCAGCGAGGCACAGGTGCGGCGAGACAACTCATGTCTGCGTGTGATCGGAAGGGGAGGCGAGGAGAGCTCTAGAACTTTGTGCCCGGTGGCCCATCATCCTGATGCTGGCACTTGGATGGCTAGCCCTTTCTGGCGTGACAAGGATCTGGGAGGAGGCCAGGGGCTCCAGGTGCTAGGGCACTTGAAGGAGCTAGGAGATGCAGACGTGGCCATGGCCCCCGGCCCAGGAGGTGATGATCTTAACTTGCAGAACGCACTGCATGAAAGCAGAGGTGCGGACCCCCCGAGTGGAGAAACCCCACTGTGCCTTGATGGGAAAGAACAATTAGAGAAAGGGGACGACCACATCAGGAGACAGAGTTAGGAGTTCTCAGTGGCCCCATGGGGAGGTTTTGGTTGAACTCGAGGCCTAGGGAGGGGAGGACCTTTCTGCTGGTGAACTTGTGCGGCCGATGGAGGAGGAGCCTTCTTCTGCGGATGGTGCTGGACACGGTGGCTAGGAGGCGGGGGCCGATGACAGGGGGCCTGGAGCCGATGACTAGGTGGTGGAGGAGGTTGGGACACAGCTGGGTTTTGAGGAGCTGGTCCTGGACCCTGGCGGGGCTTCCGGTGCCTTTCCTTGGCGGTTGCTCGGCGTGCTCTTATCTCAAGCTCCTCATCTGCAAAAAGAAAACCTCTGAGAGCTCTCCTGGTGAGAGAGGGTCTGCTAACCAGAGCTCTCCTGGTGAGACAGGATCCGCTATTTATCGAGCATAGCGCTTGCATGCGAGAAGTCACGCTAGCTGTTTGGGGCGTGCAGTGAGGAGGCAGAAGCCACCTCTACCCTCTAAAATTTCCAGGCCCTGTAGCAGACACAGAAACGCCCACCAGCAGGGGAGAGTGAGAGCCCAGGGCTTTCGGGAACTCAGGGAGCCCGAAGCAAAGAAGCAGGTAGAGGGCTTGGTGCCTGGGTGTCCTGGGCGTGGAGAGGGCACTCAGACCTCAGAGCCCTGCCTCTGGGTGACCCTAGAGACCGTGCCCTGAGAGCACCTGGTGGTTAGAGCCCTTAGGACAGGAGATTCATCGTCAGAGGGGACGTTAGCAACCACCTTTCTTCAGGTGGGTTTCCCTGTTAGCTCTGCCTTTCGTCCCGTTCTCGCTCTAAGGAAGCCCACATTCTGGTGAGGGGTTGGAAGACATGCAAGGGGCCTTTTAGTCCGCAGAAACTTACTAGTTTCTCGGAAATTCATAAGCCAGCCCCATTCTCTTGGGCTTGGAGGGACAAGGGTTTCTCGTCCTATCAGCCCTGTGGGATTTTCCATGATGTGTGACAGCAGTCCGTGGAGACAGGCCCACGACTCCCAATAATGTGGGTGTTCCTGCTGTTTTAAAACCACACAGGGAAACTGCGAGGAGGCTCAGCTTCTCCAGGCCTGAAGGGCCCCTCTGGCCCTCAGCCTTCTCTGGGCTACAAGGGCGGTGTCCCAGTCCCTCTGTCCAAAGCCATCCTTGCAGGGCTCCTGAGGGAGCTAGGAAGGGAACATTCTCCTGGGGCCAGGGAATGGCCCTTCACGTTGACATGGGCATGTCCAGCTTAGGAAGCCCTGGTCCCATCTGAGCATGGCCCTGTAACTTCCGGTGAGGATGGCAGGGGAACAACCTCCCCTGAGGGCTGGAAATCCTGGCCTCAGGCAGCTTTCAACGTGAAGACTCAGATTCCAAAGACGTGGATGTGACACAGGAAGGGCCAGAGTGCTCTAAGCACAAAAGGTAAAGGGTACGGAAAGAGAAGAACACGTCCTCGGTGCCATCTTTGGTGGCCCGAGGCAGCTGAGGCCGAGCCCGGAGGCTGTGGAGAGGACTTCAGCCAGAGCCCTGTTCCCAGCTGGGCGGTTTTGGAGAGACCTTTCTCATCCAAGCTCGGGCTGCCCGTTGGCTCAGCAGTCTGTTCACCCACCATTTAGTACATTTGTCCTTCACACACATATTCCCCATCTTCTGGCTCTAGGTGCCATTGCTAAGTAGCAGCGATGGCTCAGATCGAATATGGTGACAGGACAAGATGCTGGCCCTCGGGAAGCCTAAAATCAAGGGACCCAAACCAGGACTGCAAACCACAATGTCAGTGTCTGGTAAGAGCCCAGAGCCACCAGACAGCTACAGACAGAGTCCCAGGAGCTCTGGGGGGAGGAGTCGTGTGCAGCCAAGTGGCCGAGCCCCCAGGCTGCCTTGCACAAACAGGTGAGCTGTGGCTCTGAGCTGCCTGCCTGGCAAAGCAGGACTGGGGGGCCCAGCGTGCCCACCCCCATCACTGTAGCCACTGCCCAAATGTCTGCTCCCGGGAATTCCTCCAGGGTCAGTGTCCTCCCTAATCTCCCCTCCTGATTCGGCACCCAGGGCCCAGGCCAGGGTGAAGCGAGCAAGGCAACCAGGGCATAGAATGGAAGGAGCCCTCACTCTCGGGGTTGAGCAAGGGCGGGGGTGGGGGGTGGTGGCAGGAACCCTGAAGGTGACGGTCTCCTTAAATTGCACAGAACCCCTTGCTTGTATCACCCTAGTCCTGACTCAGCCCACTGGCCATAATATTTGGGGGAAATCATTTAACCTCGCTGAGCTTAAATTTTGTCATCTGCATAAATATTATCTATCTCATAAGATCACTCGGGAAGTTGGATACAATAATGAATGCAAAGCATTATATTAGAGAGGTTAGTGCCTGGCCCAAGGGACTGCGTTGTCAACATGAACTACCGTGTAGAAAGCAGGGATTGCCTCGTCATGGGCTGGCATGTGAGGCCCACCTTGGAGGACTATGCGATCTTTGACCATCCAGCAATGGAGAAAGGGCCTTTGCAGGGGGACTTAGACAGAAAACAGCCTGAGCAGGGCACAGACGTGAGAGAGCCATGATGCCTATGGGACTCAGCAAGCAATTCTGCTCCATGCAGGCAAAGAGTGCTGGAAAGATGGCGGTGGAAACATGGCACCACGCTGGGGGCAGTGGCCTGAAAGGGACCCAAGGTAAGAAGTCTTAAGTAAGGAAGCCAAGTCCAAAGGGGGCCCAAGGCCACCCCTGCCTGGGCAGGTTCAGCCCAGGTCCTTGTTTGGGTGTGCTCCAGGCCACGGGCGTGGGCAGCCGGGCCCTCTCTGGGGAGACCCAGAGTGAGAGGACTCAGTCCTACTGTAAATGTCAGATTGCACCAAACCCGAGGAGCCTGCTTACCTGGCTGCGTGTCTTGTTGTGGGCTGGATACACTTGCTGGACTCACCTGCAGCATGGGGTCCCAGCACCCCCAGAGCCCGCAGAGATACCTCATATGCCATTATCTCAACTCACTGCCTTGGGTGGCCTGTGCTCCTTGAGCCAGCTCCCCACTTACGAGCATAACCCTTCCATTCTTGCTGGGTTGTTGGACAGGCCTGATTTGAGGAAAACCAGTCCCAGCACTAGCATATCCCCTCTGAACCACAAATTGGAAAAGAGGGTATAACTCCCTGGTTTTAGACCCCATGTGTCCTGCGGGTCCCTGAAGTTTCACCTGTGTTCTACGAGCGTGGTTCTGAACATACCTCACTGCCCTCCACCCCCTGCCTCCACAGAGGACGAGATGTTTGTTCATGGAGATGATATTTTGAAGCTAATCATTCTACCCACGTAGAGATGTGTGGCTCATTCAAAATATGTCCACGCAGGCCTTCCACCGAGTCAGCCTCGGCGGTGGACTCCAGGGCCCGACCAGGATTCGGCTTCTCAAAGCTCTCCCACTGTCACCACTGAGAATTTGTTTTTCAAAGATGCAGCTAACCAGAGAATGGAAAAACCTGTAACCACCGGTTAGAGCCCTGACATTCTGAAAGTCCCCGTCTCCACTGTTCTCTTTCCAGACTCAGTGTCATCCTCATGAGTTGTTTCCACGGGGATTTTGCCCGGGGCCTGTGGGGGCACAGAAGCAGGGGAGCTTACCATGTTTCCTACTGTTCTGTCTTTTTCTCTTGTTGATGTAGAAGATGAGTAGTGTCATAAAGCTAATGAAGATGACGCCTCCTCCACAAATGCCAGCAATGAGATAGATGTCCAGACCCTTCTCTGCAAAAGGAACAGAAATGGATGCAGGCGAGGGGTCCTGGGCCGAGGGGTCATTTCATGGCTCTGGCCAAGGACCCCTGCATGAAGCAGATAGAAGAGCCTCGTGGGGCTTTTCAACCTCAGAAAAGCCGAGCTCGTGGAGGCTGTCGGTTGTGTCAATCTCTGGATAAGCCCCCCAGATGGCTCCTGGGGGGACTGCTGCTCTGCACAAGAAATGCCGAATTCTTCACGTGCCGCCCCCCACCCCCTCCCCAGTCAAGGAGCAAGTCACAGAAGTATAGCTCTGAGAAGGAGTCTGGAGACAATGTAGGGTCCCTTCTAGTTTCACAGGCCCAGAGAGGGAGGATGGGTTGCCTGAGGCCACAAAGTCTGTTCCTGAGTGGGGCCTTTAAGCAGCCCCTTGCGTCCATGTTTCTGCTCTATGAATCCACCCTCTTCTCTGGCTGCCCTCCTACATCAGGTGGGGTTGTTTTGTCTTGTTTTTGTCTTGACCAGGCGGTTTCCACTCAGGGTGAATGCTTCACTTGTCCAGCCCACCGGTCAGCTCCCCCTCCCAGATTTTCCCTGGCCTATGAGAGAAACTCAGACGTGCAGTGAGTTAGCGGCAGCGGTGGATTTGATCTTCAGCTCGCAGACCTTCAGTCGCCACAACGCAATGAGGATAACTGCTCAGTGTTCAGAGAAATGGGTTTGAATCCAGACTCTTCTAGGCAAGAGTTGTGTGACCTTGGGCAAACTACTGCACCTCTCTGAGCCTGTTCCATTCGGCATGAGAAGGAGATAATGAAACTTACATCACAGGGTGGCTGTTGGAGGTCAATCAGATAATGGATGTGAAAGTGCTTTGTAAACTGTAAAACAACACACAGAGGCGAGGTCTGGCTCTTAGCAGAGCTCTGTGCGCTGGCGTTTCTGGGAGCTGTGTCCCCACGACAGGGACTGGGCCGCCTGCCCATGGTGAGTCGAGGGCAGTTAGAGAGGCCGTAGCTGGGGCCGGGTGTCAGGAGACTCGTGCATCTGGAGGACAAAGTGGAGCTCGGCCAGCATCACAAGGGAACCCTTTTCCAGCATCCCTAGGAAGACCCTGTTACATGTGAAGCCCAGGATGAGCCCTGGGAGAAAGCCAGAGGACCAGAAACTAAACTGAAGAGATTTTCTGACAGCAACAGTCAGTTAATGCTTTCTTTCCTCTCTGCCCCACTCTCGGCCTGCCGGTCACACAGCCTCCCCTGCTCTGCGGACAGAGGTGCTTCCATTGGAACATTCCATGAGACCAAGAAAGCATTGGGGTCCTTGAAGGCTCCACGGGCTGGAGCCAGGGGCTGCTGGAGTCCCTCTCCGGCTGACCCTCCCAGGGTCTGACCCAGTGGGAACAGGTCAGGGAGCACGGGCTGAGCCATGCAGCCACCACTCAGCTTCTCACACGGGGTGTCCCACACCTCTCTCTGGGGCACTCATGGAAATGGAGGCACGCCTCACACTGTCCATTCACAGATCTGTCCAGCAGGGCCCTCCGAGTCACCTGGGGTGCTCTCGGCAGGGAACATTCCAGCTTGCCACAGAGGCAGCTGGGGCTCCATCATTCAAAACCACGTCCTCACCGTCTCTAAACCCAAGCATACCGCTTCCCACATGCCCTCGTGGAGATGATGTCCCCCTAAGTTCATGAGAGGCAGTCCTTCTGCATCCAAACCTTCTCCCTCCGTGTTCGAGTATATGGTCGCTTTTTGCTGAGCCAAATCAATAGTCCTTTCCATGCCCCTCTCTGGCTCGAACCTTGAAGGTGATCCCTTGGAGGGTCTTCAAGAGCACCTGCCCCTCCCCCACCTCCCCCCGGGGATCCTGTCCATCTCTTCCATGGCCCTTTTCTAGACCTGCACCACTGGGTAAGGGACGTGAATGTTCTACCTTCGGACCTTGGCTTCTCCTGAGGCCCTTGCTGACTCCCTCCATCCCCGATGCACACACTTTTCTACACTGGCAGGATCTGGTTAGAATAAACATGAAGAACACGGCTGCCAGATAAACCACAGGAAATACAGTTACATTTGAATTTCAGATAAACAATGAATAATTTTTAGTAGAAGTACGTCTTTCCCAGAAGGGGGAAAAGAGGTCGTGAAGTCAAGGAGGGCAGCTTCGCTCACTGTGCCTTCGCGATGGGGGCTGTGGAGTCATGGCTGGTGGACCGATGAGGGTGAAGTGATGCCCATCTAAGCGTGTGGTTGGCAGCCTCTATGACGGTCCCCAAAGCCCCCCGCCCCCTGGTCTTCCCATCTTTGTGTGATCCCCTCCTATACATGCAGGCTGGGCTTACTGGGTGGCTTCTGAAAACCAGAATATGGCAGAAGTGATGGGCTAGTACCCCTGAGACTAAGTTACGGACAGATCCTGGCATTTGCGTTGGGCACTCACTCTTGCTCTCTCTTAGCCTGCGCCTGAGGGCAGCCAGTAGCCATATTGTGAGGCAGCCCAACAGTCCCCATGAGCAAGGCCTGATGTGGGTCCTCCCCCAGCAGAGCCTGGACCCAGCCCACCTGACTGTGGTCCCGGCCGGTGTCCTGACCGCAGCCGCATGTAAGAGCCACAACCACCCAGCTAAGACACTCCCAGACTCATGACTCACAGACACTGTGAGCAAGTCACCGGTGTTTCAAGCCACAAACAAATGTCATTTGTTATGCCTGGCAGATAACTCCTTCAACACGTATATAAGAAAGCCTCACGTCTAACTTCATGCCAGCTCAGGGCTGTTTCCTGAGGTAACTCACCAGCCATAGTCCCCATAGAATCTCAGGGCCTCTGGCCAAGGAACTACTTTTCTGTGTTCAGTCTCCCTTCAGAGGGGTTAAGCAGACAGCACGGGAAAAGGTAATCACAGAGATTCAAATGAGGAAACTGAGGGATTATGGGGCTCGTTCTCTTTGTGGACCAGGAGGCTGAAGCCCAGAGAGGCGAAGGAACTCTGACAAGGTAATCCCACTGAATTTGGACAGATGGGAACTAGAAGCCCAGGCCTCTGGTTCCCAGAGCTCCCCCTACAGCAGGCTGCCTCTCAAACATTACTTCCTGGAGTCATGTCAAGCAGGGACTCTGAGGGAAGAGCTCACACTCCTGGGGTTTCAGGACTTCCTGATGCGGGGCTGTCAGCTCTATGGCAGAAGAAACATTTCCTCACCATGTCCACTGTCCTTCCTGGCCTTGAGCTCATCCTCTCTCCATGCCCCCAACTTCTGGATTTCTACCTTGGCTCCTGATAGAAGGTACTGCCCATTTCCAGTCCAGAAAGTAATCTTTTTTGCTCCCTTCTCCATCATTACCCCGGGAGTAACAATCCTGGTCACTGACTAGCTGAGGGACCTCGGGCAAATCAGTTGGCCTTTCTAGGAAATGGGGGTTTGCACGAGATAACCTCTACGGCTCCTTCCACCTTTTCAATTTGGCAATTCTTTCTCTCAGAAGAGGATCTTTGAGGGCGCCTGGGTGGCACAGTGGTTAAGTGTCTGCCTTCGGCTCAGGGCGTGATCCCGGCGTTATGGGATCGAGCCCCACATCAGGCTCCTCCACTATGAGCCTGCTTCTTCCTCTCCCACTCCCCCAGCTTGTGCTCCCTCTCTCGCTGGCTGTCTCTATCTCTGTCAAATAAATAAATAAAATCTTTAAAAAAAAAAAAAAGAGGATCTTTGTAATTGCCTGGGGTTACACTGTGCTCTGCGGAAGGATGCCCACGATGGGTAACCATAGAACACCACCTTCTCTC